>NC_053450.1:26573129-26884417 GCF_015227805.2 Hirundo rustica | reverse complement strand
AGTAACATCATTGTCACTGCCTAAAATGTGACTCATCACATGAGAAAGCTTTATCTGCTAAGATAGTGCTCAAAAGTGTTTCTCTCACTTAAATGGGTATCCAAAATTAGTCTCTGGACCTAGAGCCAAACAGGGACAGATTCTCCAGAAAGGTGGCCACAAAACCTATTTGGAGCCAAGGCTACATCACTGAAAGAATTAGCTGTCCTGCAGCCTCTCAAGGGAGACCACATAATCTCAAACCAGCAAGAGAGGGGGTCTTCAAGTATCTTTATGGGTGAGCAGTACTTGTTTGGAATATGTAAGAAGCAAACAAAACCTAAAAACGAGTGCTCTCATGCCACATTCATCCATTTAGTAACCTTATACTGATGAGGTCATAGTCCTCTTTCTTTTTCTACTTTTCATCTCCATGAAGAAGAATAGATTGCTATAAAAGAAAATAAATTCTCTGCCACAGCATTTAGGTGGGAAATTGCTTATATGTGGTCCGCTGAATATTTCACAGGGGAAACCCTCTGTGCGTAAGGCACTTCAAAGGAGACTGAAGTAGTTAAAAATATGAAGTTCAAGTGCTATAGTTTCTCAAAACATGCTTGTGGAAGTTTAAAACCCAGTAGGAACATTAGACCCACTCAAGCTGCCCCCTTTCCTCCTTTCCAATAGTGGATGAAACACTTTGAGAGTGTAGAAGATGGAATCACAACTTGATAAAAAATTGCATGAATAGAAGAGTGTACAAAAGAGAGAGTGTTTTCCCCATAAAAGGGTACTTACCACCAAACAAACAAAAATGTTTCCTAAAGACAGTAGTGCCTGGTATGGTTTTCCCAAAGGCAGAAATGAAGTCTGGCCTCTGCTGAAACCATGCCATGATGTTATAGGTATGGAATTAAACAGTGCTAGAATCTGTACAAGCAACTCTTGTCTTTCTAACAATGATGATGTGAGATGAAATCAAAGATCATTCTGAACAGTTGAATTTTTTTGACAAATACATACTGCACCTGCTTACAGTAGGAAAGTTGACAAGGGCTCCTTTTCTGAATGTCTTCAGTAGGAAGCCCCAGCAGGAAGATAGGGAGGGGGAGACAACCTCTTCCTTTGTAAGGTCTGACTCCTGGACTGGAGCCTGCATTTCAGTGTGGAGCTGCATGGATTACCTTTGCACCAAATTTAAAAACTTTTACTGAAAGCAACTGGACAAGTAATTTTTTTTCTGCCTGAAGAGTATTTACATCAAGAGCTAGAAAACTGAATTACTTTGGTAAAATTATGTTCTCTCAAATGCTAGTAGGAGCAGTAAGATCTCTGAACTGTGCAAGCACACACTGTCAAAAATTTTAGTAAAATGTCAAGACTCCCAAAAAATGTGGTTCCGGTGCTTTGTTTTCAAGCCTTATAAAATAGGATTAATGTGGAATGCTTCAGTTTTTTTAAAAGGTTGATATTGTTATGTTGGTTTCAGAACCACTGCTTTACACATATCTTCATACTCAAAAGAAAAATGCAAGAGTTGTTTTCTAGTAACTGTATGTGATTTCACACCAGACTAGTGGGTTATCATTTGCTTATTTAATCACTGATCTTTGCTTCTCTTATGTAGAATACCATGGATAACAAGGGTGGTAGAAAAAAATTTCATTCCCTTAAGTAAGACTCTAAGAAAATATTGGGTGAGTTTGTCTTTCACATGTGTGAGTGCATCGGGAAAAGGAAACTCCACTTTACATGAGAAGAAGAGATACTCTTGAACCACATCTGCATCTCAAATTTTGATAAGGTTTAAGTCTAATTCCTCCATTTTGGAATTCAAAACCATCTAATATGAGGTGAAAAGGAGCCTCCATATAAAAAAGGAACCTTTTCTTTAAGAAATTACAACACAAAAGCCAAAAATCCACAGCCAACCAACCAAACACAAAAACCAAATCAAACTGATGAAATACGTGTCTTTTGCTCCGAATATTTGAAATACATAATCTCATTCTTGGTGCCAGGTTTCTGTCCAATATAAACTCAACATTCTGCAATTATATTCTCTTATAGGAGTAAAGTGAGGGTGGGGAGGAAGAGAGAAGCTTCTTACACTGAAAAAGGTGATCAGGATAGAACTACAATTTTCTGTCAAATATTTGTGGGCTTTTGAAGATGTGCTTTCTAATAAAAATGAGAAGTTTAAGAAACAGAAGCAAATGTGATAAGTGATTCAGTCCCCCTATTTTTTTTTTTTCCCCTTAATACTACTTTACTTCTCAATTACTTTAGTTATAAGAGCTTGACATACTTTCTTGAAGAGGGGAGGGACTGTGGAGATGATGACATGGCTTAATTTAGATGAAAAAGGACCCAGAGGTACAAAACAGGTACCTGTGGGGAAAAGCAGAAATAAGTGTGGAGGAAAAACTTCTGTGGCCACTGTATCTCTTGCAAGCAAGTAATCACTTTGGGGAGGGAAGGAAGAGAGGGTTGTACGTTCAGGGTCCTTCATACCAGCACTTGCATATGTTAAGATTTATATCTGAGGGAAATAGAAATTTGTTTATAAATTGCATCTCTTCTGTAAAGCTGAAATTCATTGTTCTATCAAAAGCAGAAAAATTCTCAGAAGTGTGTAATGTATTCCTCTAAACACATCATATTTTCTATGAACCCTCAGAACATCCTATTCCCACAGCAGTGGTGCTAAGCCTTATGTTTCTGTTAACATAAATATTTAAAGCATGCCACCAACACAAACTACCTCATCTAGTCAACAACATGGCAACAAACTTCAAACTGAGTACTGCAAAAACAGTGCCTTAGCAGAGAAAAAACCCCAACACCTTAAACATGGAGGTAATTTGATATTATTGATGAAGCACTGAACTGGGACTTACTCCAGTTTCAGCCAGTCCGTCAAACATTTACATTTTTCCTTTGTGTATTTTCCTCTCCTTAAAAGTAATTACTGTCTGAGAAGATTTTTCCTGTCATGTAGAGATCAAGACCAATGCATATTTTTAAAATTTTAGCTCTTTTTTTTGCAACTTTTAGAGTTGTCATGATAGACAAATAAGTTGTTTGGATGGAAAGACCTCTGGTGGAAGGAATAGGAGTTTTTATTATTTTTAATTCATTATTAATGGTATTTAACACTCCAGTTCCCTCTGATGAGATGTGATGAAAACATTCACATTAGGAAATATTAACTCTTTGTGTAAGTAGCTTGGCTCAGAAAAGTAGTGTCTAACATAATTAAACTGTTCCAAATGTTGTCCTGGCTTCTGCTTTCTCTTTTCATCTTCTTTTAAAAGGGAGCAGTGAGCATATTTTAATGCAATTATCTAGTGAATTCTCTCATAAGCTTAAGTCCAGGACCTGTCTTTGGTTCTGACAAAAAGGGATTCATATTCACAGTTCCCACTCTTCGGCAATACAAGGCTGACCTTTAGTAATGATGAAAAGAACTATCCTCAACATCTGCTGTTGAATCAGTATAGCTGTATCTATTATAACCCAAATATTAGAGAGGAGAGCCAGAACAAGTGTTAGCCATGCGCTTCCATCATTTGGCTAGCACAGAGCAGACTGGTAACTTCCCCTGTAAAGATGGGAAATTTTATATCAATAGTTTCATTTCCACTTAATGGATAAAATGCATAAAACTTGTAGGAGTGAAAATCAAATGGAAAATTCTTTGAATAAGCCTTGACTTTAGAGTAGTCATGACCTGACTGGCCTGAAGTTCAAGAGGGTCTGGTGTTAATGATGAACTTGATTTAGCAACTCATTTGATTCAGTAATAAAATGCAGAAGTGTAATCACTCTATAAGCAAGACAGACTCCATTTCTATTTTCTCTTGGATTTCTCTTTTGCAAGTGTAACATTGACTATATTTCTGCTAAAGAGTGATCATCTCCAAGGGAAGCAGTATAAGCTAGTGTTGCTAGAGACACTCATTATACAGTGAGATAGATTTGAAAAGAAGGGTATTGCATGGCAGAAAAAAAGTCCTTTATTGGCTTGGTTGACATATACTATTCAGTTTATGTTTGGAGGAAGGGTTTTACTTATGTTTAGGTAGTGCTATGAAGAATTCATATTCCTGTTTTACTAGTATATTTTGGGGGAATTGTGAATGAAAAGGTGTTCTTTGTTTGCAAATTTTAAATTGATAGAATGTTACTTGCACATCCTCTCCTAATGAAAAATAATTCATCAAACTGTGACATTTCCATCCCAGAGATAAGAAAATCCTACATCTATTGGAGCCTGCTAACCACAACAATAATTTAAAACTTACCTGATTTCTCTTCATTTTAGTACATTATCTCTTTAACCTCAATATTCCCACCTCTCCACAAGTGTCTTTTGTCGGGTTTAATTCCCCGGCATTCAGGTGGTTTTAGAGTCCTGGCCCTCTGCAAAGCTCTGTGCCAAACGCAGGAAAAGATGGAGTCTTCAGGTTTAGATTTTTCAAGGCTGCATACTTCGTTTATCGTTTCTTATCTTACAATTTTCTCAGTCCAACAAGGATGTTTGCCACGGCTTGGACTTCTCACGTCTCCCCCCGAGCTGGGTTGTCCTTATCTTTTATACTAATTGCTACGTATTTCTTATTTACTATTTCTTACCAATGTCTATCACTAATACTAAAAGGGTCGTCTTTACTCTGACCCAATCCTCACTAACTACTTTGTGCCACGTCACTGCTGAAATGGAGTGAGGGAAGGAGAATGAAGAAGAAGGAGACAACACCCCAGATTCTCCATCTTGCTCCCATTCACTTCAATGCTAGGAATCTAAAATTACTGTTTTTTCACCCTGTGATAAGCTAAACTACTATTTTTCACACTCTTGTGGCCTGCAATGCTTCCTGCAGTACAAGAAGCCTTTTCCATGGACTGAAATCAAAACCAGTGTCTCTCTGGGCTCTGGGCTGGGGTCCCAGACCCCCCTGTCCAGGTTTCTGACCCTCCAGGGCAACCAAAGGAATGCCCTGGACTCCAACAGTCTTTCATTAGTTTTAAGGTTACCTACACAGGTGTCAGTTAATTTAAGGAGAAGGGTAGTTTAACTTTCTTTAACTCAATGTGCTGAAGCAAGCTTGCACCGATTTGAAATGTCAGTCTGTCCCCTGGACAGACCACTGGAATGGTTCTTGTAGGCATGCAGCAGTTGTGAAAGACAGTTACTTATGCTAGTGATTTTAATACTTGCCATCATCTGTCATGATTTTTGATTCTGGTTTCCTTGTATAGTGCATATGGATATCTTTACAAAAGGTGAATTCTTTCACTGAAGGAATAATATTATTGTAAATAATAATAATTAAAAAAAGTGATGTAATTAGTTTTCTGGTTTAAGTTCACCATGTTCATACGTCTTTGAAAAACTGTGTCTTAAGTGTTAGGAGTTATACATGAATGTTAGGCTGCAATAGTGTGTACTGGACAGAAACTAGATAAAGAGATTCTAAAGGTGATATAACATGTTTGGTGGTAAGATGCAGCAAAATATTTACTTTTCTAAGTCACCAGTACTTCTATTTCAGGAAGAAAAAAAACTTTCAAAGAACACTTGAAAAATATAAAGGAATGGTTAAAATAGAGCACTTATTTTTCCCCCTCCTGCATTAGACTTTGCTAATATATTTGATATCAGGTTTAAGCTTGTTCATGGAAAAAGTAATCTTTCAGTTTATGAAAACAGATTTATTTAGTATTTAAAAGCTCAGGCAGTGCTGTTCAAGCTGGAGAGAAGCCATTTACTTTCTGTTATGGATTTAGTTTGGTTATGGCTCTCACTGCTACAAAACTGCCATTTCTTATTCAGATAAAATATGAGGTTTTTTCTCTCCCAAGCCATAAATCAAAAGAAATAGTAAGTTCATGATTAAGCAGTTTATGAAGAACAGTAAATTTTATCAGGGAGAGAGAAGATTTATATTTCTCTTTAAAATTATAGTTTTTCCAGTTATAAAGCAGCAAACCAGTAGTCGCTTTTCCTTCAGATGAAATCCTGGAAATGTTCTTAGTTATACGTTCCTGTTTGTTTATACATCTCTGTTTGATCTTTAGCAAAGACCTCATATTTGTAATAGCACCTGACTGATAGGGAGGGACTAGAAACTGTGAGCTCCACAGTAATTCCATTCTTCTACTTCCTTCTACGTGCATGTATAAGAAGAACATGGAGGATGGCATCTACTCATACCTCCAGTTACTCATGTCTTTTGCATCCTCAACCTCTTTGTATTGTGAGAAAAAAGATTCTTCAATGATTACCAAATCTTAGCTCCTTTTCACCCCCAATTTAGTGTCAACCCAGAGAACCCATGAGTCTTGCTATCAGCCATATAGTTATTAATTTTTACTTGCATAATGATTTCTTTCTTTCTCATTTCCATTTTGCAAAATGTCTCATAAATATTCTGATTTCCCTCTTCAGCTTATTTAAAATCACTAAACATTATATTCTTCTGTGGGTATTTCATGTAGATTTCTACCATGCCAGTGCCAGAGAATCCTAAGATCCGGGATCACTCTGTTCTGAGACCACTGCACCTGCTCCTCCTGTCAGAGCTCCAACACTGTGTCCCACTTAAAAATCACACCAGATGTTACAGCAGGTCTCCTTCACTAACTTCCTCACACTAATCTATTTTCTGTTAATATTGTATAATCTTTTTACTTTTGGTCTGTCAAATCTGTCAGAGAGAAAGCAGCCTGTACAAGCTTATGGTTGTGCTTTTTTTGAATATCTACTGGTGCTCTATTTGCAAGAGCAGCAGCAAATTCTAATAGTAAGTGGAGCTTCTTGCACCACCAATGCACAAAGCAATTCACAGTCACAGCTCTTCAGCTAGGTTTTTGGATGTTTATTTAGAGGCATGACAATGGTCTTGTGGACAGATATGTTTTTTCTGATAATTGAGCAAAACTGGTTTGTAGACCATGAGTTGAAAAGTACTGCTATTTAAAAATACACACATTGAGCAGCTTTGAAGGTAGTGCTACAGCCCCAGCAAAAGACTGAGTGCATCCTTTCCATGTCATTAATTTCGAGTGCTCTATTCTCTGATAAGAGCTAAGTGTTAGATCTGCAAAGAGGTTTTATGGCTTACCTCCCTTTTAAGTCAATAAATACTGAATGGCTATTACAGTATAAGGCACACAGGAATACCATTCATGATTGTAATCCTGAATGCTTAGGGGCCAGGTCTGGTGAATTTACAACCAAATGCTATAGATTTAGGGCTTCCCGCTGCAACTTCTACTCTCCTGCTGAATACTACTTAAAACTCTTAATGTGTTACTTTATTCTAGTAGATGATGTTGTAGGAGAACTCACCTCTTGTGTCATCAAGGTCTCACTTCCTTATTAAAGTTTGGGGGTATGTGTTGCAGTCTTCTGGAAATAATCAAACTTCATCTTAGGCATTAGAAAAAGTTTAGGTTTACACTCTCCCATCTCAAGGTTTTTCTGAAATCTGTGTAGCCTGTAGTTAAATTACTGATTTCTCCTGCTATTTTTTACAAATAACCAATCTCTGCTTTCAGTGTTGCTCCTGCTTTAGTGGTACCCTCAAACAGAGGTGATGGGAAAATTGTCAGATAATTGTACCACTGTCCACTGGACAAGAACGTTCTTTTTTCATATACTCTCAGCTGTCTGTATTTTGATAGACAAAAAGAGGTTAAAATAACCAAAATATTTTCAAAGTGTGCAAGTATAATCATAGAGTCATGGCAGAAGCAGCAGTTTGCTAAGATAATGTAATGTCTTTAAAGTTTCTTTCAACACAGGCTGAAAATTACATTTTGTGGTTTCTAAGTGAAATAAGTATTTCATTCAGAATATGCAAACATTTCAATATAGATGTTTCTTAAGTTTTTTTTTAATAGGAGCAAGCAGGTTTTGCTGTACTCTGCTGTAACACAAAAACATGAGATGAATACATCCTACAAGATGAGCTACACAGGGAAATTTATGCATTCCCATTAGATTCAGCAGCCTAATTGCAGGCAAAGCTAAAAATGTCTTCGATATGCTTAAAGCCTACAGAATCTGATAAGAAACTGTTCTTCCTTAATAAAAAAAAATACAATAATCTCAGCCACCTTTGCTTCAGCCTTTGATAAATATCAGGCTCCATATAATCTGTCATTTTCTTGCCAACTCTTTTTGTTTTATTAATTGTTTCTTAATTCTGCTTTATATTTCATTTGCTCTTTTTATATTGATTTACTCATTGTCACACACCTGTCCTATGAATTTAAAAATGAAAAGGTGGAAAAGAATTTTATCTGACCATAAACACTATATTAAAAAACTCTATATTGTCATCTAAATGTAGCATGTTTATTCTCATGTCTTTGCTTTGTCTTAAAGCTGAGCAAAGGCTGAGATTCATCCCAGCTATCTGAAGGGGGAGCAGTAGACCTCCTGAAGGGAGACTAGGTTCATTTATGCCTTTCTTCTCACAACACTACAAAAAGCATCAGGACAAATGAATTATTGAGTTGGACAATGCAGATGAGTGTCTGACATGGTCTCTTAGAGGTCTTGTAGCAAAGCCACAAGAATTTAAATATAAAGATTTCTTCTCTAACAGATGGAAAAATTTTGTTCAGTGATGCACGTTAACTCCATAATGTCATAGCACAGAAGGCATGATACTGCAGTAGCACTCCGGGATGAGAGTATCCTTCTCTATTTCCTTCTCATCTTGGAAGATCCACAGCTTTTCTGTGTTCTGGACTAAGTCACCAAGTCCTGATCTTAGCATAGTTTGCAGTGTAGACTTCTTGTGCACCATCTTTTTATACCTTTTCCTCTCTGTAAAATGGAATACCACAGTTGCTCTTCAATATTTTTCTGTATTTGCGAAATTCAAATAACTTGGAGGGGTGGTTGGGGTGATGTGTCTGTGTTTTTCCTGTACTTTAATTTGGGAAAAGATGGACTGTTAATCATAGAATTACAGAATGGCCTGGGTTGGAAAGAAACATAGTGATCAGACAATTCCAATCCCTTGCATGGACAGGGACATCTTCCACTAGGCCAGCTCACTCAAAGCCCCCTCCAACTTGTTCTTAAACACTTCAGGAATGCGGCATCCACAGTATCTCTGGTCAACTTGTTCCAGGTTTCCATCCCTCTGACCATCTTCATGGCCCTCATCAGGACTTGCTGCAGCTGGTCTACATCCTGCTGGTCACATTCCTTTGGGTGCAGGGTAGAGCTGGCTTTCTCGGTTCAAGCATGTGATGCCAAGCCATGTCAAGCTTCTATTCAACCAACATGTCCCAGTCCTTTTGCCCAGGTGTGATCTCAATCCATTCCTCATCTAGCTTGTATTTGTGATTGGATTGCCCCAGCCCAGGTGAAAGAACTTTCATTTGGCCTTGTTGAACTTCATTGGATTCTCAGAGACCCGTGGCTCAAGCTTGTCAAAGTCCTCAGGATGCATCCCTTCCTTCCGAGGTGTTGACTTCACCTCTCAACTCGGTGTTTTTGGCAACCTTGCTGAGGGTGTACTCAATCCCACTGACCGTGTCCCCAACAAAGATGTTATATGTACCAACAAAAACCCTTGAGGAATGCCACTTTTGGGAGGAAAGGGTTAAAAGTGGAATGGCAAGGAGGATGCTAGATTTGCTTAAGTGGCCTTGCAACTGGGAATGCCAAGGCGTGGAGAATAAGGATGAGGGAAACCCCATGTTTTATACCGATTAATCTTTCTCCTCTGTCTGTTTTGAGAAGTAGAGTTTTTGTAGGTGTAGGTAATGTAGGTGTTCTGAGAGACTTGGAGGCACTCTCACGGACATGCATTTCTCCCTATTCTGGGAGAAAGAGGACCGAGGTTCAGAGATCATAAAAAGCACAGGGGAGGTCACAGCATGTTGGCAAATTAAATATGCATGGGCCCTCGATAAACTGGTGCAAAGAGCAGCCTTACCTTCTGCTAGGATGGACTAAGCCCAGTGAGGCCTGTGTTCCCTATTGTGTGTCTCTGCCTGGGTGTTGCTTAAGGTTCCTCTGGTAAGTGAGATAAGGAAATAAATGTACCCTTTACATTTCAGCTGTGGTTTTGTGGTTGTTGTGGCTTTCTGCTTGTCAACTCACACAGCCATTCATCACCAATCTCTACTTGGACACTGAGCTGTTGATCAAAACTCTTTAAAAGTGACCATATAATCAGTTCTTTATCCACCAGCTGGTAGATTAATTAAATGCAAATTCATGTTTTTCCAGTTTAGAGAAAAGAAAACTTGTTGCTGTGAGAGTGTCAAATTCTTCACACAAGTCCAGGTGATGACATCCATTGCTTTTACCTTATCCACCAAATCCACAACCCCATAATAGAATGCCACTAAGTTTGTCAGTAACAATTTACCCTTAGAAGTGCTATCACCAGTCACCTCCTTATTTCACATCTGCCTCGCATAGTTTCAAGGACAGTCTGCTATATAAACTTGCTGGGCATGGAGGTGACGCTGACCAGCCTGTAGTTCCCTGGATCTTCCTTTTCTAATGTAGACAGAAAAAAATCCCCCGAATTGCTGCTAAATTGGATGTTACATTAATCTAAATAATTATTCCCTGGATACCAGGCATGGTTACTGGATATGTGCAATACAAATGGTGGAAAAATGTTGGATTATGATCTATCAGAAAAGTTTTTAAAATTGAATTTTAGTGCTTCAAGGAGGTGGATCTATTTCATGTTACCACAGCAAGGCTGTGGGTTAGGATTGAGAGCACATTAAATGATTGAATTTGCTGGTCTTGCATTGTGGACACATGGAGAGGTTGAGGTTATTTCTGGGACATTCTCTCTCCTTGCTCCTATTAGGAGCTGACATATATCTTTATCACTTCCTCAGGTGCAGAAGGCAGGACAGCTTTGTGTGGGAAAGGTAACTGACAGTGCCATGACATCTTAGATGACTTATGTGGTTCTCAATTGGCTGCCTGCCTTAGACTTGCAAAATTTGATGTCTGGGACATGAGCTAAAAACATCCCCATAATATTCAGGCTGTGAATGTTATGTCACTTACCTTCTCATTTGACCAGCTACTCAAAAGCCACCATATCTCATAAGAGACCCACACTTCCTAACATCCATGTGCCAACTATGTACTGGAAACTCAAAAATACCTGAAATCCATGTGATCAGAAAATGCAGAGCTCAGTTAATGATCCAACATTTATAAAGGATATTGTGATTTTACAGGATGCATAAATATTTATTCAGCTTCTGAATAGACAAATTAAATATGGTCTCTGCTGAAAAGAGTTAATGGTATAAAAAGTAGTCAAAGAGGGTATTTTTTATAAATTCAGGAAATATGCACATATGTGGAAAAATTAATGAAGTGTTCTCACTTGAATTTAACAGAGACTTAGTTGAAGAGAATATGTTATGTTCCATGCCTGAGTTGAACATAGTATGATTAAAAGGGGAATAGAAGTAGTAATTAAATAAGCTATTGAAAATGAGACTGCAAAGACTGGGAGAGCCAAGAGGCTATTTGGTTGTTCAGTATAAAAAAAACCAAGACAAGACAGTAACTTCCACAGAATTTTGAAGGTAAAAATAATGAGACATTTATATAGTATTAAGGGAGAATTTTCTACAGAGAAAGTTCTACAGAGAACATGATTATTTTACATGGCTGCACTTTAGGACAAACAGGTAAATGTGACTTGATGTCAGAGCCATGATGGATCCAGATGCTATAAAGTCTGCTGGTGAGAAAAAAGAGGAATAAATTTCTTCATCTTCTCACTTGTTTACAGTGGTATCTTAATCCTGAAATGCATCTTAGATTTAAAGGCCATTCCTCCATTTCTCCTGTGGTTTAGACCCATGGTGAGTGGGCTCTCACACTGTTTTGGAGTTTGTTTAATCGTTCAGTAAATGTCTTCCTGGGAATAAAAACAAATTAAACAAATAAAACACTTTATTTCTCTGTGGATTATGTTTCATTCTATGATAAAACCATAAACTCAGGAGTTGTGTCCTTTCTCTGTTCTATATAATTTTTCTCAGTGTTTTTACTGACTAGAAGTATGACTGTGTGTATATATTTTTAATGCTTTCCAATAATCCCATAGGATTTGTGAATCAAGGACTGTACTGTGTCTGTGATGAGAATTTGTATTTGGATAGGAACATAAGGCTTGCAATCCCTTGGGATAAGAATTTTTACGGCATTTCTTCATATACTTTTCTTTATTCAAGAGAAAAGTTTCTAAATTACTTGAAAGATTTTCTAAGAAGAAAATAATTAAATAAGATGCATAGTTTTCTAGAGAAACTGACAATAAGCAGAGGGAAAACATTGCTGCATTTTTGAAAGCAAGATAGTCTAGCAGTTACCAAGCTATAAACAGAAGTAGGCTCAAATATATTCGGATCTTAAACACAGCATATTTCAAAAATACTAAATTCAATTTTCAACCACCCAACCAATCACTCAAATTATATCTATTGTGAAGGAAACAAAGTCCTTACCTTCAAATCCGTGCAAAGTGAAACATTTCAAAGAACAAGTATCAGTGGATCTGTGTTTCTGCAATATTTTTTTTCACATTTTCACCATTTACTGGTTTAGAACATTTTCAATACTCTTCAGTTTAAAAAAGATTTACAAGAGGTTAATAGGAGTTCTTAGTAGAAGGACCCATTTAGGAATGGATGAATCCATTGTCCTGAGAAAAAAAGAGTCATTTGAATGAACTCCCACATCATGAACTCTGTCCTTGTCAAATTCATTTTATTTACTGTTAAGGCCACTGTCAGATAAATAAGCTTTAACATGACACTGTATTGCATATGCCATATAAATTGAATATTATGTTTTCAGTGGTTTATATCTCCCAACTAAGAAAATTATTAGAATGACAATCACTGACTGCTGAATTTCTTTTCTTTTTGATTGAACTTGGATGGTGTTACGTCTCAATTCAATTTCAGTAGAGACTGAAAAAACTCAGTAGAATTTTAAAATTTTTTTTATAAGAAACAATGAGGCAACAACAATTAATTTGAGCAAATATTTTGTAGAACTCTTCCTTATAACTAGGCCACAAATTTGAAGAGGAAAGCCTAGGCATCTTCCATCTTTGTTGCATCTCTAGGAGATAGTAGATCCCTAGTTTATATGGGCAGCACAAACCTGTTAGAATTTATGATGCAGAAAATCAGAACTAAGCTGTAATGAAGCAGTGTAGGAGAGAAAAAAGGCTCTGAAGAAAAAAACCCCACAAAACGATGCCTTTTAAAAGAATTACCTTGCAGCAGCTTCTGCTCTAAGAGTGCCTGCCTTGCAAGTAGTGGTGAGGAGAAATTCATTGCTGTGACTTCTCCCAAATCCATAGGATCGCTGAGCTAGATTGGAAGAGGCACCACAGCTGAGGACAGACGGTAAGAGGCTGTGCCTTGTCTGATCAGCCCCACTGGTGCTGCTCTGCAGTCTCAGGGCTGGGAGGAGCAGGGGAACTTCTGGAAGACCCAGTTGTACATGTGCTGTGGGGCAGGAGGGGACACGAAGCACATCTGAGATTTCTGAGTGCCTTAAAACTTCTGCCATGTGGCTTCTGCTTACATCAGCTTCAAGAACAGGCATTTTAATACTGGGAAGGCAAAAACTTTAGCTGGCTTTTAGATGGGCAAAATACCTTTGGGGCAGCCATTTAAGGGACTCAGGACTTCTAGAACAGCAGCATAGACAATTTGAAATTATGGTGAAAACTTTGAAATTATGATGAAAGCATAGCAGGAATGAATCTTGTTAGGACCTCAAGGAAGAGAACTGGATTAAAGTTAATGTGGAATTTCCCACAGAAAAGGCTTTACATGAGAATATGTTGCTTCAACACAATTGGAGTTTTCCTGAAAAAGCACATGCAGAATCTGACTGGAAATATTATTTAATCAAGGGACAATTTTTGTAATTGAAAAAAGAATAAGAGGGAGACCTGAATGGCAAATAGGTTATGTCCTCATATTTTCTTTCAAATGGGTTAATCTCCTTGAGTTGTGATATGGAATTTTAAGAAAAGTTGCTTCAACCATAGAACTTGAATTGATTAAGAGATAATGGAAGCTGTTTCTGTGGGAAATATGTGCCAGGTGACCATTAGACATGCTCATGGATAAGGTGGTTCGTACTTCATGTAAGAGTAGCTTTTTCTTAGTGCTCCTTTCTCCACAGGTGTAAAAGATCTTGATGTGTTCTATTCTGTTTTCTAATACTGAACAATAACAGATGGTTTTGTTTCTGAAGGTATTGCTCACTGTGAAATTAAGTAATAATAGTCCTACATGCAATCTTTTCCAGCTAACTCTGTAGTCCTTTCATTTTTGAGCCTCACTACTTTCTTGGAAAGTTGTTATTTATTCTGCTTATAAATGATTTTGTGTTTGCCAATGTAAGCATAAAGGAGTCCAAGTCTGAGCTAAGAAATAAAAATGAATTGTGTATCTCTACCTTTCAGGATATGTCCAAAGACAGTAAATTAGCTAATTGCTAAAAGCTTCTTTCAGAGCTCTGCAGCCTCCAAACTTACAATAAAACCCCAAGGCAATCTCAGGTCAAATAAATAATACTGCAAACATAGCATTTCCATTGTTCTGCTTCAATTTAAGGTTTAAGTTACATGAACCATTGCATTAAGCTGTTAGAACATCACAAAATTTTTTCCCAGAATCAGAAGAGGAAACTACTTCAAGGAGATGATAAACAGTTCTGTTGGGGTTTACAGAATATACTCATTCAGAATTTCTGTAATTTTGCAGTTTTTCAGCTACCTAATACAAGTGAGACAAAGTGTAACAGAATAGCCTTTATTGCAATAATAAAGTGGCAATGCTTTTAGTCTATCTTTTTAATAATATCAGGCTTACACGGACATATTGCCCGTCTTTAGTTCACCACAGCAGTTTTTTTATGTTGGCCTGTTTAGACAAATCTGACAAAAATTTAAAGGTATAAACCTCTCAGGATATTAGTGAGAGGTCTGAATTATTGTTCCTGCTGATGCTGCAGGTAGATGTTAACTGTGAGCTAAGCAAATGGAAATCATCCAGCAAAGAAATCTATGAATAGTAATTATTATGTCTGTAGCTCTTAATCAACCAACTGCATGGTGGATTGTGCTTCAGAGTGATGGGGCAGGATACAGGACAGGTCTGGAATCTAGACGATGAAAACAAAATATGATTTTTTTTTTGTTCCTTGGGAGAGGTGTTGTGTTGCACACAGTGACCACTGAGGTTTGCTGTTTCTCCTTAGAAAATAACTCGGGATGCAAGTGATGGCCACACTGTTCTTTATTGCCCCAACCCCCCCCCCCCCCCCCCCACACACACACATTCAAAATATATATTTTTTTTCTATTTAGAACTATCTTTAGGACTTCCATCCTGTGTCTAAAATCTTTGTGTAATAATTTGGGCTTTGAAGCAAATGCTGTGTTGTCAATGGTCAGAATCATACTGATTCTACTTACAAAGTCGCACCAACATTTTGTAAAGAGAAAAGGATGCCCTGAAAGACTAATAAATACATCTAATATAAGGCACATCCCAGTCAGTACTATAGTTCATGTTTCATTAATTTATTTTGAGCAATCCTCGCCAGTTGTTTTTTAGTTCTGCCTTGACGAACTTCTGTAATACAGTTATAACTCTAGAGAATTTCTGCTGAGTGCTCAAAATGCTTTGTGCTTGACACCTCAAGCCTGAAAAATACAAATATTGTTCAGTGCTAACTTAATTTCCCGTGAAGTAGAGTAAAAAACCAGACAACTGGAGGAACTTAGTAACACTGGAGTATAGGGTGGAGACAACAGCCTGTGTAACTCTAATGATTAAGATGGGTACATCTCTTGACTTTTCTTCTTCAGTGCTAGAAGATTTTTTTTTCTTTTAAAAGAGATGGAATCAAATAGCTTGAGATTTAAAAACACTCACTTCAACTTTCTTACGATTTTCTGTGGATTAAGTCATGTTTGGAGCCTGACACTCCTTCTCAGATTAAATTTAAATGAAGACAACCTTTTTTTGAAGATAATGGAGTAGTTCCAGTGCAAAATTGGCTCCATTGTAATCAGGTAAGGGTAATCTGGCCAGTTAGTGGCAATATAAGAAAGATGGCAGCAGTTTTACCCATGGGACGTGTATATATAGTTGCTTTAGTCTCTGCAGGATATCTCTCTATGCATTTCAAAGAGTGTAGTCAATAGAATAAATACGTTGGTCACATTCTGAAAATGACTCTTACAAAAGGCAGTTATTAGTGGTTTGAGTTTCTAGTGTTTGGACCATTTAAAGGTGAAATGGTCAGCCCTGTGTACTGAGATTCAAAGGATGGCAAATAGGCTTTAAAAGCTTTCTTACTTATTTTAGTGAAAGAAAGAAAATGTAAGATCAGGGAAAAAAAAAAAAAAAAAAAAAAAAAAAAAAAAAAAAAAAAAAAAAAACACCCCAACAAACCAAAAAACCAGTCCTACTACGATTGGAGATAGCTTTCTCTTGGTCTCTCCAGTAACTCTCTTTGAAAGATGGTTATTGCCATTTTTTAATGTGAGAAGAGTAGTAGTCTTGCATTTAAACTGTGTACCTTATCATTCAGGGTTTCAGATGGGTTCCTCAATATTCCCTGTTTTATGTCAATAGGGTAATTGTTCTGCTTTCTCTTCCAAAAAAATCTGCATATTTCTGATTTGTCATAATTAAAAATTCAGTTATCACTAGAAAACTATTTGATGTTCTATTTCCTGTCAGGTTCTCTTTTCCACCTAAGCTCTGCACAGTGCAGGAATAGGTTTGGTGAGTAGCAAGAGTAATAAAACTTTCATCCTTACAACTGAATTGTCTAGTTCCTACCCCAGCAGCATGCGGTCCTCCTGCAGAAAACCTAGTTAGCTGGGGTCTGTCTATACCAATGTAGAAATATTCAGAATATCTGTGGTAGAATCCGGCTAGGTAAGTTACTGAAAGCAGTAAAATTTAACAGGTTTTGCTGCAGGAGACATGGACACATAGACAACTGCAATCTTCTGCCTTGGATGTTCCTCTGGATGTGCACCTATAAGGCACACTTGTTCACCTGGTAGCAAAAAGCTCCATCTCATCTGGTTTCCACTACGTCCTTGTCCTTGGTAGCAGTACAGTAATTGCCTAAGAGTCAGAACTCATGACTCTGGTTATGGTTACACTGTGATGTTTGCATATGAATGCCAAGTAATTATGACGTTTAGCAGTAGTGAGAAAATGTTTACAGAGATATTCTGAAAGTACCATTTTTAGGAAACTAATGTGAAATTGTGAAATGCAAATTTCAAACAAATATGATTCAGTGAACCAGAAACATTTTTAAGCTGCCACTTAAAAATGTCACTAACACATTCAGAAATGTCTTATCTTCAGATATAAAATAATATTAGCTGAAAAAAAAGCTGACTTTGAATTCACTATCCAAATACATGCATGAAATACTGCTTGATTTAATAAATTCTAGCAGACTTAATATGTTCATATTTTACACCAAGAAACAGGGAGAATACAGAATTTCTTCAGTGTCTCAGAGTGGCAGCCTGCCCTGGAGAGGGATGACCTTTATGTACACATTACTTTGGAAATCTATTGAAATAAATTGGATGCTCCTTACATGAGAGTGCAATGCCACCAGTGTAACCATGTAACTTTTTCCTCTTCCTAAAGCAATTGATCATATTTTCATAGACTTATAGGTGCTGCAACAACAACTGACTCCATCTAAACTGATGCTGTTTCTGATCATCAGACAATATGCCTGGGGAATCCTTCAGTGTTGGTTACCACATATTTTTTGTTCTTCTCCTTCTCTGCCTGGTATATATTGTTGGGAGAAAGCCTGGTCTTTTTGCATCATTACAATCTAAATTCTTTACTCATTTTATAGCTCAGTGGAGTGAAGGACTTCAAAAATATGTAAAAGAATGACACAAAAACTTGAGATTCTAAATTCTGTGCATCTTGCCAAAGGTCATTTTAAGTCTGAGGGAGGTTTGAGGCATACGTGTGTAAAACAATGGCAACACGTAACCCAATTATTGCAATAGCAAATGTTATAAACCCAGAGCTAGAAGTATACCGACTTCTGTGTTTGACTATTTCTTGGAGTTTCTTTAAGGGTTCACTTGAGGTATTGACCTCAGTAGGATAGTAACAGCCATGGAAACTATGAAATTCTGTACTAGTTCCTTTTTTGATAAATATAGGTACCAAGGCAAAACTTACTCAAATTTATACTGCATGCTCTATTTTCCTTCTTTGAAGTGTTAGAGGAAAACCATGGAAAAAATGAAGTGTAGGGATAGAGGCAAGTGCAGGACAGAAAAGCAAAACTATAAAATGAGTTTTGAGATGAAACAATTTCATCGTGGAGAGAGATTAACAGCAGTTTCAAGTCACTTGAATTTGCATTACTTTGCTCTTGCCTATGCCTTAAATCAAGTAGAACAGTTAGTAAACAACTTCAAGCATTTCTTTATGAGCATCAGAAGTTGTAAACTTGTGTCAAAGAATAAATCCAAATATGTGAAGCAGTAACTAGGGTCTGCTTCTGCTGAAGTCACTTGCAGAACCCCAAACTGACTCTAATGTTCAGAGTGAGGAACCTGCCCTGTACGGTAGCCATCATGCAGCACATCCATATAGTTGATACACAGCAGTTTCAGATAGAGGAGCATGCTCAAGATCTGGAATTATAGAATAACTAAGGAGCTTCTTTAGGTTATCTCATCCAATCCCTACTCAAATCCAGGACGGCCGAAGGTATTTGCTCATGACCTTGTCCAGTCAAGTTCTGAATACCTTCAAGGAGGAACATTAATCAGCTGGGTAAGGTGTTCTTGTGGCTGAGTACCTACATTGTGACTTTTTCCTAATACTTGTGCCTATCACCCATCACCTTATTGCTGTGCACCACCAAGGACTGTCTGACTTGCTGCCTTGTTAGGCAGCATCTCCAGCTAGGTCACTGTTTGCCTTCTGAAAACTGAGTAAACCTGGCTCTCAGCTTTGCTCTGCATGCCATGAACTTCAGCCCATTGTCCATCTGTCTGGCCTCTGCTGAGCTCATTTCACTGTCGCATCTCTGTATACCTCCTAAAGTTTCTGTTATGCACAAAGAGCAAGGGATGTTGTTTGTTTTGTGGGTTTTTTTGTTTGTTTGTTTGGTTTATTTTATTTTTTTTTTCCCCTGGGTATGCTTGCAACTTCCTCTTACTGAAGGTAAGGAGCAGTAGAGAAATTAACAGAGTAGGGTACATAAAGCATATCTTCCTGCCTGTGTCTGCTGCATACTGCAAGAATTTTGCTGTAACAGAAATTGTAACAGAATCTGCAACAAAGGTATCTTTTTGCAATTTCAAATCAAACTATTTTGAAACTGAGTTGCAGTAATTTGTCGGAATGGCTGAGGACAAATGAGGTTGCTAAGGAGCCCAATGTTGTTTATCCAGGGAGTTCAGAGAGAGGAACGGATTTAGATCCAGCTGTGTAAAAGTATGAAATACTTATCCAAGAAACTTACATAATGATAATTCTGACATACTTCATTTGCAAAGAAAGATCAAATACACTGGTTAAACCACTTAATTTAACCAGATTTCAAAACCACTAAAATATCATAACTAGAGGTATAAGGTTTTGTGTGATGTCAGAAAACAATAAAGGTAAGGTTATTCTCTAAGTAAAACTTCATTGTAATAGAAAAGATTAAAATTATCCCAAATCTTCACACACAGATTTTGTGCACTTTTTCAATGACTTGTAGCTAGAGGTACATGCAGTCATATTGTGAATACTGAGCTTTGCCGCCTGTGACACTCCCAAATCCAAGAGCCCCGTGGCAAAGGCCATGAGGAATATCTTCATACTGTTTTGCAAAATAAGTTAGTCTTAACCCACCAAAACCTCAGAAGTAAACTCCAGGTTCCTCTTCACTCCCTTACTATATGTAAAATGCTTCAAAAAGCAGGAACTCCAAATGAATAGGAAAATCTTCTCTTTCACAAAGTGGTATACTTTATCGGGAAAAGAGAAATAGTTCTTATAAACCCACATTCTGCAAATCAGGTATATAAATGGCTGTTGTGTTACACCTCACATCACCAATATAGAGTAGCAACCTTCATTTTAAGATATACATTTTGTGGGTTGCAAGAAACCTTTGAAGTGATTGAAATTTATATTGAACTGAACAAATGCTTCCTCCTTTCTCCCTACATTATTTGTAAAAGGTCAATGTGTGCATTAACAAAAACCTCTGGAAAATTCGAAAAGGTAAAAAGCAAAGCATGCGTACAGACAAATAAACAATCGAACACAAAATACAAATTAAACACAGGATCAACCCTTCTTGATAGCTGTCCTTTCACTGCATTTGTAAATACATTATTTTCTTTTCTTCTCACTGGCAGTCTTGTATCTCTTCAAATTATTAACAATAGAGAAAATATGAAAATTATAATCCAAGAGTAATTAAAACCAAGTTGTAAAATTCTGAATTGCTGAAAGAAGATATTTCAGAGTCTATTATGGGACAGAACAGTTAAAATTAATATTTTTAAATCAGCTTGATGATACAGCTAAGTAGATATTGGTTAATGTTTCAGAAGTTCTGGATACAAAAAGAGGTTTAAGTACTGTGATGCACATGCCTTCACAGGACCTACACTGAGACTCACAAGCACATGCCAAGGGCCAGGTGCCTAAATAGGCCACCACCTTGTGTCACACAGTAAGACCTTGATGAAATTCTGCCTTACTTGAGTTTAATTTCTGAAAATGTATTTGGACAGGACTGTCTGTATCACCCCTGGCTCCTTTAATGCAAACCAAAGTGATATTATTTTTGGCATGTAAGAGATTGATTGGAACCCAACAAAGCAGTCATTTAAAGGTCTGTTCACTCTTTGGTACTGTGTGCTCTAGGCACATCTGCTGTGTTATGAAAGAGCTCCAGTACAGACAGGATAGGCAGAAATGGTAGTTTTCCCACCTTTTGGAAAGTTTGAACTACTATGTAGTTGGGAACACAAGATTCAAGGGGCAGTTTAAGAAGAGACGCGTGAGGGAGCATGCCTTTGTGTTAATGTTAGGATGCTTAATGGGGAAAGGGCTGTAGCCACTCCAAATTCCTTTCTCCTGAGGATATTTTATGCATTTTAAACCAAGCAGTTACTGCAGAAAATCCCCATCCACTTTTAAGAACAGAGTTTGGTAAGCACATCATTCTTTTGGGGGCAGTGGGAATACCCTAGCCTTACTTGTCTGGTGACAAGTCTCTGATATACGGAAAGCTCAGGTGTCCTGCTCTCTAGAGGAAAGTTCTGGGCTAGGATATCATGTTGGCAGCACTTTTTTCTCTTACATCCATGTATTTAATGAGGATAGCTGAAACTTAACATTTCTATAGGGTTGGGATACCTAGCTTTTGAACAACAAAAAAGCCTGCACGTGAAAGAGGGAGCACATCTGTCAGCAGATAGGAAACCAAAGGTGTGGACCATAAACATTAGCAAAACTTGATGTATTCAGAATTTTCCTAAGGTATGATGTTAATAATTTCCCTTTTTTTTTCCTGTAGTTGCTTCCATACCAGCAAATTTTCACTCAGTACTTCATATGTGGAGGATTTCTTAGTTACAAATGATGCAGCTGCTTTCTTTCATCCTTAGGAATATGAAGAATATTGTAAAGAATACTGTTATCCAATTGTGAGAGAGTGTTGTGGAAATACATGCTGCAAACTGAGGTGGAAAACTACCATCTTTCAAGTGGTATGTCAAGTTTGAAATAGGTAAGTGTATTAAATTCATGTCTTCTCACTACTTGTTTCTTTGTCTCAGTAGGGTAAGAGGGATGATAAAAATATTAGCAAATCAACAGTGTTACCAGAACCCTTTTCTTCTAAGCAATGAATATTTTAACATCATCTGGGATTGTTCCAGCTATGACACACAACCAAATGCCATTCCTTTCCATTTATTTCAAGAACAGTTCAGCTAAGAAGCTGGGAAAGTTAATCGAGAGCATTTGGCTGTTCAGAGTTTCTAACACCAGACTGAAAATTCAGCAAACTTCCCAGATGCCATGATAATGCATTTCCTTCCACTTAGCTCCCTTCTGACAATTCTGCTTGGTTTCAGCAAGACCTGGAACCTGACACGATTGATGAGGGTGAAACAGTGCTATATTCTGAACCATGTAGTAAAAGAAATGCAAATTAAAGTAAGACAAGTGAGAAGAGCATCATGAACATCAGAATCATTCATATCAGCTACAGCTTATCTTTCTAGACACAGTGGTTTGCAATAATTTTTATTACATGCCATGTTTGTGCTTATTTTTCAAAGTTTCATGTCTGTATTTTTGCTAAGCTACTAACCAGTGTTTTGTATTGCAAGGAATCCATTAGTTTCTGGGCTTTAGTTATTAATTTATTTTTAAGAGCATTTTTATGTACAGATCTTCTTGATGATAATGAAGAAACTTATTCAATCCCTGTGGAGTATTAAAAGGATATATCTACACAAGTCTGCCAAAATACACAGTGGTTTTGATTGTTCGGGTTGCTGATAGCCAGTGTAGTGCTCCTGACCACTCTACTCTTCCTTCTTATGATTCTTCTGTCCCTCACCTCATTAATATTTCATAGATACTATTGACTTTTACTTTTCCTGTCCTGTTTAGACTATGAGGTTTTAACAATGAGAAACATGTCACTTCTATTTGTTCACAGTCTAGATTTACATTTTTGGATTATTTAAAGTTTTTCTTATCACTTATGAATGTTGCAAATAAATTTTATTTGACTTTCATCTCCTTTTTTTCCTCACTCTGATTAATATTTTGATTCCTGCCTCTCATTGTCTCGCAATGGGTGCAATTCCTCCTCTTTCTTCTCATGAGAGAGAGTACAAAACTGGTCTGCTAATGCTAGAGAAGGTGGAGAAAATTCTGTATAAATTGAAATGTAAAATGCTGGCTTTAAAAATGTACTGCACTGCAATGTCCCTTCAGTCAAGCATCATGACATTTCAGTTTGCACTAGCTCAGAATGTTTGGATGAGATAAAATGAGTTGAAATGGTGAAAATGAGTAGTTCCATCTTGCCTGCAGTGAAAATATGATGAAAATCATCTCACAGGATTCCTCAACAACATGGCTAATTAATTTTTATACTCTCTGAATACAATAGTTTATCCAAAATAAAAATAGGGAGAATGGGGAGAAACAAGGAAACACTTCTTAGGTTTTTTCTTGTTTTGTTTTGTTTTTCTTGAAAAGGTATATTTAGAAATGTTGAAGAAAATTTATGAAAATCATGAGTCAATGCAAATGCTCTAAGGATTATTCTGCATTTAATTAAAACAATTTTACTCTTCAATCCCTTGAATGAAGATGGTTGTGTAGGGATTTAACGTACATTAAAGATGAGAACAGAATTTACCCCCCTGATGTAACATTTAGATATTTGATATTCAGTCTGTAAAACAGAAGAAAGGGACTATCAATAGTAGGATATCTAGTGTAAATCTTTATTTTTAGAATTTGGAATAACAGTTACTGGGAGATTATTTTACATAGAGTTAAGGAGAAAATTCTTGTGAGCTTCATATTTCAGTAGGATTATAGAGGAATACAAATTATTTTGTCCTTATGCCAAAACTTGCAAGATGTAAGACACTGGTGATGGCATTTGTCATGTACTCATTAACAGACATTTTTCAGTAGTTAAGAATGTTCATATGGGACCATACCAAAAGGCAATTTAATCCAATATCTTGCCATTGAAAATAACCAGAAGAGGATGCCCAGGAAAACTTCTATGAACAAGGAAAGCAGAAATAACATTGATTTTTCCTCTGATGATATCTCAGATTCTAGACTTTTTAAAATTTAGCCAAATGTAATTCCTGTGCAATTATTGACCTTTGGTGGTTTTTTCTCATGAATCTCCTCAGTCTTTCACTGAAAACATTTAACTTGTATAAGTGTTTAAAAGGATGCTGTCCTTCATTTAGATTCTAAAACTAAATAAATATAAAACAGTTGAAGAACTGAAGGTTTTCATAAATGTAGGAAGAGCAGAAATATAAAAGTCAGTATCTGGACCTTTTCTTTAATTTCAGATTATCTTCCAGCAAAATCTGGAGTATGTGGTTCCTTGGATTTATTGTAATCTGGGAAAATCAGAAACTAAGGAATAAATTTGTTGTTTATATCATACTGGAGAATTTGGAGAGACTTGGTAATGTTTTCATTGTTCAGGGTGTCTTGGCATTTGTAGTGAAACAAAAGTCAAGCCAGATATTTTTAAAGATAGTTTTAAAATTATGATTTTTACTTGCAGCCAGTTTGAATCAGAAAGTTTCTAACATATGGCAGAGAGAGAACATGAAACCATATGCACCCAGCTCTGGGACTGTGTTCCTGAGAAAACAGTTTGCTATTTTTGTGTCGGCCAGCAGGTGTCAATACCCCAAAGTGAAGAAGCTGCCCAGCAGCCAGATCCAGTTAGAAAGAGGCTGGAACATGGAGTGTATTTTGGATGTCTCACTTTGAAAGTCGACTTTGTGAAGTGCTTTGTCACCACCAGAAAGGAGAATCTCCTGAGGGGGAAGAGGAGAGGGAAATTAAGCAAACCCTCCATTCCCTTACTAGGTACCTCTTAGTTTCTTTTCCTACTGATCCTAGCATTTTTATTCTCCATCCCCATAACTGCAAAGATTTGTGGTCTCTAAATTCAGTCTTCAAGTCCCTCTGTGCTCCCTATCCATTCTGGCCAAACCCAGAGCCAAGCACTGGAAAAACATCTGAAGGTGGGATACTTGGCTATTTTGATCAGTGCAATGGACTTTAACAAAGCTTTTGATCTGCTATTGCATCCTATATATTTTTCTTCTAAAAGTGCTATTCTAATCCATACTGTTGAATGCTTTCTGTGATACCTGTTAGTTGCTAAAATAATAATGATAAAAAAATCTGAAGTGAAATTTGTTTTCAACAAAATTTTCAGCATTTAAGTTAGTATTCTCTTTTTTCTTACCCATTTTAGGCCTTTGTGAAATAGAATCATGTAATATTTTGTGTAGATACATGATGTCCTCCTAGATTTGGCTTTGAAATCTCTTCATTTAGTGTTAAAAACATCTTTCTTTCCATATTATTATAGATTAGGCATATTGAGCAAAGATTGGGTAGCTTTTAGGAAAGATATGTGATTCCTTGATATATTTCAGACTTTTTTTCCTGATTGCCACAGTGGTAGTGCCTGCAGGATTTATTCTTATGTTTTAAACACTGCATAACCCTAATAATGAAATAGTAATATCTTCATATTCATTACATTGTTCCACTTGTGGGTGGTGTTTTTGTTGTTGTTGTTGTTTGTTTTTTGGTTTTTTAGGTGCAGCCTATTGAGGTAGAGCATTTTGCTTCGGAGTTTTTCTGGTCTCCAACAGCAAAAAAAGACTTGTCAAAAGTTGATGCAATTTAGACAAATGTAAAATTTTTCATACTACTCTGATTGCACTGGTGTCTATCTACCACTTATGAAGAAATCCTGTCTGAAATGAAATGTTTTGGGCTATTGAAATTCTGGCCTTAACTTTCTACTGGCTGCTATTTTACAGTGATCTGGTAAGAGTTAAGAATTTGCATACTCCATTTTTAATTTAATCAAATGCTCTCAGTCAGCATTGCATGTTAGAGAATATTTCCACCAGAAGAAACTTAAAAACAACAACCTGAAAGATTAAAAACCTCTTCCTCTTGAAGATAATCTTAGTGAATTTTAACAGATTGCTTTAGCAGATGGAGATGTGATATTCACTATAGTAAATTACATTAACATGTTCTCAGACAGAGATGTCACATTTGCCACAGTAATTTACTTTAACATGATTTGAGAGAGATTTGATTCCCCAAAAAGAACCAGGAATAACATTTTATCAATTCATTTTCTATCACCACTTCTTCAGATAATCGTCAGCCTGGTATGGGGCATGATTTTATCAAGGGATGCCATGATGAACAGGCCAGACATCTATAAACTATACAATATACATGACCCTGCATAGTACCTAACCAACACTATGTACCAATATATAAAGCAAATGAATTCTGTTTATTGGTACGGAGTTACTCTTGACTCTGTGACTCAGTGGCTCATATTAATTTGACTTTTGGACAAGATATCTGCTCTTGTGCATATCTTTATAGCTTTCTACCACTGATTTCAGGAGATCTTAGTTTGATGAAGAACATTCTGAAAAGTAATTTAACCATCTCTATGGTGTATTGGGATCCTCAGGCAGAAGTTGTGTGGGTGTAACTTATCTGTCATCCAGTATTGTGCAGGGGATCTGGAAAATGTTTATAATGACGTCTGCTCTACTGGGTGAAAGAAAGTATTCCTGCATCTCTGTGGACCACCTGAAATCATTAATTGTCCCAAGGTCTTTCAGCTAGTCTTAAAACCAGGACAGAACCTGCAAAATCCATGAGCAACAAATGAGTCTGATAAAGCTGCACTGTGAGAAAACAAAGAAGCTGCCTGAAATTTTACCGGGTTGTTTTCAAGATTTGCTCCTCAAATTACTGGATTTCTGAGTAACACCAGCGAGAGACTCCACAGCTCCTGCTATGGAGCTTCAAAGGCATTCTTATGGTCAGAGGCTTAGGGGCTAGCTTTGGAAAAAATACTTGAGGGATATTTCAGGAGGACAACTTGAGGTTGTGGTGAGACGATTTCAAGTGATTCTCTCTGTGACTTGTCTCAAAATAGATCTCAGAAGTGACCAGAAATGTTTGGGAGACATGTTTCTTTAGACTGTGAATCCTTAAAGTCTTAAATCCAAGTCTGTTTAGAGCAACTAAAAATGCTCACAATTCCTCAACTAGGCAACTCTGTATCAATTAAAAACTTATATAAAGCATCTCTACATATATTTTAGAAAAGTGGTTGCTGTACAGTGAGAGATCCTGAATGACATACTAGGCTGATTAGAAACAAGCAATGTTTTAATGCAGGATTTTGTGAAAGTCCTAATGCCTCTCTAAAACACTGCCAAAAGGCTGTGTCTGGTTTTTTTGTGTGTTTTGGTTTTTTGTTTGTTTTTCGTTCACACTTTAACTCTTAAATTTGGAAATTATAATATTACTCTGTTGTAAATCAGAATAGGTTAGGATTAAGATTGCTTTATAATCGTTCAGTATGTAGTGTTGGGTTGTGACCAGTGTAATCATGATTCAGGTTTGTAGTGTTTGTGAAAGACACTGCAATTTGTGTCCCCAGCTCAGTTAAAAGCAAAGTATGAAATAAGATGGCATTGCAAGCCAAACCTTCTTCCAAATGATATGCATTCACCTTGAAGAAATTACTGTTAATTCTGTCTGGTTCACAGAGCTCTTTTTGCTAGTAGGCAAGCCACTAAAACCAGTCTTATTTTCATCCCCAAATGTCTCATATTTTGTCTCTTTGGGCCTGACTGAAGGCTGAATTGTAGTTTGCAGATGCTTGTCACCCTCTGAGACCTGTGCATTATGTGGGGAAGTGCTCAGTGAAACTCCTAGGAGAGGAGTCAAGTATTTAGGACCTCAGACCAGGTGTACAATTGGTGAGATTTGGTTGGGACCTATTATTGCCTTTTCTATTTGTAAAATGGGGATTATCCTTGGTCATTGTCAGACAGGGAAAGTTTAAGGAAAAAGTATCAGTTTTCAGACACCTGTTAGAAGGAAGAGTACCACAGGATGAGTAGAATTTAATCATCCCCTTCAGAGAACAGTTTTAAGGTTAATGTTATGGTCTGTGGTGGTGTGAGAATGGTTTTATTAAGTTATGAAGTTATTTTTGTAAGATTTTTAAGTTATTTTATAATGGTTTAGTTCACTGTATACCCCTGTGTTCTGCATTGGTTTTCCCTTCTGCATCTGTTGTTTTGTCTATTGTAAAACCCGACGTTTTCTGTCATTCATCCCTTCCCTGCACCTGTCGCTGTCAATCCCCGCCCCCCCCTCCTCGTGGTCGCCTGCCTGCCACTCAGAGACCCTTCCCTGGCTTCTAGAATCCTCCGGGAAGGGTGCCAAGTGATAGGCTGGGGCCCGGGAGACCCCCTCCCCTCATTTTGTGATTGGTCCCCAGTTCCATGGTTCACACCCCCGGTTAACCCCCCCCGATCCCTGTGACTGGCTGACCGGTTGTCGCCACCCCTGTTTCCACCCCACTTTAAAAGCTCATGCACGCCTGCCCCCGGGGTCTCTTCTGGGCTGTGGGTCAGAGAGTGCTGAGCCCCGTGCTGCCTCTCCCCCTGAATAAAATCCTGTTTAACTGAGCCCAGAGGAGTCCGCCTTTTGATTAGCTGCCGTGGGTTGCATACGCCATCTGCTGGCCGTCGCTGAGAGGGGAACCAAGACCCACAGGGAGGAGGTGGCTCACCCGGTTTGCCACCCCGACCTCATACGTTGCCGCGGTGCAGGAGACTGAGCTAGCCCGTGGCCGCGCTCATCAGCGCGAGGAACAGCACCGCGACAGCGGTTGGCGCCCAACGTGGGGCCCCCACCCTCAGGACACGAGGCGGACCCCGCGGCACGGACTGAGGCTGCAAGAGCCTGAAGAAAAGTCCTTGGACGCCCCGCTACCCTTGGTCGAGCGGCTTCGTAGATCACGCTCCCAAGGGACGAAGAGGACAGCCTGAAGCGCCCAGCAGGTCCTCTTCAGGCAGCTAATCTCGAGACCCCAGGCTTTATCGCATCCCAGGAGGGGGTAAGCCTTCTTCGTGAGGGGGCTTACTTTCGGAGGGTGCTCCCGGTGTGGAGACCCTAATTTCGGGAGGGATCCTCCAGGAGTGGGGGGGATCCCAGGCTGCGCAGCTCGGGGGGGTGGTGGTTAGCCTCATCCCCCTGCGGATTACTCTCCTCGGGGTGCTCTTTTGTTCTTTTTCGTTTTGTAAACTTTAAGTTTCGGGCAGTTGTCTTTTGGGTGGAAGTGTCCACAGGGGTTTTAGACACTGCGATTTTATTTTTCGGTGCGGACCCCCCGGGTTTGGGTTTCAGGTTTTGCCCGGTTTTAGGGGAGTGACCTCCGCGTTCGTTTTCTGTTAAGTTTGCTTTTGTCTGGGTGTCATCGAGTGGGCAGCAGGCAAGGGGGATTTGTTAGGTGTCCCCGAGCCCCTGATTTTGGTTTCGGTTTCGGAGAGATGGGCGCAAAACTCTCTGCTGCCCAAAAAGGTGTGTATTATAGTTTTAAGTTGGTTGTGGAGCTCGCCCAGTTAAAGGTTTCGAGGGGCGAGCTCAAGGGGTTTGTGAGGTGGCTTTTCCTGCACTTTCCTCATGTGTCCCCGGAGCAGGTGTACAGCCCCAAGTTTTGGACGGTTGTACAAAACAAAATCCATAATTTGGCACTCTCAGGGGACAAACAAGTCTCCAAATTCCTCAGTTTGGCTTTGCAGCTTTCAGCTGCTGTTACACAAATGAATAGGAAAGTGCAGAAACAGCCACGTCCAAGACAACCTGCCCTTTGTTCTCCCTGTCCCTCCGTCCCTTCTCCTTGTCCCCAGAAGAGAATTCTGAAGGGAGCAGCAGGACCCCAACCTGCTGGCTCAGGCTCCCCCAGGAATTCTCGACCCCCCCGCCCGGGCAGTCCTAGCCAGACTGCTCGGGGTTTCTTGGGCAGCCCTGGCCGGGATGCTCAAGAATTCCACCCTTCCCCATCTTACCCAGTTAATAAACCTCGTGTTAGATTTAGTCTAGCTGAGACTCCCCAACCACAAAATGGCTCCCCTACCCCTTATCCCCAAGATGGAGGAGACCGCATGGCACGGTTTTCCCCATCCCCCTCTTCCTCTTCTCTAAATCCTTTTCTTCCCGCCCCAAACTCTTCCAACCCCTTCCTTTCCTATACTCCTCCCCTTCATAAAAGGGCTCTGCCCATGCCTCCTCCCTCACCGAAAACTCCACCCTCGGCTCCTCCCAGCTACTCCTCCCATGGGAACGCCTTCATGACATCATCGGGTTCCCAAACCACGCCCCCTGCCGGAAGACCTGCCTCCTGGGCTTCCGGTTCCCACGCTCCCCCTGCTGGTTCCCACGCTCCCCCTTCCGGTTCCCACGGTCTGGGCCCGGAGGGGGCGGGGCCAGGGCCTGAGCCTGCAGGGATGCATGAGCCTTCCCCTGTTCCTTCGGTATCCCCAGTCGTTTATAAGGGCTCCCGAGGAGGGCAGCGGGTCCGAGCGATCCATCACCCGTTCCCCCAGTCCACCATCCGGGATCTGTGCAAGGCCCATCGAGATTATGGGCGGGACAGCCCCTATTTCAGGGGTTTGCTCCGTTCAGATCTCGATGCTGCTGTCGTTATTCCTGCGGACCTGAAGCAGCTGTTCTCCTGCCTGCTTGACTCAACAGAGTTCAAACTGTGGGTAGCGGCATGGAGGCAGCAACTCAGGGAGGCCTTGCCCAGTCTCCTCCGAGACCCGGAGACTGCGGTGGATGACAACGGGAACCCCCTCACTTTAGAACACCTTATGGGTGAGGGGAGATGGGCCGACCCATCGGACCAAACCTCAGATATCCCCATCAAAGCCCTCCAGATTGCCAGGGAGCATGCGGTCTCCGCATTTTTTGGAATGGTGCCAGACGGCCCGGTCGTACCCTATTACAAGATCATGCAGGGGGCCAAGGAAAGTTTCACTAAGTTTGTCGAGCGGCTCACCCGAGCAATCGAGGTGCAAGTAACGGAAGTGGCGGTAAGGGATGGGATCTTGAAGGAGATGGTGTTTGCAAATGCAAATAATATGTGTCGGAGTGCAATTTTGAGTCTCCCTCTGGACCCCCCTCCGACCCTTCCAGATATGCTCAGGGTGTGTCAGCTAAAGGTCCCCTACATGCAGGGAAACGACCGGGAAGGGAAATCAATAACACCAAGAGTTTCAGCAGTGTCTGGCACCCAAGGACCGACACGCGGACCGTATGTGCCCCAGAAGAACCGGTGTCTAATCTGCCGGGAGCCCGGGCACTGGGCGAACACCTGCCCACTGCGGGATGCCGTGGAAGCTTTGAAAAAGAAAAGGGGGGAAGGCGGGGGGAGTGGGAACAGGGGAGGGTCGGGAGATAGCTCCCGACAGTTAAACTAAGGGGGGAGCGCAGGTCCGCCCGGCGCGAAGATAGAAATAGGGCGGACCAAGCAGCGGGGGAGGGGGTAGAAACATCTAGCGCCAATGATACGCTGCCTTTCACTGAGACAGGCAATAATACCGGACGTGACACACCGAATTTGACATACAGTACTGACCATGACCTTTCAAAGCCAATTTTAGTAACATCATCAAGGCATGAACCTTATCGGCTGCGGCTCACCGAAGGGCTCTATCTGAGGACGGCGGATTGGACCTTTCTTTCCATAAACACCAAAGAACAAGGAGCCTGGCCAGTCCAAGGAAAGGAGCTTGTCATCATCGGGGACTGTAAGTACACCCCGCAAGAGGTCGAGATTCTTCCAGGGGTTCTCGTCAACAACCCCAGAGATCTCGTCCTCTGGCTGCGCTGCACCCATCCACCCACATTTATTCCTAAGGGACAGGTGATCGCACAAATCATCCCTACCCGGGGACCGAACAACACCCCGGTGGCTTGCCCTGTGCAAGCCATCACTGAAGAAAGGCCCCGGGTAGACTGTGAGTTCAGGGTGGGCGGGGAAACAATTAACATCACTGGTCTTTTAGACACCGGGGCAGATGTGACTGTTGTGCCAGCCCAGGATTGGCCGTCACATTGGGCTCTGCAGGACGTGGCTGGACACGTTCAAGGTGTCGGAGGGTTGCAATTGGCGAGACAATCCAGGAGCATAGTGCAAATTAAGGGGCCAAAAGGACAATTAGCTAACATCCGTCCTTTTGTTTTAGATTATAAGGAGCCTCTGCTTGGCAGAGATCTCATGTCACAATGGGGGGTCAAAATTGACATACCCGACCCCTCAGTGGAAATTTCCGCAGCGTCCATTGACGAGCGTCCCACCAAGAAACTTAATTGGCTGACGAACAAACCAGTTTGGGTGGAGCAATGGCCGCTTTCAAAACCTAAATTAAAAGTGCTCGAGGAGCTCGTGAAGGAGCAATTGGCCAAGGGCCACATTGTAGAAACCGACAGCCCTTGGAATTCCCCAGTTTTTGTGATTCAAAAGCCGGGGAAGGACAAGTGGCGGCTCCTTCAAGACCTCCGCCAAATTAATAATGTTATCGAAGACATGGGGTCTCTCCAACCTGGGATGCCTTCCCCGACTATGCTCCCCCAAAATTGGCAATTGGCTGTAATAGATATAAAAGATTGCTTCTTTCAAATTCCTCTGCACCCTGATGATGCCCCACGTTTTGCTTTCTCGGTTCCCACCATCAACCGGGAAGTCCCGAGGAGACGCTATCACTGGCGAGTTCTCCCGCAAGGGATGAAGAACTCACCTGTTATCTGCCAGTGGTATGTGGCCTCCTTGCTGTCCCCTGTCCGCGCAGCCGCGGGACAGGCCATCATCTACCACTACATGGATGATGTCCTGGTGTGCGCCCCGAATGATGACATGCTTTCCCATGTGCTTGGTCTGACAGTCGATGCACTGGTTGCTGCAGGGTTTGAGCTACAGGAAGAAAAGGTTCAGCGGATGCCGCCCTGGAAGTACCTCGGGCTCGAAATCGGAAGGCGGACCATTGTGCCCCAAAAATTGGCAATTCGAACAAAAGTAAGTTCCCTTGCAGATGTCCACCAGCTGTGTGGGAGTTTGAATTGGGTAAGGCCCTGGCTAGGTCTCACCACCAACGACCTAGCCCCCCTTTTTAATTTATTGAAAGGGGGAGAGGAGCTGAGTTCTCCTAGGGTGCTTACCCCTGAGGCAGAAAAGGCTTTGGAAAAGGTGCAGGACGCTATGTCCAAAAGGCAAGCTCACAGAATTGACCCAGAGCTTCCTTTCAAATTCATAATAATGGGAAAGTTGCCACACCTCCATGGGATGATCTTCCAATGGAAGAGCATCCCGAAGAAGGACCGTGAAGGGAATGATCCACTCTTGATCATAGAGTGGGTCTTCCTGAGTCATCATCGGTCCAAGAGGATGACCCGGCCACAGGAGTTGGTTGCTGAGCTGATCCGGAAGGCAAGGTTCCGGATCAGAGAATTGGCCGGCTGTGACTTCGAATGTATTCACATCCCAATTGGCTTGAGATCAGGCCAGATTTCAAAAGCTATGTTGGAGCATTTGCTTCAGGAGAATGAAGCACTCCAATTCGCTCTGGACTCCTTCACTGGGCAAATTTCTATTCATCGGCCTGCCCACAAAATTTTTAATTCGGAAACTAAATTTATATTATCACTCAAAGAGGTTCGCAGTAGGAGGCCCCTCAAGGCTCTAACCATTTTTACAGATGCGTCCGGAAGGTCCCACAAGTCAGTTCTGACTTGGAAGGACCCTCAAACTCAGCAGTGGGAGGCTGATATTGCCGAGGTGGAAGGATCACCTCAAGTCGCTGAGTTGGCCGCTGTCGTTAGGGCATTTGAGCGGTTTCCCGAACCCTTTAATCTGGTCACAGACTCCGCCTATGTGGCGGGGGTGGTATCCAGAGCAGATCAGGCGATTTTACAGGAGGTGTCCAACATAGCACTTTATGACTTGCTCTCAAAATTAGTTAGATTGGTCTCCCACCGAGAGCAACCCTATTTTGTGATGCATACGAGGTCACACACAGATTTGCCAGGGTTCATCGCAGAGGGGAACAGGAAGGCTGATGCCCTTGCTGCCCCCGCTGAGATGGCCCCCCTGCCAAACATCTTTATGCAGGCGAAACTCAGCCACCAGCTCTTCCACCAAAACGCGCCTGGCCTTGTTCGCCGTTTCCACCTTACGCGGGAACAGGCCAGAGCGATTGTGGCCGCGTGTCCATCCTGCTCCCAGCAGGCTGTTCCAACTTTACATGCAGGGGTTAATCCCCGAGGGCTGAGGAGCTGTGAGGTGTGGCAAACGGATGTCACACACTTCCCACAATTTGGACGACAAAAGTATGTTCATGTATCCGTGGATACCTTTTCTGGAGCCGTGTTCGCCTCTGCCCACACAGGGGAGAAGGCTGGGGATGCCATAAAACACCTCATCCACGCCTTCTCCTTCATGGGCATTCCGAGGGAACTGAAAACCGATAACGGCCCAGCGTATAAATCCAGGGAGCTTCGTAGCTTCCTGCAGCAATGGGGGGTGGAGCACAAGACCGGCATCCCCCACTCCCCCACAGGCCAAGCCATGGTTGAGAGGACCCATGGGACCATCAAGCGTGTACTACATCAGCAGCAGAGGGTCCTCAAGACAGAGTCACCATCAGTCAGGCTGGCCAGAGCTTTGTTTACCATTAATTTCCTGAATTGTTCTTACGAAGGTCTCAATCCGCCCATTGTCCGACACTTCGGCGAGAGCTCGCTGTTTGGGGTCAAAGAACGACCGCAGGTCATGGTCAGAGATCCTGGGTCTGGAGGGACAGAAGGGCCACACGATCTGGTCACGTGGGGACGTGGGTACGCCTGCGTGTCCACCCCCACAGGACCAAAATGGATTCCAGCAAAGTGGGTGAGGCCCTATGTTCCCAAAAGCCCAGGGTCTGGCAAAATCAACAGTCCGCAAGTCACCATGGCAGCGTGGAGGCGGAAAAGGAAAACATCATACGAGGAGAGCTGAACATCAGCTCCGGGCAGAGCCATCCCTTTCCCTGCTGTTGTCAAATTTAAGTAATGTATTTGTTTAGTGTCTTTCAGTTTTTCATAACAGCAACCCGAGCCGGATTCCCCACTCCGAGGAAGTTCCACCTAGCCCTCGGAGCCTTGGCAACGCTCAGCCTGAGTCTCCCAGTCGTCGGATGGCTGGTCCACCAACTGAACAACTACACCGCCATCCGACAAGTGACCAACATCAAAAGGGAGACCAAGGACTGGCTGGGCAGACTGTCTTCTAATTGGGGAATCTCCGGTTGGGCTTCATCTATGATAAAACTGGGTTGCTGTGTTTGTTTGTTTCCTTACTTGTTATCCTTGCGTTCGGTGTACAAAAAAGATGTTGTATAATTTGGTTTCTGCCACCTCACACTCCCCCACAGTTAACTATGTCACCATGCCATCAGAAGAGGACCATGAGGAGGAAGGACTGGAGTTGGAAGAGGTGCTGGAGGGGACCCCAGAAGACGAAGAAAGAAATCTAGATGAAGAAGAGCATGAACTGGGGTACCCAACGCAGCATCGCTGACCTGCCTCCTCCGTTCCAGTCCCACTCCTCTTGAAAAAACAAAAAAGGGGGAGATGTGGTGGTGTGAGAATGGTTTTATTAAGTTATGAAGTTATTTTTGTAAGATTTTTAAGTTATTTTATAATGGTTTAGTTCACTGTATACCCCTGTGTTCTGCATTGGTTTTCCCTTCTGCATCTGTTGTTTTGTCTATTGTAAAACCCGACGTTTTCTGTCATTCATCCCTTCCCTGCACCTGTCGCTGTCAATCCCCGCCCCCCCCTCCTCGTGGTCGCCTGCCTGCCACTCAGAGACCCTTCCCTGGCTTCTAGAATCCTCCGGGAAGGGTGCCAAGTGATAGGCTGGGGCCCGGGAGACCCCCTCCCCTCATTTTGTGATTGGTCCCCAGTTCCATGGTTCACACCCCCGGTTAACCCCCCCCGATCCCTGTGACTGGCTGACCGGTTGTCGCCACCCCTGTTTCCACCCCACTTTAAAAGCTCATGCACGCCTGCCCCCGGGGTCTCTTCTGGGCTGTGGGTCAGAGAGTGCTGAGCCCCGTGCTGCCTCTCCCCCTGAATAAAATCCTGTTTAACTGAGCCCAGAGGAGTCCGCCTTTTGATTAGCTGCCGTGGGTTGCATACGCCATCTGCTGGCCGTCGCTGAGAGGGGAACCAAGACCCACAGGGAGGAGGTGGCTCACCCGGTTTGCCACCCCGACCTCATACGTTGCCGCGGTGCAGGAGACTGAGCTAGCCCGTGGCCGCGCTCATCAGCGCGAGGAACAGCACCGCGACAATGGTCCAATTATTGAGAGATGCCTCTACCTGAATTTAGGTGCAAATGGGACCATATGCCAAAGTCATGTAGTGGGTTCACCCTGGCTGGCCGCCTGGCATCCAGCAAATCCACTCTCTCACTGCCTTCCACAGCTGGAAAGGGGAGAGAAAAAAAGCACAGGTAAGACAGGCTAGAATTAGAGATATAAGTGAGATTATTTCCAACAAAATCAGAACAGGATAATGACAAATAAAATAAGATCTTAAAAACCCCACCTCTCCCTCACTTCTCCTTCCTTCTCAACTCTACCTACTCCCCAACAGCAGTGCAGGGACATAGGGAATGGATGCTATGGTCAGTTCATCACATGTTTTTCTACTGCTACTCAAGGAGAAGGGTCTTTGCCCTGCTCCAGTCGGGTGTCCCTTCCACAGGGGGTGGTTCTTCATGAAGTTGTCCAATGTGAGTCCATCCCACAGGCAACAGTTCCCCACAAATTGCTGCCTGAGGCTTAGCTGCTTGGCTGGGGTTAAGCTACAACATATTTGTCAATAGTACCGCCTTTCTCTTATCTCTTTTTCCTGTCAAGTGGCTTAATTTGTAGTCCAGGTTTCAGGAATCCATGGAGGTGTATTTGGGAGCAGGAGTGAGTGTGTGTGAGGAGGAGGGCTTTGATGGTCACAGATGCCATCAGTCCCATAACTTGGGGTGATATCAGTGATGTGAGTGCACAAGCAGCTGCTGTTTCACCCAGTTTGCCATAGAGGGAACCCTTGTCTGGAACCAGTGCCACCCTGTTGCTCCATTCTGCAAAGTTCTTCTGTGGTTTTAACAGCGTATGAGACAGGCAGTTGAGATTTTTAAGTCCTTACGGTTATTGAATTAAAATTACTAGAAAAAAATTGCAGTTATGGCAAAGCAAGACATGATATATATGCTCTTTCAATTAATTAGTAGTCTTCTTTTAGGAATGAATGATACAGATGTCCTGAGGACCAAAGGGTCTTATCACCATGCACAGGGAAGCTTATCAAGATTTTATAGGCAATCTTAATTCTATAATTTCCTTATTTTAAAGTGTTTTAAGGTACTTTTTAATTGTCAATTTTCCTTCTGATGGTAGGTGGTTTGCTATTTACCAGCCATTTAATGGACTATTTGAAAGAAATGGAATAGCAGTGAATGTTTGCCAGCCTAATTTCACATCAATTTAGCACAATCAGGATATGTTCCTTGTTCAATGGTGCAGTACTGACTGTCTGCATCATCCAAGGAGATTTAGGTCACTTAAATTTGACATTTGGTCTAATCATCCTTTAGGAATATAGGTCAGCTGCAGGACTGATCTTGTGTTGTAAAGGAAAAGCAGATCTCTCTGGTTTTGGGATATAAGCCACTTTAATGCTTTTTTTTTTTTTTTAATGTATATGAAAATAGATTTTATTCTTCTTATGCACAAAGCTGAAGTCCTTCTAGGCATTTTAGCTGGGTAGTCTACTTCTAGTGACCGGTGTTCTGCGCTCAGGAGTTGCAGGTTGCTCACAAAGCTCAAATGTTCCTTGTGTTTTCTCAGTCCCATTTTCCCCAATGCCTTCCCAGAGCTTGCAAGAGTTTAGAGCAGTCTGGCTCTTACTTCTGTGTGAAAAGCTCCTGTGCACTACAATGTGATTGCTGAAGCAAGGTAAGGTTTTGCCTACACTGGGAATTTATACTGATTTAAAGCTGATGCAGTAAGTGAACTAATCCACTCCCTCATCTCAATTCCTCTTCCTCTACTATAAGCATATACTAACATGTGAGATACCTGCAATGACATGTGCCCATATTCTGTCCAGTAGAACATTACACTTACAACAGAAAGAAAGATTGCTGCATAAATCTCTGGTAGAGAGGGGAGAGTCATAACTTATCTGAGAAGAATTGATTTGTGTACTAGCATCTCACTAGAAATGTCTCGAAAGTGTATACCATCTGATGAAAACTTCAAAAACCTCCTTTCTTTTTGCTCCCCTTCCCCTTTGAGTGGGAAACAAAGGGTAATATTTTTTTCCTCAATTTTTTTTTTTCTTCACTTTTAAACAGGCAAGCGATCTTCACTCCTCTGGGTCATGAAAAGTCCTGTTTTCCAGATCTTCCACAGAGTGCAGAAGTCACGACAATGGCATTCTGCCAAGCAATTATAGAAAAAAAATTAAATATGTCATTGTAAAATTTTAAAGAAAAAAGCACAAAGGATGATAGAGAGTGAGTTAAAGAAGTGTTATATGAAAAGAAGCATGTTGGTTTTTATCTTAAAGAATTCCATTATATTACATATATTTTTTGCATGTAAACAAACAGAAGGTAGTACTATGAATCTTAAGTGTAATGTTGCTATATTAGAGCCAATAAAAGACAAAAAATAGAGAAAAATGGTATTTTCCTATCTGATTTTTTTTCAGAAAGAATGAGGTGCAAAGAGCTGCAAGTCTGTTAGTCATATGACTAGATGCTTGAAAACAACTTCACAGAAATTGGTGGGGTTTCATGGAAGAATTAGAATCCATCTTCATGTATCACCTTGGTTGACTGGTTTGAACAATGAATGCGCACAGGAAAAAGTGAAGCTCTAATAGTCTAAGATAACTTTAGTAAAACTGACATATCTAATTTCATTTGTTTCTCTTGAAGTTGTTTCAAAGCCAGTTTGTACATTGAGGGGAAATGCTGTCTATGATCCTGTGATATTGTTTGCATTCAGAGGCAACTGAAAGCTTAAAATTGAACACAGCTGGATGGACACAATGCTGGGCTGCTACAGAATTGTTACTTAAGGACCAGTGATGACTGGGAACTGCTGTTCTGCACATTTCATTTGATCTAAACCCAAATTTTTAAAGAGAAGTTAAAGTCTGGCCAGTGAAAAATCTTGGACGCTTTTGAAAATGTTACTCTGCATTCCTGAATATAGGAAGTGTGATTAATACTCTAGTTAGAATTGCAAAACATGTTTTTTAGTTTGAATCTATAAAAGAGATACATTTTTATTACACTGAGAAAATAACCTCTTGTCTCTTCTATTTCTGATGCATTGTGGAAACTGAAGGGTTGAGCTGTGTTTATTTTTATCAGTATTTTGCATTTCCAGGTGAAATTTGACAGAATTTGATTATCATTTGATTCCTAGCAATTGCCAGTCTACACCTTCTTTAGAATTAACAGCCTGGAGATATGAAAATTTCATATTCTGACTCAGTTGCACTCTTTTTTTCTCCCATTCCTTGAAAAATTTACTGTTATGAGTGGCAAATTGTGGGGTTTTTTTTTAATTTTATAAAAATGAAATTCTCGATACCTGCCATGAGATCATCTTTCCTGATACAAATAGTCCCCAATGCTGTCATCACTGACATTCCTTACGTTATACACAAGTTTATATTCAGTCTATGAGGAAAATTAATTAAATAAGAGCAACCTATACAGATTTTCCTATGTTTGTTTTCCGTTCAGTGCACCCAGTCTAGCTGGTGGATTTTTTGCAGTATGGGAACAATGCAGTTGCTCAGCATATACTTTAGTGTCATATGTCCTGGATACCCTGCTCGGGAGACATGAGGAGAGCAGATAAAATAGAGAGTCCAAGTTAAATTACAACAGTGGGGTGGATGCAAGTAAATAATGATTGTGTTTAGCAAAGGTATTTATTTTTCTCATATTGCCATGGTTATTAGCAAAACCCGTGCTGGTTTAAGATTGGGAGCCAGCTGGGAGTACAGTTAAGAATAATTTTTGTTGCTGTTCTGTGCAATGCTTTATGAGTTCCTGCTGAGTTTATAATTAATTCAAAGTGCACTGGGACTATTACATGGCTGGGCATGTTGCTTGATCCTTCTCAACATCTATAGAATTCCTTGGATTTGGATGCTGAGATCTGTATTGTCTTATAAAATTTGGTAAAAAGACAGTAAAAAAGTGTTTGATTACAGCGGGGTTAGACTTCTCCTTCCTTGTTTTCCTTTCCTCTGCTGGAATAAATTCAGTAATTGATGCGGGGGACATATGGGGACATAGCACATTCTTGTCCAGAACAGGAAAAAGAGAGGTCTTACTTAAGATCTGTGGTCTCCTTTGACTCCACTTTCCAGTGCCATGATCCTAGTTTATGGCTTATTCTGTGTCTTAAAATAACTGAATGACAGTACCAATGCTATAAGGTTTTAGGATGGAATCACAATATTGAAGAGAGTAGGGTCTTGTTTTTCCCTCTGTCCGACTTTGAGAGTGATGACAATGTGGGATTGCTGCAAAATTTAGTGCTGAATTCTATGGTCTCCAGGTACTTGACTTTCAGGCCCAGGATTAACATGGACTTTTATCACTTGAAAACTGGTAAAATCTGGGAGAAACATCTGGACTAAAATCCTCAGAACTGTAAAAATTTTGGGGGTCAGCAGAATTGAGAAGTCTGCAGACCAACCAGAATATGCATAGAATCAACAGAAAAAAGAAATAAATCTGGTTTAATACTGGATTTTTTTGTTTGTTTTTGTTTTCACAAGCCTTCAATTCACCGACATGCCTTTTGATAGCTGGCTCCAATTGTGTAACATTTGAGGCACTGTTACTGTTAGCCTTAGAGGGGCACCTGGGAAGAATGTAAATGGATAAGCTGAATTTTATCGTTGCAGGCTCTTCCTCTCAGTGACAGCATCTTGACCATGAGTCATATCTTAGAGCTTAGACATTTAGAACCTGAATGTCTAAGTCTTAGATCGCTATATCAGCTCATTCTGATGGCAATCAAAATAAAGAAAATAATATATTTACAGGTCATTTCAAGTCCTAAAACAGGTCAGATGACTTTGAATGCATACCAGCCTTAAGTGTCTGAATTAAATTGTCATGAATCTCATCATCACTTTCATTTAATATATAAAACTTTATATTTCTCAAAAAGAAATCAGCATGGAAAGCCATTAAGACTTCTGTCTTCACAAGTGAAGAAGATTTGAATTTCCTGTACTTATAGACTTTCCTCAGTTTTAAAATATATGGTTATACCTTGAGGGATTGCTCTTTCTGTAAGGATAGTTCTAAGGTCTCAGGCAACTGTTCTAACTGGACAGCTATACAAATAATTTTTATGCCATTTCTGGATTCAGCAGAAAATGAGAAATCTGAGGACAGATGAGAAATCTGAGGTCGGACATGTTTTATTATTAAGGGTACACTTACATTTTGTGAGAGAATTCTGGTGATCTTGAAAGAACAAGATGTTGTTCTCCAGCACCCTAGTAATCCCCATAGGTTAGCGTTTATGAGGAATTTGCACTCTGGGGGGGATTTCCAGAGCTTACAGTCAAACAGGAAGGGCTGGGAATGCTGCAGAGCTCACCTTATCTTTGCTGCTGATTCAGCATGTGCTCTCTAGTCGGCCATTGAAATTGCTGCCTTTCTCCATCACATAGGGAAAGTACTTCTGTTCTAGAACAGAATAGAAGAGGAAGCTTCTGGGCTCTGGAATCCACTTGATAAGATACAACATGAAAGGGCAGAAGGACTCAAAACAGCCATTGATGAACATCAAATGTTTTGGAGGTTATGTAATGAATAAAACCTGGACTTTTGTGCGATCATTTAAAAAAGGATTTTTGTTTATGATAAGTATTTGTTCAGTGTAATAATAATCATGAAGGTCTTTGATTTTTTTGTGCTATCTTAATTCATGTTAGGTGTAGACTGGCTACAAAAAAGCTTGGATTTGCAATGGTAGTGATGTTCTGGAACTGTCTCTGATCACAGCACTGGAGTAAAAAGGTGAGCTACTTGCAGATGGTGCAACACACTTGAGTGAGAAAGTGATAGGTGCCTGTGTTAACAGGGAACTGGTCTCCGTGATGCAAAACGTTCAACCGGGGGATCAGATTTGTCATCCAGGAAGGCTGTAAAAAAGGGAATACTGTTTCTACAAGTGATATGCTTCCTATGTGTTACACCACAAAATAAAATGTCACCATTCAGATCTTGTTTAAAATTCCCCATGTAGACATTCTGCAGATGTAAAAATCTGCTGGGTATAGCATAGCAGATAATCTAACTCTCTAGTCCTAATTGCTGATATAATCCTATTGGACTTCTATTACAGTATTCTGCTGCCTTTGCCAGGTGAACACTTTAAAGGTGAATTGCCCTGGTTGCTGTCTTGGTTAAGTCTCTGCACAACCTAGCAGCACTTGCTTCTTCACCACAGACAGTGATAAAGTTTGCTCTTTAGTAGATATAATTCAATTCTGGTGTAAATAAGGGGCTATAAAAGCAATTCAGTTGAAGCTGTTGCTTGTATACAAAAGTTGTGGTTTGGATGTGACGGCAAGACCTTGTCACAGAGTATTGGACCATGAGGGCTCTTTATTTCTGACAGATTCTAAATTAGACTGTTTTTTGCTTAGATATCTTGTCTGGCTTCTGATAATTTTTTTAGAGTAAAGGCAGTTCTTGCAGAGTGCATCATTTATATAAAACTTGTTCTAATGTCTAAAGTTTGTAATGACACATGGAATAACAAAAAAGGTAGATCTTTCCTTTAAGTAAATATGCTTCCATCATTTGGTCTTTGGTTTTGAAAAGACCTCTTATTTCAGCATTTGAAAAACACTATATGAAACCAGACTAATGTTCCAACATGTTTTGTGTGTTGTGCTATTTCATGCTGAAAACCAATTGAGAATGGTGCTTTAGAGATACTTTTTTGTTGCATGTACAAGAAGAAAAAAAACCAAAACCAAACCCACAACAGTGTCCTCATTGTTATTTCTTTCCTTCCGATGGAAATCAAAAAGTGAACAGGAATTCTTTGAGACCATAAAAATGTTCAAGCATAGAAATCTGTTGAATCAAGGTAATTGCACAAGCCCCACATTATATGGTTTCTTTTGTTGTTGTTTGTTTTTGTTTGTTTTTGTTTTTTGGGTTTTTTTTTGGTTTTTTGTTTTTGTTTTGTTTTGTTTTTTGTTTTTTGTTTTTGGCTGGTTGTATTGGATTATGTAACCTAAAAATGTGTATTCTACTTCATCTGTTGAAAGCTGTTTTTTGGGAGATGTTTTATCCTTCTCTCACCCTTCCAGGGGGGAGGGAGGCGGATGCCTTCTGATAATGGCCCAGCCATTAAATCCAGGTGGGGCAGTGTTTCTTATCTCTTTCACCACCCCTCCATCCTCCAGGGGGACATCTTCTGATAATGGGCCATTAGGGCCCACCAATGACATGACACATTCCATCATCCCATTGTGAGATGCTCCACACAGTGTGGGAGGAGCCAGCTGTTCCTAGCTAGATAAAAACTGGGACTGAAGAACACAAGGGATCCAGTTTTGCCACTGGATTCCCAGAGAAAGACCGGACCCATCTTGTCACCACTGGACTTTCTACAGGACCATCTCTACTCCACAGAATTACATCTGTTACTCCAGGGGGACTTATTTGGACTGCTTCCAACACCCTGAACCACAGTGTGCCAGGTCATATCCCTGACTCTGTCAGGGTTTTTCCAGGATTTTTGTTTGCTTCCTTGCTTGTATTTTTTTGTACTACTACATCTGATTTTTTTTTTTTTTTTAATATTCCTAGTAAAGAACTGTTACTCCTATTCCCATATCTTTGCTTGAAAGCCCCTAATTGCAAAATTATAATAATTTGAAGGGAAGTGTGTTTACATTCTCCATTCAAAGGGAAGCACTAGCTTTCCTTGGAAGAGAACTGTCTTTCAAAACCAGGACACTAGTGATGACTGAAATTTAATGGGGATCTCATATATAGCAATTGGGTATAGTATTCAGTAAAAGCAGACAATCTATCCCAAATGCCCTTTGGTGGATATTTGAATTCTCCTTGTGCCACTCTGATTTTCAAGGAAATTTCTCTATGTACAAGGTTAGAGATAGACAAATAGTGGTACTTGGGGTACTTTTGTTACATTTTTATTGTGCTTCTGAAAGAAATTACTTATGCTTCAAAGCTGTTCTTAAAATTGTGTCCTAGAAATATCAAAATGAACTTCCTGTTGGATATAGGATATGAGCAGAAAGAATCTAGCAAAACCCTGTATCCTTAAATTTCAAAATTAATGTTGCTCCCCTGCTTGATGTGAGCCTCTTATACAGATATTTTTTTTGTTGTCAAGACTCATTGCATTTTATAAGTGAGATGTCACAAAGCTGAGAAAAACAAAAAGGAGGGGAGGGTTGTGTGCATGTTTAAAATCATCACATCCACAGTTCTTCACCAGGTTAAAAATAATGAATAAAGCTACCCTTTAATGGAAGTCTGGCCCTGGCTTATATGAATATAATTCACGTAGTCTCAGCTCCTGTTAAAATTTCTACAATTTTCTGTGAGTGCCATGGCTGGATAATAACCTCTCATAGGTTGTTATCCAGTGCAAACAAGGATATATTATTTCTTATATGCATTCACTACATCCTCTAGATAATTTAAATTCTCTACCTTTTTTGCCAGTATATGTTTTGATTATTTTTCCCGCATTATCACTCTCTACTGACTTAAAAATCACAATAACATAAAAGCAATGGAGAGTAGTTTCATTATCAGTTTGGAGACACTGAGGCAAGGTCTGGCCATGCCTTAAAAAATAATGGAATCTAACATAGTTATTTAAGGTGGTGCTGAGTATGTGATAGAAAGTTTTATAAAGAAAAAAAAATATTCTTACCAAATTCACCAGCTTAACAAAGCAGTAAAATAGCAATAAAATATTCACAATGAATAATTTATAAGCTGAAATAAATATTTTTTAAAATGTGAAATGATATTTTGTGCCCTGAGTGTTTGTCACTATGCTTAAACTACAGAATTACCATATACATAAAAACATGATATTCATTAGAGAACTTTTTCATGAAGAGATGTATTTTTTGACATATCTTTCATCTACATTATGGCATTTGACTGTTCATTCTGTTACAAAGTAGTAAGACTGAAATGTAACTCAGACTTTTTTTCCATTTTTTTTAACAGCTTGTCTATTTAGCCTAAACTATTAGACTTTAAAAGTAGCACCGTCAGAAATATATTGGATTACACTTATGCTTGAGTACTTTTTCTGGCACAAAAATTTCCATGCATTGTTTTTATAATGTTAGAAAAGCTTCTAAGGAAGAATAAAGCATTTAAAATCTTCTGTCATGAAACACTTCAATTTTGCTCTTAAAATGATGCTTAGACAGCTTCACCCCTTCACTGAAAACTATTCTTGTATGTTATACCCCACAGCTATCTTTGAAGAATAAATCCAGGAAAAAGATCCTTAATTATAAATTCATCTTTCTTTCTAGTCAAGCACGTCTATAAAAATTCTCCATCTACTGGAATTCTGCTTTCCATAATTTGTAAATGCCCTCTTGATCTCTACTGCCATGTACAACAGAGTGGCAACCAATTTTAAAAGATGAATTCAACTTTTGTACGAAAGTATGTCTGTCAGGTTTACTATCTTCCCAAGCTCAAATTTTGCTTTTCATTTTTTTCACTGGGTCAGAGTATCATTATGGGAAAGGAGCTCCTTCAAATTGGACCTAATTATTCCAACAAAACTTGGAAAATGAAATCCTAAGAAATTACTCTTAAAAATAAACATGAGCAAAATTGCAATGTAGTTAAGCAGTAATAATTTTGTGTCCACAGACAATTAAAGTGAAGGTAGATATGGATTAAACTTCATAGAATTATAGAATATCTGGAGTTGGAAGGGACCCACAGGGTCCAGCTCAAAGTCCACCTCCCAGCCCTGCACAACACCATTCCCAAGAATCTCATAATATGCCTGAGAGTGTTTTCCAAAAAGTTCAACTCTTTCAGGCTGGCGCTGTGACCACTTCCCAAAGGAGCCTACAACCCTCTGGGTGAAGAACATTTTCTTGATTTCTAGCCTAAATCTCCTGACACATCTTCATTCCAGTTATGTTTGCTTGCGTTAAATAATAATAATAATAATAATAATAATAATAATAATAATAATAATAATAATTTATAGAAAGGAGAGTGGATAAGCAATTGTTTCCTCACAACTGCATAGGAATTTGCCAATTTTGTATGATCAGGATGTCCAAAACAGCATAATTATGTTTTGAAATTAACTTCTCTGTTAATTCCTGCAGATAATCTAAAAGACCTACATTAAAAATATCTGTTGTTTCATGATACTTTTTCTTCTCATAAGGAAACATGGTTATACTTTGAAGTATCTGATTGAAATACACAGATTATAAGACATTATGTGGTTTATATTTTTCAATTAAAGAGAAAAATGCAAGTATGAACTGGAGTCTAAGGTTTTAGAGCTATAGAGTCTATCAAGATCTTACAAGTTGTAGCTAACCATGTAAATCTCAAATTTCTCTTCTAGGTTAGTTCCCCATTTTCAGCAAGGAGGTATTATCCTGGTTTAGGGCAAATTTGGGAGGAAACCTCCAAACCAGGTCCCTCTAGAAAGTAAACCCAAGTGACTTCTCCCCCAGCCAGTCCAGGAAAAAATTTCCTTAGAGAAAAGTGGAAAAAACTGTTTATTCAACAAGCAAAGTGCCCACAAGCATAAAAAAAAATGAATAATATCAAACAACAAAACCTCTCACTGTTCTGAAGAGAGGCGGCAAAATTGAGAAAGTCCTTGCTGTGGGTTTCAGCTCAGCTTGCTCAGTCTCTTATCAGCCCCTCTGGTGCTGGAAAATGCTGAGGTCCAGGACCTGGTGGGTTGCAGGCATGAGGCCCAGCAGTTTTCAGTCCAGAGCAGGTTTAAACTGTTCCAAGAAAAAGAAAAAAGAAGCAGTCCAGGGAAATCCTCTTCCTCAGCTTGCTCAAAACTAACCAAAAAGCAAAGGAGAGCTCTCTCATTGTCCATCCATAGACAACATAGTCCAGGAGCTGGAATGTATAGGAGTGAGGGCAGTCCTGCAAACAAACTGCGTGCTTCTTCTTTCCCCCCGTTCATTCTCAGAACCAGTCTTAAAAGTGTAGAACTTAATATCCAGCATAAACAGAACAGATAGTTGGGGATACAAGCATCATAAAATCACCCCAGGATGGGTATAAAACTGCTTCTCTCCCAATACTGCCTCTAAGATCTCATTTTTCTATCATGACGGACACAGGTGAGAAGTAGTTTTAAGCTATAAGGCACTAAGCAAGTACACTAATGAGAAACCACTATATAAAGGCTGACCCTGGGGATCACTACCTTGCTGGTGTCATGTCCAGAAAGGGGCGGTTGGATGAGAAACTTTCACTTACAGACCTGATGAACCTTGTGTTTTCTATCACACCCAGATCAGAATCTAGAACTTTAGCTGTGTCACTATGAGTTTTAGCTCCTCTTAAGAACTACCAGCCTCTGTCAAATTTGATGGGATATGTGTCACTAGGCCAGGTGGAAAAAAAAAAAAATCATACAACCATAGAATTGTTTGGGTTAGAAGGGACCTTGAAGATCATCAAGTTCCAGCCTCCTGTCACAGGCAGGGACACTTTCCACTACACCTGCTTGCTCAGATCACTTGTCCAGCCTGGCTTTGAACACTTCCAGGGACAGGGCATCCACAACTTCTCTGGGCAACTTCTTCCAGTGCTTTGCCACTTTCACAGTGACACTTTCACAGAAGCCTTATCTTCTCCAGGCTCAAGAATCTCATCCTTTCCTCATAGTAGAGGTGCTCCAGCCCTCTGTTCAACTTGGTGGCTCCCTCTGGACTTGCTCCAACAGGTCAATGTCCTTCCTGTGCTGGGAGCCCAGAGCTGGTGCAGAAAGACAGGTTGGATCTCACAAGAGCAGAGAAGAGGGGCAGAATCCTCTCCCTTGGCCTACTGCCCACACTGCTTTGGATGCAGCTGAGGACACATTTGCCTTTCTGGATTGTGAGTGCACGTTGCTGAGTCATGCCCAGCCTCTCATCCACCAGCAGCCCCAAGTCCTTCTAGTCCAGGCTGCTCTCGACCTGTTCATCCCCAGCTTGTGTGGATACTGGGGGTTGCCCTGACCCAGATCCAGCACCTTGCACCTGGTCTTATTAGACTCAGGAGATTCTCATAATTCCCATAAACTCAGGATATGCCCATTTTATGAACTTGCCCAGGTCCCTCTGGATGGCATTGTGTCCTCCAGATGTGTCAATTGCATCACTCAGCTTGGTGATCATCAGCAAGTTTGATGAGGGTGCACTTGAGGATATTAAATGGCACTGGTCCCAATATGGATGCCAGAGGGACACCACAGATGTCCATTGAACTTTGAGCTGTTGACCACTACTCTCTGGATACAACTGTCCAACCATTTCCTTATCCATCTAACAGTCCACTCGTCAAATCCATCTGCCTCCTATTACAGAGAAGGATGTTGTGATGACTGTTGTAGCACATTAATTTGTTTTACATTGTGTTTCATTTTTATATGGGGGTTTGTAATGTTTTTCTCTTGTATCCCCTGTTCCCCTTGGAAACTGTATCACGTGGTTTGTCCCTGCTCGGCCGCGCCCATTCCCCACACTGGAATGTAACCCAACTCTGTTCCACTCCCACCTTGTCCCTGACTGGGGAGTGGCTTGTCCCTGCCTCTGGGCCTGTCCCCCCTGGGAAAAAGCCCCGAGACAGCTGGGGCCTTGGTCTCTCTGGCACCAGCGGGGACGGGGAAGGAGCTAAATAAGAGCTCCAGCCAGCTGGGGCAAGACTCCAGAATAAAGCTGTGATTTCTGCCCGGGAGAGAGCAGGCTCTGTGCCTTTTGCCATCGACAGTCATCTGGGTCTCTCTAAAGAACCACCACAGATGACCATGTCAAGGTCCTTACAGAAGTCCAGATAGATGATATCTGTAACCCTTCCCTTGTCCACTGATGTAGTGACTCCATCATAGAAAGACTCACTCTTAGTGAGGCTGTGCTGGCTGTCTCAAATCACCTCCCTGCCCTCCATGTGCCTGAGCATATTTTCTAGGGGGATTTGTTCCATCATCTTCCCAGATACAGAGGTGAGGCTAACAGGCTGATAGTTCCCAGGGTCCTCCTTTCTTTCCTTTTTAAAGGTGGATACAATCTTTCCCCTTTTTTAGTCACCTGGGACTTCACTGGGAGTGCCACGACTTTTCAAATATCATGGAGAGTAGCTTGGCAACTACAACAGCCAATTCCCTCAGGACAATGGGATATATTTCATCGGGTCCCATAGACTTAGGTACATTCAGGTTCCTAAGGTGGTTATGAATCTGATCTCCACTTACTGTAGGAAACACTTTGTTGGCCCAGTTGCCATCCTACTGTCACATTTTGATCCCCCAATCCCCTTCCTGCTCTCCATCAGCCTAAGAGTAGTGTGAAAAGAGGTTGAAGACTGAGTCAAAAATATTTTGAGTACCTCAGCCTTCTCCTCTTCCATTGTTACCAGTTTTCCAGCATTATCAGGTGGGAGTACACTTTCTTTGACTTTCCTTTTCTGGTTAACATATCTGTAGAAGCCCTTTCTATTACTCTTTGCATCTCTTGCTGGGTTCAGTTCCTGTTTCACCTTGTTCTAGTTTCCACTTCCTGTGCAATTGCTTCTTTCCCTTTAGTTTGACCAGCGTGTTCGACTCTTGCCAATCTCTTGCCTTTCTTGCCCAATTTCTTGTTGCTCAGTAAAGACGTGGAATAGAAAACACATATTCCTTATCTCATGACCTAGTGGGTAGACATGGAAAATTAATATGCTTTGATTTATTAAGACAGATTGGTTTAAAAAAGCTGGCTGTTCCTCTCAGTTCATTTGTTCCTCTTGGGACTTTTCAAACTATATGATTACTGCCTTTCTTTAATCTGCCAGGAGTCTAACTACCATGACAATTAATTGACAAAAAGAATAATATCAGAAGTATCTACTCTTCAGAAAGTTGATATTACTCATCACCTATTTTTTGCTACTTCCTTCAATACCTTTCCTTGGATATAGACAATATGAGATGCACACAGTGGTTTTGATAGTGATGTAAGATTCATCTCAACCAACCTGAGATATTCCTAATGGAACTAATTGACTAGATTGTCTTATAATGCATAGATTAAACATCATTAATATGAACATAGATGAGTCCATTGAATCATCCTTGTAAGTACTAGTTCTCTCAACTGGCTTTAAAGGGTGAATATAATTAGCATGCATAAAAATTCTATATATTCCAGAGATAGTCAATTTAATTTCAAATGTGTCTGCCATCTCTCAGTTGCATCTCTAGGCTCTGACAGATGATATATGACAAAAGAATGTGTCAAGTGTAGGAAAAGTGGGACAGCTTTCCAGTGTTTTTAGGTGTCTCAGAAAATATCATCTTGTTGAGCGTAATGTGTTTTGTAAACCATTTTTAAAAACAGTCTGATGTTCTTATCTACCACAGTCTTCCAGCCATCCCTGTAGGATATACAGGCATAGGATCACATCTTCCCTAACTCAGATTCTTGCTTTCACACTTTCAGAGTCCATTCCTGTGAAAACAACCGCTTCTCTTGGAAGATTCTTAAAGGAATCATTCTGATACCTGTTTTTTTGTGAAAAGTCTGTCCAGTAGAAGAGGGATAAATTAGTGTTATTTAGACCATTTAATTAATGTGCTGATGATATTAAGCCCCAATGTGTATTTGTACATCTCCCTTGACTGCCAGTGTCTTCTTATGAAAGAATAATACTGAAATCAAATGACATGACAAAGTCACGTCATTTGTCCAAAGTGTCACATAAAAGTCTCATATATATGAAAACATAATTATATATAAATTATAATTCTTGCAAAACTTTTATTCATCGCAGGAATAGTAATTTTGTTCATTCTTACTCTCTGGTCTGAAAACAAAGTAAGCAGGCAAATCTGTAATAACTTTTATATTATGGGACGAGTCTTCATCTGGCATGTAAAGGATTGCATACAAGGTTTAATTTTTGTCTTGCTAAATAAACAAATAGTTTTTAAGCTCCCTCGATTTTCATATTTTAAAGATATTCTTCTCAGGAGATAATAAAAGGCTTGTAAATAACCTGAAACACTTGAATTTTTTTTTAAAAAAAAGTTAAATAAATATAGTAATAACTTGGGTGGTTTTTTCTTTTGCTGTGATTTTGCTTCTGATGAATTTTCTCTCTGTCTGTCACTGATATATAATTTTTTGGGCTCATGAAATACATGTTCTTCAAACCATGTCCTGGTTTCTCTATCTCTTGAAGTTAGTTCTCTGGGGTGGACAGCTGTTCAGCTTGTTTCTGCTTATAATGAGAATGTCTCTTTTCCAATATCCAGGGGATATTTTCCCCAGTTTTTCTCCCTCTGAAAATTTCCAGTTGCTGATAGTACTCCATATGTCACTCTAGTGCTAATATATACCCTTGTGAGATTTGAATCCAATATGATCTAAACCTGGGAGAACTTTAATTGCTTTTTGTATAGACTTTGCTTTGATAAAATATAAAAGACGGCTTATATTTTCAGAACATATGCCACCCTGAGAAGTAATGAATTTGTTGCTTTTATTTCCCTTAATTTATCAGTCAGAAGTCTAGATCAGACTGGGAAATTCTGAAAACATATTAAAACACATGCCCAAAACTTGCAGAGAAAATGCATTAATTAAAGTATTATTTTTTTTTAATCAAACTAGTGCTACTGGCTTGATTGCTGAAGTCAACTAGAAGGTGAAGTTGTGTTTTCTAAGAATATATCCTAGCTATGTTTCAAGTTTTATAGTCTCTAAATCTTCCATAATTTATAGTGGATTGATTTTTTTCCAAGAGATAAAACTTATAATTAATCAGTGGAACAAATGTTACACCATAAGAGGATTTGGATTTGCAGCAGGTTTTTTTGTGCTGTGTTTTTGCTTGTGGGTGTTGGTTTTGTTTGTTTGTTTGTTTGTTTTTGTTAGGTTGGTGCCCCCCCCCCCCCCCCCCCCCCCCCCCCCAAGCATTTACATTTGCTTGATTAATCCAAAGGTAAAAAGGTGGTCCCTGAGGCAGAGTAGATGGAAATGTGAACACTGCAAAGGCAAAGGAGCATGCAGGATCCCTTGTCTTGTATCATGAAACTCAGCATTAACCTTGATTATCTTCTAAATTTATTTATGGACTTATAAATATAGTCTTCTTTGTGACCTTACCTTGAAACACTAGGCTATCTTTGACCGAGGTATTTTACTAAGATAATTAGCATAGTAACATGCTTGCTTAAGTGTGCTTGCTTTCAAAATTTTAATAACTATTATTAGAAGTGTCTATAGAATATTTATCAGTCAAAATGCAACATGAGTCACAGAGCTATTGGTAAAATTTTGGGATATTTTGTATATTTTAGAAGGTACTTTTAGATTATATCAAAGTGTTTTGGTATTCAGTGATAAGGTATTTGTGATAATTCTTCAGTTAAATCTTCTGAAATGTTAGTAAATATCCAGGATAATATTTTTTTGTGCCTGACACAGTGAAAAAGGTGTTGGAAGCCTGAAGCTGCATGAGCTGAAATGACAGTACCTAATTCTGTTTTCTCCAGATTTCTCCTCTATTCCTCTTGCATTAATTTATGAGATTTATAGCTTCTTTTTAGGCAGTGTCTACCTCCTATATATTTCTGCTTCACAGAATAGTATCTCCAGCATTATCATCCTTACCCATGCAGGAGCTCTGCCTTCCTGATCATGAGATACTACAGAAAATTAAAAAGTGAACATTTCTGTCTTGAGGCTATTCTGATGACTGTGAATGTCAGACTTATGAACAAACACAGAATGAAAACATTCCTAATGAATCACAATCTGTCTAAAAAACTTCACCTTTTACTGTATCAATTTAATTATCCTGACTTTCATGCAACACTCCCCTCCAAAGCTCCAAAAGACACACACAAAGCAAGCCCATCACTTTTTTCCACTCTTCTACTAATTTCACTTATAATAGGCTGCTTTGGAAAAGACTAAGTTGCCCTCTGATAGCAATAGCTTTGGGCTTCTATTAAACATAACTGGTACAATTTTATAGTGCATACCTTCTAGAGCAATAGATAACGAGAATTTAGATTTCTGCAGCTCCATAATTGCACCGTTATTCACCCTCTGCTGAAAGTGTTTTCCACAAATTAATGTTTATCTTTCATATGTAGGATATCTTATAATTCAAAGTAGCTAAAGAAAATACCTAAACTTTCCAAACTAATCTGTATTTTATTGTCCCTGACATCAAGGAGCCTCTTTTGTTCATCCATAGAAGCCTCTTTTGTGAAGCTAATTAGATTTTAATTATGCCATTCCTCAACCAACATCCCATCCTTCCCATCAACTGAGATTCCTGTGGCTTAAATCTGAATTCAAAATGCTAAGACTGAAAAATTCTCATTGATTTTTTTTTTTTTTTTAACTAAGATTCTGATACTTAAATTCCCAATGTGCACTGAGATTTAATAAAGACTGAAAATGCACACACATACTTTCTTTTTCAATAAACCTCAGTTTCATTTGATCTCTGGTTAAGGTCCAGAGCTTAAATACCTTAAATACCTTAAATACATGTCTTTCATGACCAAGGTCTATTACATGTTTTCACTGTGTGCCAAATGCATGAATTGGACAAGATCTTGAGGTATGTCACTAAGGAGGCCACCTCTCATATATCAGACAATAAAGCATGCAGTCAGGACAAAGAATTCTGATCTTCAGCTCTTCCTGGTCAGGATTTTCAAATTCAAATTTCTTGTGAGTTTAGGTTATGGAATGAGAAATATGTTTCCTATTCCATAATAAAACAAAGAAAATAAAGGATTGCTAAGATAAAAAGACTAAATGAAAGTCTTTATCTTCTTGCTGAAAAAAAGATTTCTTTTTGATTGTGTAAGCAAAATTCAAGTTCATTCTTCAATGTTTGTTTAGTCATTTATACCCTTTACCCAGAAAATACTATGGGAAAAAGGTATACTTTTCTAAGTCTATGTGTTATTAAGCCTGTTATTAAGCCTGTGCCCAAAAAGGAGAACTATTTTCTTTAGGCTTTAAAAGGAGAACCTTTTCTGCTCCTGATATCCTAGGAGATGTCCAGTGAAGGATTCTGGGCTATGGACTGGGAGAAGGTGTTCCATGGTAACAGTGAGACGCTTTAAGCCCTTTCAAGGTTCCATCCTGCAACAAAGTGAGTAAAGTATTTGGCTTCATCACAAATAATTTTTGCACTGTATTCCTAGATATCATAGGAGAATATAATTTTCTTAGGATAATGTCCAATTAAGAAATGCATTATAGTTAAGAAATTTGGGGGAAGTTTTGTCAATTGCACATAATAAGGACTAAGGTGGGAGAGAGGGAAGAAAAATATACAAATAGGAGAATGAGGCTTCAGTCATAGCAACACATGATTGGCACTTTGATGGAAATTATGAAAACTTCACATTAATTGGCCCAGCTATGATCTCAGTTTCTCTGCTCTATTTGTTTACCTTTCCAGATCTACTTGTTGTTCGAGAAACAAGAGAAATCGGAGCTAAGAGTCTTGTGTGAGTAGAGATTAATGATGTGTAAAGATCACAAGACCAGACAAGCATTTTATTAGCTGAGTTGCACCTGGAAGTTTAGGAAGTTGAAGAAGTTTTGCTGGCAAAACTGGAAATCTTGGTGCTGCTCAGCATCAGTCGTAATGTGGTTCCTGCCTCACTTCCACAGCCGTCTGTAGCAAAGAACAGCAGATCTGCAGCCTTTTTATTGTTAAACTCTTATTCTTTTGAGTATTTATATATTAGGTACTTTTATGGGGTAGTGAAGAGACACTTCTTCTCTCAGATGTTTTTCCCAGAGGTACCACTTTCTACACTGAACTTTTGCAGAATGAAATCTAGGAAGTCTCCATCTTCCCTGTCACGCTTTGTTACAAATAAAAATTTCCTTGCTGATCCTTCACCTCTTGAAGTGGTTGGAGCTGTACAGAGCCTGACTGTGAGGCTGGGAGATAGGAAATCTTGTTATATCTTGGTATGTGGGGAAAAGAGAAGAAGGTGATGCAGGATGCACGTGATGCTTCCAAAATAAACTACTCAATATGAATGAGTGCCTTGTCTATTCAGTCATGTAGCATGTAAAAAGATTTAAAATGAAAGATTTAGATGCAGAAAAATTAATAAAATTCATTAAAAAGTTTATAAATAAATTCTTTAAATGTATTTAACAATAAGATTCTCCCTAGCAGTTTCTGGATCTATGCCAGCCTTCAAACCTGAATAACAGGCCAAAAAATAATTTAGGGATTGGTATATTTGTGGGACCTCTTGAAACTGCAGTTGCCTGACTTATGTTTTGGAAGGTATTTATTGAAGTCATTTGTGTTAAGGTTAGGGGAAGTTTTTCCTTCTTCAGTCCCAGATGATATTATCTACATTTCTCTTTCTTGTTTGTTTCCAGTAATTTCCTGTGAATTAGCACCAGGATATCATCTTCCAGTGCAGGAAACCAAATCTCTTCTTCTTCTTAAGTCTCTTGATTAATAACTGTGCACTTCAATTAGCATATTCCTGGCTTCAGGCTTCTTTCTTCTGTTACTGACTTCTGAGAAGAAACTGGTAAAATAATGTTATGAGGAATGTTTATGCATGGTTTTCTTACTGGATGAATAATTTTTTTTTTTTTCTCTAAGCTTTATGTAAATATTAAACATGAGATAGCAGATGGTAAAACTGGGAATAGGTTGCTCTGAATAACAATCCCTCCCCTCCACTCCTGTAGTTTTAGAGGGAACCTCAGGGGGCCCTGCCTGTTGCAGTTCCAAAGCAGAAACAGCATGTTAAGACACTGATTCCGATTAGCTACCAGTTTGTAACTATGATATGTTCAATCTGTCAAAAGAAAATGCTTTAGAATAACACCAGTTAATAAAACTTCAAAGATTTCATTTACTTGTTTCTGCATTTGTAATTGGAAGCATGTGCTTTCATTCATCTCTGTCCTCAGAATACTCAGCTGAGACCTTGGCCTTCTCTTACACTGTTTTCTTCTATGTAAGTGGTTTAATCTTGTTTCTTGAGAAATCTTTGTCAAGAATAGAAATGTTTTGATCACCGGTATGGATTGGAAACAATAAATTCATCATCTTCATTTGTGTTGACAATGTCTGAAACCAATTCCAGGAGCATGAAGCAAAAGACAAAGAGGTCTTTGATCCTTTTGAAGATTTAAACAGGCAATGGTTGTCACAACTTGGTTTTTTTTTTTTTAACTCATGAACTCTTCACTCATGTGAAAATTTAAAATCTCGAATAGCGGCAAAATGCCTGCTTGGCTTTTTTTTTTTTTTCAGCTCAATAATGGATACTTTTAAAATTATTTTGTCCCAATGCCACTGTTAGTCTTTAGTCTCTAAATCTTTATTTTGAGGCTTTTGCCTAATTTGGAGGCAGCGTTCTACCCTGCCTCACAACCTTCTGATGACACTAGGATGTAGTTCTGGTGATTTAGCGCATTATCATCATGAATCACCAGGATGTTAAAATCTGATTTATATGTGACAGACCCAGTCTGAAGCTTGTTTCTGCTTGTGATATTTCCACCCATACTTGCCCTTGCTTGAAGAATGCCCTGGAGCATATCTTATTCTTTGGCGGTGTGTCACTATGCAACAAAACAGCCAGTGCCTTCTAGGCTAAGAAAAGACATACATTTACATTTCAACAGTTCATCACCCTGCACTTCCCCCAGGCTGAAGTCCTACTACCTGTTGTATACTTTTTGCTGCAGGTTCTGACATCTCAGGCTGTGGTCAGAGTCTGGATCTCCTTCCTGCTTATTCCCCTCACTGCACACCCATTGCTGTCACATTGAGCAATGTGAATGAGATAAAGGCCCCAATACTGACATTGTGGCCTCTTACAGCCCAGTCCAGCATTGAGGACTGCAGCATAAAACATTAGATTGATTATTTTCTGTCACAAGCTGAAAAACCTATATGCTCAAAGTATGCATTTAGTGTCCTAGCCAAACTGACTTCTAGATCTTAGATAGGATTGAAGATTTACCCTTGCTCCAAAAGAAATACTTCTAAGAATCTGAGTCAACAGCGCCTTTTGAGGAATTATCTGTCTCTTATCAAACTATTTGTAACACACAAGTAGTGATGCTATCAAACCACGTGGGTGATTTGTTAAATCACATACCTTCGTATATTGTTCCTTTTTTTTTTTTTTTTTTTTTTTTTTTTTTTTTTTTTTTTTATAATAATAATCAAGAGACCAAGAAAATAATTATGTTTTACCTATTCTGAATTCATTGCATACTTGTGGCACATTGACTGGTTCTCCATAGCTAGTTTATTCTCAATACTTGTTCAAATCATTGAAACAGAAGTGGGAAAGAGAGAGAGAGGAACTTTTACAACTAGGATGAAAACCAAACCACAAAAACCTCACTTTAAGGATGTCTTGACTTAAGACTCAAAAAATATATAGTACCTAAAATGATGCTTGAGTCTAATGTAATTAGTTTCCCTTAAAACGAATGATATTTCAAGGCCTGATTTCCCTGATGTAGTATTCCTTCAAATAGCCTGAAATACTTTTATGGCTATTGAAGAAATAGTAGCAATTCAGGTTTGTGCAAGGCGTACGTATGTTTTGCTCTGTGTGGTGCATGTTTATTCTCATAAAGTCTAAAAGTTTCTGTATTTTTTAAAAAAGATCCATGTGTGCTAGAATATCAGCTTTTATCAGAGTATTTAGCAAAAAGGGATATGGTCACTGGTTTCAGATTGAGAAGCAGTAGCTATTGCTGTATCAGTTCATTCAAATGCACAAAGCAAGTCCTAGTAATAACCATATTTCTATTTCTTTGGCATATGCAGAACCACAATTTAGTTTGGATGGGACCTCAAGAATACTCTAGTCTATCCAACCTCCTACTCCAAGTAGTGTCAGGGGGGAAAAGATACTGCTTATCTCCAGCCTGAACCTCCTTGTTTCAAGTTATGCTTGTCTCTCCTGCTCCGTCCATGTGCCCTGATGAGGTAAAATGCTTGCACAGGTGTCCCACTGGCTGGGAGGATCATATCTGAAAAGTTTATCCCTAGAATAATCAACAGCTAGTGCTTCTGCTAAGGTGTTGCACTTGCTTGTTTCAAGGCTGTTGTATGCTCCTCACTGTCCTTAGATGGAGCAGCAGGCAGAGTAGACCTGACTGCAGTGAAGAGCGCTGAGGAAGCAGAATTTTTATGAGCTGAAGTTCCATGGTTACTTTGAAATAATCAGTTTAAGACTTTTTTGTGTCTGTGACAAAACTTGCATCCAGTTCACCAGACACAGGAGAGATAAGATTTTACCCTCAACACTTTATTTCTTTATGCTGTCAAATGCCTACTTCTCCTTTCCAGGCCAAGCATCATCTTGTACAAGAAGGACAGTTATTCCATTCATTCTTGTTTGGAAAACACATAAAATCCCTGAACAGTGAAGAATCTTTCTAATACTGATGGTTTTGCATCTATTTAGCTGACATGCTAAGAAGGCTCAGAAAATGAAACTAATTTGCCAGAATTAAAGTAAATTAAGTAATGAATGACAGTAAATTATGGATAAAAACAGGGAGCACTGCAAATCTAAGAAGAAAATAAGCAGTTTTATTTGTAAATTCATTTATATTCAAAATGAGAAAGCACTTTATCTTGCCAGCTTTTAAAAGGGTTTTATTTTGGGCATTTCTTCTCCCAGTTGAAATAATTATGACATTTATATGTTAAATGACATATATCTCTGGCACTCATCTGATATCCTTTAGTGTGGTCCAATTATTTTCTGTGATGTGTCAGAGGCGACTGAATGTGTTGCTCACATCCAAAGGCTAAATTAATGCTGCTTCATTAGGCACAAGCTGTACGCCCAGGGACTCTCAAAGCAGTTAAGCATCTGGGCCAATTTAGATTTTTATGTTTTCAAAACTTTTGCTTTAAATATTTTGAATCTCTCCTCACCCTTCTCCCTGTCTCATCAGAACATTCTTCTGTCTTTCAGTCCCAGAACAGGTGTTAGCATATGCAGAATATAGTTCAGTGTGAATGGATTTTAAAAAAGTGGCTTGAACACTGGAGGATATGCAGGGCTGTTTTAAAAGGATACATATATTCAACAATGTGCAAAGCCTGTCTTGGTGAAGTGTGTGTTTTTTTCAACCAATAAAGATTTGTGGGCCAGCCTCTGAAAGCTAGAGGCAACACCACTATATATATATATATATATATATATATATATATATATATATATATATATATTTTTTTTTTTTTTTTTTTGTATAGACTTGAATTAGCATGTGCACACAAAGTTCTTGCATGTGACGGTGTGCGTATGCAGAGTGAGGGTGTAACTGCACTTAGAGGGGGGCTGTAGAAAGGGATTGATATTCCTACATGGTATGTCCAAAAACATGCAGGGAAAATGTTTCATTTGCAAAAATGAGCTCTCTATGTGTGCGCGTGTATGTGTGCGTGTGTGCTTGCATAGGTATTACTGCATGCCTTGCCCTTCATGTATTAGGAGTTCTGCTTATATTTAAATTTCGTATTGTTAAAACGGATTTGGTATCTAATAAGGAACTTGGTGCCCTCTTGAGATCCTATCCAGACATTTTCTCCACAATTACCATAAAACTCTAACTCTGAGTTAAAGACAGTATACTAAGACCCTAAAATGCAGAATAGAGTTTTTATATACCACTTTCTTCACCAGAAATTGGTTAGTTTGCTTCATTGGCCTACTTTAAGGTGGTAATGAGAGTTTTGAGCTCATAGATGAGCTTCAGTGCCCATGTGAGCATGGTTCTTTCAACTCTATCTTCGCAGGAGATAATACTTCTCTTTTGGAGGGAAATTCTATTCTTTTGCAGGATATTTTTTTTCCTGTTCAGTACATATTTTGCTCGTTTCAGAGCTCTTCCAGGGCCTTCTTAGCCCCGTTTCCTTTATCTATCATAATCCTTAAGTGTTTTAACTAAAGGTAGCATAGAAGACGCTTCTTACCTCTCTTCATGAATGCAGTCATGCACCCCCCACTCCCGAGTGAGTATTTCTGTATAAGGAAAAGGGTTTCATTTTACCTGAAACATTTAAGGAAACTAAACTAGAAAGTTCTGTGTCGTTCTCTTTGTAATTGTCTCAATGCCAAGAGAAAAGCACCTGTTGGACCTTTTCACTGTCCTTCAAAGTCTGTACCTTTCCTTATTAGCAATTTACCAGTGGAATCCACCTAGACTATTAAGTACTAAAGGGATTGCGTAAAAGAACCAAAGAGCTTTTCAGGACTGCTGTAACAGTGTCAGAATGCCTCGGGTTTTTTCTCCGAGATTCAGGTGGTTTTAGAGTCTTTTCGCCCTCTGCAAAGCTCTGAGCCAAACACAAGAGTCTTCAGGTTCTGATTTTTCAAGGTTGCATGCTTCGTTTATTGTTTCTTATCTTATAAATTTCTCAGTGCCCAACAAAGATCTGTGCAGCTGCTCCGGCATCTGGTGACTCCTCGACTCCTCCCAGACTGGGCAGTCGTTATCTTTTATACTAATTGCTACGTATTCTTTATTTATCATTATTTGCCAATACCTATCACTTATACTAAACAGGCCATCTCTACTTTGACCCAATCTCTTTAAACTACTTCGTGCCACTGTCACTGCAGAAAATGGAGTGAGGGAAGAAGAAAGAAGAAGCAGGAGACAACGCCCCAAATCCTCCATCTTTCCCCCATTCACTTCAATACTAAAAATCCAAACCTACAGTTTTCTGACCCTGTGATAAGCTAAACTACTATCTTTCACACTCTTGTGGCTTGCAATACTTCCCGCAGTGCAGGAAGCCTTTCCCATGGACTGAGATCAAAGCCAATGTCCCTCTGGGCTCTGGGCCGGCGTCCCAGACGCCCCTGTCCAGGTCTCTGACCCTCCAGGACAGCCAAAGGAATGCCCTGGACTCCAACAAGAATGGTCTCTGTACTGTGTTGGACCTGCATTTTCTTTATATGTTTATGTTTATTATTTTCCTTAAGGTTACTAAGGTTATTAAACCTTTTATTTTATAAAGCATATCTGGGGAAGTTGTCTTGCTATGTGATTTAAGCCATTTACCTGAACAAGGCTGGACCCTTAGGAAGTATTAGAAAACTATACATGAAAAGTTTCTGAGTTCTGCAATTCCCTGTATTTTCTCACATGTAGCCTGAAATCAGCCCTTCATGGTAGACCTATATCAGGACTTGACAGATATTCTTAGGCTTCTATAAAGAGGGAAGTTTTTGCAGGGTGTTTATCTTAGGTAGTTTAATTGCTGTTCCTATGTGAAAAGTGAGAAGATAGAACCATAGAATGTGGTCGGACAAGGACGTTAAGATCATCAAGCCCAGCTGTTAACACCACTGTGTTCACAACTGCACCATGCCCCCAAGTGCCACTTCTTCACTTTTTTTTTAACATTTCCAGAGACTATGACCACTTTCCTGGACAGCCTATGTTAGTGCCTGACCATCCTTCAATGAAGAAATTAGTCCTATTACATTATTTAAATTTGCAACTTAAAGCCATTTCCTCTTGTCCAGTCAGTGTTATGTCAAAGATACATTTCTTCTTCTGTATTATTTGTGGCTTAAATGCTAATTAAATATTGTGTGTTACTTCTTCAAGCATATTCATACAGAAATAACATGCAAATTAAATTTTCTGATTCAGAAAAAGATATTTGAAATAAGTCATAATGGAATAAGTAAACTAATGGAACCAAAATATATAGCATAGCAATTCCATTGCTGTAGAAATTTCATAATGAGAAATGGAGTATGCAAATGTGACTTACGTACATAATTAGTAATTTAAAGTATTTATTATAATTAAAATTGTAGAAATTATGTGGATAGTAATCAGTTTTCATTACAGTTCTTTGCACATTTCAGTGCTATAATTAGACTATGGCATCTGTCATTGCTGATTAATTTGTAGACAACTCTATCTTCCCATTAAGATTTAATGTGTACCAAGGCAAAATTATCATTATCTAAAAATACAAAATAAAAAGTGTTAGCAGTTAAAAAAGCAATATTAGCTTTTTCAGTTTGTCAATTTGGAATCAAAAACATCCCAGCGGGGTCTGTACCGTTCTCTGTGAGCAGTACTGGGTGGAAGGAGACAAACAGCTCTTTTTGGGCTTAGAAAATAATAGGTGTTTCTTTTTTTTTTTTTTTTTTTTTTTTTTTTTTTTTTTTTTTTTTTTTTTTTTTTTTTTTGAGCCTTTTGTTGCACTCTTGCGCACTTTGAGCTCAGCAGTCCATGAAAAGCTGTTCTAATGGTAGGAAGAGTAGAGCTTTATGCTATCAGGCTGTGAAGAGTAATAGTATAATCTAAATTGCAAAAGACTTAAATACTTCTGGTGCTCCTGCTGTGTTCTATAAAAACTTGAGTTTGGCTTCAGTTGGGTTTTTTTTTTTTTTTTTTACCTGTATTTCCTTGTTTGGCTGTAGTCTTGAAAAACTTTTAGCCAAAGATAAATGAAAGCTATTATGTCCCTGGTCTGTTCACTCAGCTCCTGGGATGCCAGAATGTCATGCTTCCTTATTTTTTACAGCCACATGCAAAATACCTTAGCAGAACCATGAACACTGTTGATTGGTGACCTGGATAGTTCTGCCACAGCTGCTATGTTGGTTCTCTTATGTTCTCTACTTGGACTGTACTTCAGGATTTTCTGGATTATACAGCAAAGGTCATCTATGAAATAATTTATGAAATGGTTTCTCCTTCTTCTCAACCCTCTGTAAGATTTCACAATCTCCTTGGCTGTGCTGGCAGGTTTTTTATTTTCTTCAGTAAAAACTGAATCACTATGCTGATCTAAGCTAAAAGTTAACCTGAAAAAAAGCACAGAAAGAATCATATGAGCAGAAACAGGGATGAGATCAAGAGAGATGGGAATTTTTGATTTTTTTTTTGCTAAGAGTAGCATGTTGAGACTGTATGGTTACAGTCTAGTCTGTTGCAAACTTAGTCACAGGGAAATCAGATATGCAAAGCCACCAAACCAGGACATACTTTGCAAGTGTCATTTCAGGACTGGACATCAACCCACACCTGAGCTTCCAGGAGATTTTCTTGATTGTGGATCATGTATTTGGACTAATTTTGCTTTCAGTTTCCTAATCCACCTGTGTTACTATGCAAAATTTTCACTTTGAGGCTGGGAGTATTTATACTGAGAAGCCCTAAAGAAATAGGGCAGCTTTTCAAAACTGACATGTATTCTAGCAGGAAAATATATTTCTTCATTTTTCTAATATTCATAAAAGCCTTCAATGCTATTTAGGAGAAGATAATCTCTCCCAATACACATTGCAAATAGGTTTAACACTGCTTAGAATGGCAACCATGATAAAAATAGAATGTGCAAGTTAGGGTGTTTCACATCAATAAATTTTTACAGATTCAATTACTTGACAATATTTTATGATGATAAAATCTGTGTTACTAATGAATATAGTGTTCACAAAAATATAGCTAGCTGTATTAATAAAGTTGTCACATGTCTTAAGTCTTCAGCACATATAGATGAGTTTTGTATGAAACGCTTTAACGTTATATGGTCTTGTAAAACAACACAAATACACAGAATTCTGTCCTTGAAAGAAAAATAGAAGTCTTAGATTGTCAAGATTTGTAAATATGAAGAATCTCAGGAATAGCCTTTCATTAATGCAGTGATTTCATTATGCCAAAGCTTGATTGTTTGCATCTGCAATGAGTTGTTTTTCTGATTTTTCTGAGATAAATATCATGCAAATAACTTTTTTTTTTCTATAGATATGAAGCAATCTAAAAATTTTAAGATGAAGATTTTGATTTTCTAATTAAAAATAGGATTTAAGGCATATTTAGCAGAGAGATTGCATTATGCAAAAAGTGTGAAATAAGTTGCACATTGCTGTGACTGATTAGCATACTGCAGGTATCATAATCATAATCATATTGCTCCATAATAAGCAGGTCATGATCAGCAGGAAGAATAAAGATTCAATTAATAGAAGGGTCGTCTAAACATTTATACCTAAGCCCAACAAGGAGACTAATGAGAAATCCAAGATATGAAGGTAGGCGGATGAGGTGGGTATGAAGTTGTAGCAACTGCTGTTAGGCATATGTGCTGTCATTTTCCAGCAAATTCCAGTAATATTCAGAAATAGTCTAGATATGATGTTAAGATACTTCCAAGATAATTCTAAAAGATGAGTTTGATATGTAGTAAAAATATGTGTGTTTTCCAGTCTTGTATATTCATATTCTTGCAAACTTCTCTTTTTGTTTTCAGCAGCACTTTCAACTGATTCTCAATTTCTCCCTATCTTCAACACTACTATGCCTTTAATAGAACCCCAGTGGTACAAGAATGGGAATAACTGAAATGTCATTGACATTTTTATTTTATTGCTAATAAAGTAGCATCTTCAATGGACTGACTGCATCAGTAGACAAGGTAAGAACTTCCATGTAGCCTACCTAGACTTGTGTAAAGCCTTTCCTAACGTCCCACACAGCATTTTGGCTACTAAACTGATGAGACAAGAGTTTGACAGATGGACTATTAGATGGATAAGGAACTGACTGGATAGTCACATCCAAGGAGTTATAGTCAGTGGCTCAAGGTCCAAAAGTGGTGCCCCTCAGAGATCCATACTGGGACCAATGCTACTAGATATCTTCCTCACAGATATGGATGATGGCATTCCCCTTAGCAAGTTTGCAGGTGACATCAGGAAAGCGGTGCAGTTGGTTCACTGGAAGGAAGGGATGCCATCCAGAGGAACTTTGACAAGACCAAGGTGTGGGCCCAATTAATCTCATAGTCTCATGAATTTCAACAAAGCCAAATATAAGATGCTGCAGTTGAGATGAGAAAATCCACAATATCAGTAAAGGCTGAGGAATTAAGGCATTGAGAGAAGCCCTGCAGAGAAGGACTTGGAGATACTGGTACACAAAAACCTGGACCTGAGTCATCAATATGTGCTTTCAGTCCAGTTGTATCTGGGGCTCCATCCAAACCAGCAGGTCAAGGGAGGTGATTCTGCCCCTTTGCTTTGCTTTGGCGAGACCCCACCTGGAATGCTGCATCCAGCTCAGGGTCCCCAGGGTAAGAAAGGCATGGACATGTTAAACATTTTATTTGAGAAGAACAGCTGAGAGAGCAGGATCATTCAGCCTGGAGAAGAGAACACTCTAGAAACATTATTATGGCCTTTCAATATTTAAAGGAGATTTAAAGAAGGAGAGAGATGGTTTTAAAAATTATTTATTTATTTATTTATTTATTTATTTATTTATTTATTTATTTTAATATCCAGGGTCTGTGGACACCAGGAAGAAATTCTATATGATGAAGGTAGTGAGACACTGGTACAGGTTGCCCAGAGTGTGTAGATGCCCCATTTTTGGAAGTCTTTAACATGAGGCTGGATGGGGCTTTGAGCAACCTAATTGCTGGATGGTGTCACTGCTTACAGCATGAGGGTTGGAACTATATGATCTGTAAACATCCTTTCCTACCTGAATCTTTCTATGAATATTATATTATATTATATATAATTATATATCTTTCTATGAATATTATATTACATGAATATTCAGGGTGGCTTTTTCACTCTGAAAATCAGCAACCCATTAGCAGAAGCATCTACTCAAAGAAAAGTTACCTCATTTTCAACTTGATGGGTTTGTTACTTGCTACAAATATACAGCATAAATCCTTAGAGTAAGCAAATACCATTGTAGAAATGGATTTTTATTTTATATAAAATCAATTAAAATGGACAGTACTCAATAAGACAGATGTAAAATTTTTTTCTTCAAGTAGTGATGCCTACTGGTTTGTGTTCTGACTGTATTTCTTCCTTCAGGAAGCCAAATAGGGATTGTCAGTTTCTGAGTCTCAGGAATTAAATGAAATTCTTCCTGGACACTCATAAATAGCAAAATGCAGATAAAATACACCATAAAAATACACCACGAAAATACAAATCCTTTAAACATGCTATGCCAGATTCCAAGGAAACTGTCAGCCACACCACAGCTCCAACATGACATGCATACCTCTCCTATGGATCATGCTTCAGTTATTATCGCTACCATGTCGTGTAGAGTTTACCCTGAACTCTTCTACTGAAGATATAATTTGTGCGAATCACTTTCTGATAACACCTGTCAGTCCTCCTGGCATCAGAAAATTTAGGTAACAAAAGTCTAGGAATGGGGAAAGTGAATTTTACTAGGAAATGGCCTCACCAGTGCAGTGAATATTTAGATAGAACTGCAATATACAAGTATGTTGTCCAGCAGAAAAGCAAATATTCTCTCAGCAGTGGCATTCCTGCTTAATTTTATTTTTAAATTTTAATATGAACTCTTACATGACAGATCTGCCTACAAAAATTTGTGGGAATTACACTGTTGGAAAATTTGTAATATAGCCATCCATGAGACTTTCTTTTTATTCATTGTTTTTCAGTTTAGAAGATGTATAATTTAGTCTGCCTAATGTGACCCAAGGTTACAATTACCACAGAGTACATGGCACAAAAGAAAGTAGCTCTGCAATTTAGCCTGATGCTAGCAAAAATCTCTGGAATGCTAAATAACTTTTTCTGGTTCATCTGAGGAAATAAAAAACACCCCATACATTAATTAATGCCATGTTTAGATGCATGCCAACAGCTCTCCAAACAACTTACTTTTCATAAAGTAGTCCCATGGTCTTTCAGATAATTAGTGGGGGGAATTGGGGATGAGAAGTGACAAACAGCTACACAACAAACATACATCTTCACCAGTTTTATTCTTTTACCATCTGCATGGTAATTAGTTGTTTTCTTTTCTTTAAATAAAAAGAAAAAATAAAGGGGGAAAAAATTCCACAAAAACCCCCCATCAAACCAATTAACCAACCAATAAAAAAACCCAACTCCCAACAGAAAGTGAAAGCACAAAATTATTTTTACTCATTAGCTTATGCCTCTTATGGCACAGGCATCTTTATTTTGGTTCAACACTTGTTCTTTTTACTGTTTTTGAGGAGTCCCTCATATAGGCAGCCAGAGCAACTACAGATGTTTACTGATCATTGTACAGGATGTGATAAGACTGTCAATATAAAAATCAGACAGATTGAGGTGAATTGTATAGTGCATTTATGAAATCTGCAGTCTAGACTGAGTTAGTTCATAAACAAATTCACATTCACATATTTCAGGCAGAGCTTGCCTATTTGATTCTACTTTTTTTGAAAGAAAAAAAGGCTATTTGATGGTTTGCCAGGGGAAACATCAAACTGTTGATTTTTATGAGAATAATTCCTTGGTCTTGACTACAAAATCTTGAATTTTGCTCATTAATGTGCTTCACAGATGAAAAAAAAAAAAAAAAAAAAAAAAGGTACAATTTGTTGTTGCGTTTATAATAGTTATTGCAGAATGTAGTTTTCAAATATTTGTGGAGCAAAGAAAACTAAAATCCACAACTGCACCTGGTACCTTAAGACTACTTTCTTGTGAATTCATAACAGTGTAACTGTTTTGGAGACTAGATTGATACTTGAGCTAAATTCCTGCAACTACTCTGATAAGCGGAGTTTTCATATTATAAAGTGGGAAAAAAAAGTGTCACTTGTTAACCACACAGGCTCTGATTTGCTACCACAAACTGAGAAAATATATACTACCACATGTATCCAAAATTAAATTTGAAACAGTATTAATTTTAAACTGTTGATGACAATAAACTTAAAATTTGGAACACCTTAGGATTGTGGGTTTTTTTAATAATTCAAATAAAAGTTTGTTCAAGATAGGATAGAGATGAAATAATTCAGATATGGATATATTAAGATGCTTTTGAAATTGGTTAAAAGTATATGAAACTTTTTGTTTGTTAGTTAATTTGCTTTTTATGGTTTTGTTTTTTCATGAGGTGGAAGGTATAGACTTTAATTTCCCTTTTCTATTTCAATAAAATATGCTTTTTTGTGGACTATTTCTTCTATATCTAACATGTTTGAAGGATCAGCTTAGCAAGTGAAGAAAGGATGAATGTCCTATAACTATACCAGACTGATATTAACAACTAATAGGTAAGCCTTTATTGGTTTTCACTGTGTTTGGTATTGTGTTATGAAATTTTTTATTATGAGCATAACTTTTTTATTTTAGTAGTATAAATAGTAGAATAAATTTACTAATTATCTTAATAATGCATAGAGATTGTGCTTGTCTGTTTATTATATTATAAAGTGCTACCTCTTCTGAGACAATTACAAAAAAGATATCTGTGAAATGTAACAGAGGAAATATTTCAATGTCTTTTATTAGGCTGACTGGAGAGATGAGGGAAAAGACAACAATTCTCAGAAACTCAAAAATTTTTTTCAGAATCAACTATAATGGCAGAATCTTCCCTCCCTTTTAGGCTTAGAACAGACATCTAGTAATTCCTTTATAACATCCCTCACTGTTTTTCAATTATTTTTTCATTAATTTCTCAAAGTTATTTCACTGCACACCTCTGGGACTGTACAGCATAGGACAGCTGTGGAATTGTACTGCTAACTGCTGAAAGTCTTCTGTGTGTATGTACACCAGGGCACCACCATTTTTTCATGGTTTATAGATGTCCACAGATGAGACTAATACTTTCTGTACACACTTGAATGAGAGATGAATACTGTTTGTCCTGAACTCTGGTGCCCTGTAAAAGCTATTTTCAAAATACTTTTGTCAGCTATTTAACATTCTTATGGGAACCCTACTCTTAAGATAGTAAGAGAAATGGAGAAACAACCTTTTTTTTAAAAAAGTACATGCAAGGAGCTAACCAAAACTTTACTCCACTTTATTTTAAAGTGTTTTACCAGGAGAAGAAAGTCTTGTCAAGAATTAGTGAAGCACATCTCAAAAGGCAATAAAAATCCTTTTTTTTTTTTTTTTTTTTTTTTTTTTTTAGTGGAATGTTCTGTCTTTTCTTGATGTTCTTGAGGGCTTGAGGAATATTACAGAGGAAGAGAATAAGATATTATCAGGTCAAGCTTTAATACTGAGTACAATGGAGCAGCTGGAGGAGACAATGATTAGTAGCCAGTGGTAAATTAATTTTCTGCATGAGCAGAAACATCTGTTCACTGCTGAGAAGTTCTTTTGTCCAAACTTTCAAAAGCTTTTGGTTATACCTGCCCACTTCTCAGCGTGAAGCTGAATTTCTATGTTCAAAGGGAAGATTAAAGTGTGGCTGCTTTTATTTATTGAATTTTGTTTGCAAAAATGTGACCTGTATGGAAAGAATATAACAGATGAGAAAGTACACGTATATCACTCTAGTCACATCATATTTTGCACCTGTGTTTTAACCCTTGACAAGCATTACTTTGCACGTAGTTTACTAAGTTGTGTTAACTTCTACATCTGGTTTTGGTTTTTTTCCCTTCTTTCCTACGTGGTACACTACTGTCTTGTACATACGAAAGATTAATATTTTTCCCTTAAATTTAAGTCAGATTTTTCAAAGAAAAACAATTTAATGATTTTTTTAACCAAGTGATAAAAGTGAATCCTCTTGTACTCTTCACATACAGAAAAAACGCAAACCATGGATACTTGGGAGTGCATTTATGAAATTCAGTAATGAGTCTGGACTAAAAGAGACATTTAAATTGGTATTAAAATATCAGCGAAGAAAAGATGCCTCAGGAATATGTTATGCTCAGCACTTAGTATGCAAGCTTGCCTGCTGTAAAGATATGTTGAAGATGAATTCTGAAAATATTCTGTAAACACTTACAATTAAGACTTATTTTTAATAAATGTTTGTTAGTTAATCAAAAATATAGTAAGCTTTTGAGTAATTGAACCTCAGGCAAATATCTAATTACCTTCTCTAAGATACCTCTAGAATATTTTTGCCAAAATTTTCCTATTTATTTAGAAAATATGGTGTAAACTTCATGTGAAGATATCCTTTTAATTTTTATTTCAATTACTCTTAAGACTGCTGTATAAAAAACTGCTCTGGTGAATCACTGCTCATAGATATTGATTATTCTGTCTTAAAAATTAACTTTTTTTTTAAAGTACATTTCATAGAAGTATTGCCTTTGGTATATTATTTTAATGAAGAATTATTTCTAGCTCTGTTAACTTTTTTTTTTTTTTTTTTTTTTAAAGGTCCTTTCATGTTTTCTCACAGAAACAGCACTCTGTAAAACCTAAGTGAAAAGAAGATTGTTGGTATTTCACAGCTACACTTTGGGTTGAAAGAAAACCCCTATATTTTTAGGCTATTCATCAAATTATACCTTGATTTACAGATACACAGCATTACAAGGAGAGCTACAAGTCTTGCTGAGTGTGATTCTTTTACAAAATGTCAATGTGTGAAATAGCTGTGTTAACACATTTTAAATTAAACACTGTAACTTTCATCCTCACAGTATTAGCTTTCTCAAATGTACTTTATTTTATTATTTTATAATTTCCATTATAGAGGGTTAGTGACATGCTTTCTCTGTCTCTTTCTCTACCTTACTCATGTTAATGCTGATAGAGACTGAGATTCAAGCCTGTGGAAAAATTCTCATTTTTTCCTTTGGAAGGAAGTTGTCTTACGTGTATCAGAGGGATTATTACATGTGAATCTGAAGACAACTTCTGGCACAGAGTCTTGAGCTTGTTTGCATCAGGGTGAGCTGCAGAGTGCTGTATAGGGAATTGTTCATATTACTCGGCATATATTGTAATTGCTAGATTATAGACAAGAGCCCTGCAGCCACAGCATTGAACAAAGCAGTCTTGAGCTTTGCATATTTAGATTTTCCTGCTACTGAATTCAGGCTTTGAGGCAATATGTGATTGTTTTCTTCTGGGGCTGTTGAAGTTAGAATGCAAGGTCTTAATTATGTGCAAACTCCACCCAACTTAGAATAATTTACTACTGCTAATTTGGGGAAGGTCTCTTCCTTGTCTCAGGGAAGCAAAGCATCCAGAAGATTTCCTGCCCCCAAAATTTCCTCCTACTATAAAATTTCTATATGATCATATGATTTTTTTTTTTTAATTTTGTTCTGCCTTTGATTTCTAAAATTTGTATGTGTAGCATATAGAATCACTGCAATGAAAGTATGACCAGCCCGGTATCTCACGTAATAAATCACTATATGACATATGAGAAAGGGTTGAGGTCAACTCTGGAAGCCTAAGAAGGGCATTCTATGAAATCTGCTCTCGAAATATACCAAAAAGCAGTTTGAATGTCAGTGGCCAACATGATACTGTTATTTTTTCATACATAATGCAGTTAGTTCTCTAAACAGTCTTGTTAAAGGTCTGTTTTGGTCCTCATGTTGTGAAAAACTCTGTCACAATGCAGGTCAAGATTAAAGGAAAACCAGTGAACTAGATCACACAGTTAACCTGGTGGGGGATGCTGCAACAGCCTACAGCAGCATGGGGAAAGGGAACAAAAAATCATTAAGGTACTTAGATGGAGGCAAGAAATGCTGCCATCACTAATTTGAAAATGCAGATTAAATGTGAAAATGAGAAGTTACACTTAATATGTCAAATTGTCCACCAGAAGTCCTGAAGAGTTGCAAGTGTCATAATTTTAAACTTTCAAAGGGTTAGGAGGTTTTTGCTGTAGTAGGTATTTAGGCATTTATTCCAGAAAAGGCTTCAACGCTGAGAATCTGAAGACTTCTCTTAAATAGACATATATCCATCAATCCTGTCTTTCTGGAGACCACTTAAAGATAAAAAGTGATTTCTCTTATGTAGTCTTCTTGTGATTATGGCACACATTTGCAAAGAGGGATTTCAGAAATAATTTTCTGTCTTTCTTCCATCCTGTAGTTTACATGGTGTTTTGGGATGCAGCATTCTTGATTGTATCTTTGGGGCTGCTGTTTCACAGCATCTAAATCTTTTGCCTGCAGCAAATGATGTTTTTTAACCTGATTCTGTTCAGCTGACCCTGGGGCAGCACGAGGAGCCCAGTGTCTTGAGACTTCCCATGTTTGTGAGTTTTCTCTCCCTCATCCCCACCTTTCACCTGGGCTTTCTAGCTAATTTCAGATTAATGTCTTTGGTGTGTCACTGACAGTGCCCCATCAACCTCGTGGATAACTGTGTTTCAAGTCTATGGAATGAAGATTTGGAAGGCAGACTCATGCATTAGCATGTAGGGTGGAGAATGGCTTTGCAATCTGCACCATTCATCATGGAACTGTGCACAGTTATCACAGCTAAATTCTCATTGCTCCCTAGGCTTGTAGTCTGGAATGCACACTGGATGGCACAGCATATTTTCCTGACTTCTTTGTGTTCTTTCTGATACTAATAATTAGCCATGTTTCTTTGGGTTGAGTCATACGGATTCTCATATAAATATGCCATGTGAGAACAGTAAAAAAGTTTGTTACCCAGGGGCTTCTTAAGCAGTACTGAAGCATGCAATGAAGATAGAGCTGGTAATTTTTATCATTACACCTTCTAGTAAGTGTGAGCCACAGCCAGCAGTACAACGTGGCCAGCAGTTCAAACTGGGTCAATGGCTCAATGACCTGGTCTCCAGCCTGAAGTAAGAAAGAACCTATGAGTGTGGAGGAATGTCCCATTTGTTTTAGTTAATTATGGTTATTTGTCATAGTAGATAGTTATGGTTTGCAAGTTTAAAATAAAAATAAAAAAAATATTAAAAAAAAAGATTAGAAGGTATGACTATTCTTCTCACAGGCCTTTTGGAATTCTGTCATCTTCAATAATATACCAAATTACATCAGTGTATCTTCAGATCCGATGACATAAGTCTGTATCTGAGGATGCTTAAGTAGTCCAAATGCAGGAGACAACAAAGAATCATGGAATCAAAGCATCATATAGGCTGAGACAGACCTAAAAGATCATAGATTCTAGTGATTAATGTATAAACCATGTCCTTAGTGTCACATCTACATATCTTTTAAATACCTCCAGAGTTAGTGATCCAACCCCTTTCCAGGGGATTCTGTTCCAATGCTTGACGACTGAAGAAATTTTTCCCAATATCCAATTTAAACCTCCCCTGTGACAACTTGAGGTGATTTCCTCTTGTTCTGTCACTTGTTGCTTGGAAGAAGGCTTGTTGTAATGCACCTCCCATCCTGAGTGGGCATTTCTATATAAGGAAAAGGGTTTCAGAATACCTGAAACTTATAAGGAAACCAAATTATAAAGTTCTGTGTCTTTCTCTTTGTAATTGGCTCAATGCCAAGAGAAAAGCACCTGTTGGACCTTGTCACTGTCCTTCAAAGTCTGTACCTCTCCTTATTAACAATTTGCCAGTGGAATCCACCTAGACTATTAAAGGAACTACACAAAAGAACTCAAGGGCTTTTTCAGGACTGCCTTAGCAGTGTTAGAATGCTCTCTACACTGTGTTTGACCTGCATTTCTCTGTCTATGTTTATTACTTTAATAGATTATTAAAACCTCTTATTTTAAAAAGCGTGTCTGAAGAAGTTGTCTTGCTATGTGATTTAAGCCGTTTCTCTGAACAGGGCTGGACCCTCGGAGGTATTGGAAACCCCCCAAAAGGCTGGCCACCATTTGGTTACACCTTCCTTTCAGGGAGTTGTAGAGGGCAAAAAGGTCGTCTCTGAATCTCCTTTTCTTGAGACTAAACATGCCCACCTGCCTCAGCTGGTCCTCATGAGATTTGTGCTCCAGATCCTTCACCAGCTTTGTTGCCCTTCTCTGGACACACTCCAACACCCCAATGTCCTTCTTGTAGTGAGAGGCCCAAAACTGAAAACAGGATTTGAGGTGCAACCTGTACCTGTGCTGAGTACAGGGGGATGATCTCTGTCCCAGTACTGCTGGCCACACTGTTTTTCATCAAGTGAAAGCATCCTCATTTATATACTATTTAAGGTTGTAGCTCATATCTTGTAACTTGGCCAAGAAAAAGCCAAGTTTACTGCTATGAGTTTACTTCCTTTTTACAATTGTGTGGAGTTGAATATTGCAACCTAATGTAGGAATGTAAGGGTAGAGAAGTTGCTTCAAACTTGTAAGCTCTGCCCCTTACAAGGAAAGTTTTAAAATCTGGCGTTATTTTGGCTCTTTTAACATGCTAAGACACATTGGCAGATACAGAGAACACAGCATCAAAACTATTCTCAATTTTTATTCTTAAAGAGCATTCAGATGTATATATATTTAGCAGTAATCAGCCCAGTCAATAGCCTTGAGCTAACGTCTTGGAGAGAGATGACTGTCGCACGGAATTAATTCCTTTATGGAAATTTATTATTTGGAATATAATCTATTCTAGTATTTAAAGCTATGGAATTTTGTAACAGTCATAGTCAGTCAATCCCTTTCCCTCCAGGAAGATATTCAATAAATGACAGCACTCCAGGCACTGTTACTTTTTTCCTTACAAGAGAAAAAGATTCTCATCAGTGATGATTTTGTCCAAGATTCAGACAGAAGAAATATATATGCATATATTTTGAAGCAGAAGCCTTGACTCTTCCTGATGCACTGAAAGATCTCTTTGAAATAAATTCTGAATAATCTGAAATAATTATCTGAATAATATTAAATCATTATAAATCTGGTGTGGTTCAGTTTACAACCCAACATAAGATGAATAAGCTAATAAGTTTATGGGCATATTAAATGCAGAGTATAATGAATAAATAAAGATATACATGATTTGTTTATTGTTTGGTGGACTATCCTGTCTGAACAATAGGGCAATCCAGACAAAATGGGGAATTGGGGAAGTAGAAATGCTATCCTTTTCTTCTAATTTTCTCTGAGGAATATAAATGATCCTAATGAAAATGCTCAGGCACTGAAGAAAAATCCACACCAGTCTTATTAATTAAACCAAATTCAAAGTTTTGCACTCCAAAGAATAAACATAACATAAAGACAACGCTTTAATAAAGTTTCTCAAACTGAGAAAGGGAGAGCAGCTTATTGGAGGTGAAAGCAGAAACCAGTCACATATTTTGCAAGTGTGGAAGAGAGGTTTCTACATTACAGGGAAAATGTTTACACAGCCTTTTTTCATTAAAAAAACAAGTTTGTTTATTTTTTTCAAATGCCCTGCATTTAAAAAAAAAAAAAAATCTGAAAAGGACAAATCACAATTCCGCTAAAACCACTAGAATTTTAGGAATTAGAGATATAGGAAATTTAATGAATCTAAACGACTAGAAAGAATGGGTTTGGGAAACTTACTTTATGCCTTTTTTTTTAAAGTTGCCTCTTGAGTTTTTAAACTCTTGACACATTTTCTCAAAAGCAGTGTCAAAGGTACCCATAAAACAGTCTCACAAGGACAGATTTATAAAACAACATTCCCCAGAGTAGGACACTAACAGCTGGTTAATATTCATCACTGCAATTTACGGACACTAGTTGAGTGCTATGTCAACAAAGTCAACTTTGGTCAGATAAAGTCTTTTTTGTTAGCTGGAAAATCATGGTTTTGCACTGTGTCAGTCTGTGCACAGCTGTAGAAATTGCTTCCTTTAAACAAATATCTATATTGCTGTCTGTTTAATCAAAATGAAATAGATGTAGTCAAACAATCTCCCAGTCTACAATATTTCCCAAATGTTGGAAAGTTAAATTAAACTTTCAGAAAAATATATGCTTGTCATAACATAAAATCTGGGCTGTTAGAAGCTTTTTCCCTGAGACTTTTTTTAAAAATATTCTTACTACAGAGTAGAAGACAGGACATTATCCTGACGTGGTTTAAGTGGACTTGAATGTAAGTCCAAGTTTAAGAGACATAAAAAGTTGTAAATTTAAATGTGAATCTATATAAGAATTTATGTTAAACCATTGCTGCTTTTGCAAACTACTTAGAAACTTCATGTTTTCACTTTTGTTCCCATTCTCCCTTCATGTGCAGGCCTTTGAGCCATTTTATTACCGTGATTGCAGTCTTTAATTTTTTTTTTTTAAGTGCAGCTGACATTTGTACTTGTGTATATGCTATGATGATGTAATATGATAGTAAAATCTTCAGATCTATATATTGAATTGCAGGTCTTTACTCATGTTATTACTGCTCCATTTCTTCTGTACACATAATCACACTTGATGCAACTGTGCAGGAAAAACCCTGGTACCAGGATGACATAGAGTTAAATAGAGGTTTATAAATTAAATTCTCATTCTTTCTGATAGCATTTGGGGAGTTATCCTCATCTCATGCGCAAGTGATACAGCTTGCTTTTTTCCCAAGTGAATCTTGCCTTAGCAGAGGTGTTAATGTGATTTTGTTATGCAAAATTAGTACATTTACTGCCCATTCGCACGGCCCTGTTTAGATGTGTCAGGGAATGTGTGTATATTTCCCAGTATGCACCATTTATGCTGCGGTATTTGTAAGAGGAGGCTCTTTATTTGCCAGCTGTTAGAGGTCCCAGTCAGATATAAGCATTTCATTTGGCTTAACTTGAGACAACTTCTACAGCAGAGTTTGTTGAGTTTAAATCTGCAAAACAGAGCTGCTCTGCTCAGCAGATTGTGGATCTTACATGTGCAGAAAACACTTATGACTTTAATTGTGTAATTAGATTTCACAGAAAGAGCCCTTTACAGGAGTGAAAACCAAACATTTCTGACATCCATGCTCTAACTGCTGTTAGCAGCTTTTCTTGTTTGCTCGTTAGTGACGACTTCCAAATGTTGATGTTTGTATTCAATGACTTATCCCTGTTTACCCACTTTCCCACCTTTCTCATCTTTCACATACCAAATATTTCACTTTCTAGTGAAAAGTACACGAAACTATTGCAATACAGAGATAAGATCATTGCCAAGCACTTTATGTATTTATTTTGTGAATGGAATGTATAGTTATTGTGTCAAGGCTTACTATTAATTCTCTGGCTTCTTCCTTTTTAATCTTCTGCTCTGATTTTTTGTCCCTGTTACTAGTAGCTGTGCCCTCCAGTTTTCTCAGATTCATAGTTATTTCTCCATGCTGCTTGCAGCAAACAGCTCTGAGAAGAAAAGAGGTGTAATATGACTTTGGACACTCAGGAGTTGACAATGCACTGTTCTGACAGACAAGATTGCCTTAACAGACTGTCTCTTGGCTATCCATGCAAAACTAGTTTCAACAATTTGCAGTTGGTGGTAGTTCACAACTTTCAAAGCACACTGTGACTGACTGTCATGTTTAACCTTCTCAGGTTTTGGAAGAAGAATTGAAAACCATGGTGCCCAAATCTGACTACTGAGGAAGAAACACAAGGCCATTTTTGAAGTCTGGGATCCTTGGATGCGGGTAAGGAGAGGGAATTCAAAAATTTATTTTAGTCTAATTTTTGTAAATGGCAATCAGTGTCTAAGGTGACAGTGTGCACCCACATCCTGAAAAGCCAGCAGTATCCTGGGCTGCACCAAAAGGAGTGTGACCAGCAGTTCAAGGGAAGTGATTCGGCTCCTCCACTGTGTTCTTCTTAGATCCCATCTGGAATACCACATCCACCTTTGGGGTTCTCAGCATGGGAATGATATGCATCTGTTTTAGCATGACCAGAGGAGGGCCAAAAACGTGATCAGAAGGATGGAGCACTTCTCCTATGAGGAAAGGCTGACATTTGGAGTAGTTCAGCCAGGAGAAGAGTCTGGGTTGTCTTTGGATACATAAAGAGGGCTATAAGAAAGATAGAGACAAACTTGTTAATAGGGCCTATTGCTGTAAGGCAAGTGGTAATGGTTTTAAATTAATTGAAGGTAAATTCAAACTAGATACAAAGAAGAAATATTTTAGAACCAAAACAGACATTGAGATGGGAGCTATACCACTAAACTTATATCACAACTATTGGCATATATTTTATTATTAAGAATTACAAAACTCTGATGAAGACATTATATTGAAGGCAAAATTAAATCCTGACATGGCCATAGTGTCAATAGATAATTTCCCTGCCATCAATGACTTTGTATCAGTATTTAACTTAACTGATATCATAAAAATACTATTGCCTCTTCCTGAGGCATCTATAACCTCTGATCAGCATGCTGCAATCTTTTCTTTCCTGTGTAGTTATTTCATTTTTCATGTATGTGCAAATAGCTTCCTCTGGTGCATCTATATGTGAAACACAAATTGTATTGGCACCACTGGGCTTAATTAATCTTCTTTTTTCTGTCTTTTAAAGAAGATGAAGAGCATTAATATAAGAAATAAATAATGTGGGAACAGATTTATTTCCCGAGTGAGAGAAAACAGACTGTCTCTCTAAGGTAGGAGGTAGTCTGGTCTGTAGTTTGGCAAGGTAATGGTCATGGCCAAAATAAAAATGGGGGAGAGGGGGTATAATAGAAGACATAGGCTGAGTATATAATTACCTAATTAAATTCCTTTATTTCTGTCTAGTCAGTGCCTCTTTTAATATTCATCTTCATTTTATACAAGATACAGAAGTGACAGTTAAACAAAGCCAGTAGAAAAAAAGCAGAAGGGAGTGAAACCTTAAGAAAATCTGTGGAGGTTAAATTTACCAAAGAGAAACTTTGTCTTCTTTTCAGTGGCCTATTGCCTTAGAAGCCTGTAGGAAACAACAAGGAGAAAAACAATAGATAAACTTGCATCATGTTCACTTTAGGGCTTGAATTAAAATCCATCATTTTGGTGTTGAAGTGTCTTGCTTGCTTGGCATTCTGCAAACCAGAAATTAATCATTTAAAGCTACTATAAACTCTTACAGAAAGGAGCTTCCCTGTAAAATTCCATTTGATCATTTTAGACTTTTTCACTTTTTAAAGATTTAATCAAGTCTACCTTTTTTAACAACTTTGTTCTGTCTGTTGCTCTAATTTTCTGCTTCCAGTTGGCAAGAGATGAAACTCATGGTTTTAATTTCCCTTTGTTAAATTTAGGACTTAATGAAGCACATGTAATTAATACTGCAAAACTGTAAGTGATAATGTTTAGCTTATAAAGCAATGCTCATTTTTTTTACCTTTTTATAGCAAAATACATATTTTTATGTATTTTAAAGGTTATACAGTGACTTTAAAAGATGAATGTTTGTTTTAAATAAAAAGGAAACATTTCAGAATTATGATTATTATATTTGTGGAAAATATAATTATATATATTTATAATAATCATTATTATATATGGGGTAATGGTAAAATGTGGTGGTAGTACATGAAAAGCATTAGAGTCACAAGTCATTATGTCACCTAATAGATTTCAATGACAACAGAAAATACCCTCCTGGGTTACCCCTGGTGAAGAGTCAAGCCACACCCAGCTGCTCACTCACACCTCTTCAGGGGTGAATTGGTACAATAAAAGTGTGAAAATCTATAGGCTGAAAAAACCCCCCAGTTTAATAGGGAAAGAAAACAGTGTGCACAAGCCAAGTATAACAAGGAATATATTCACTACTTCCCATTGGCAGGTAGGTTCATAGTCATTTCCTGGAAAGTAGGTCTTGATCATGTATAGCTGTTAATTGTGAAGACAAACACCAGAATTCCTTACGTTCCCCCATCTTTCCTGTAGCTTTTACTATGAAGTATGATGTTATATGGTGTGAAACATCCCTCTGGTCAGTTTGGGTCAGCTGTCAGGGCTGTGTCCCCTGCCCACCTTTGTGCACCCCCAGCCTCCTCACCCTGGTGCTGTGTAAACACGGCTCAGCAGGAACCAAAATCTCCCCGCACTCTCAACACTGTTTTGGCTGCAAACACAAAACAAAGCACCATGCTAGCTATTGTGAAGAAAACTCACTCCATTCCAAGTACAAAGTTTCTGTGTATCATGCAAACTCTTCTCAGTTCTGGCAAATGTCATGCAATCAAAAGAACAGTAACATTTGCAAAGTGCTTGATAGCACATTGCAGATGGATCCTGGATGAGACCCTTAGGCCTTGACTAATGATGGGTATTATTAATTTGCAGTGCTAAAATATAAAATTGAGGGAGTTCACTTTGATTTTCAGGGAGTTATTGTCAATATTTGTATGCAAATAGAAAAAGAACAAATGCCTGAGGAATCAAACTTTTTTACCTGAAGAATTTGATGTGTTTGAGAAGTCTCTGTGGGAGGGGTTTAGTGAGTGGCACTGACATAAAGAAAGATGAAAATTATAACCACAAGGAAAGGATTTGGTTCGAAGTCAATTTATATGAAATGTGCGAGTGGGTGCTAAGGTTCATTCTGTTTTCTAGAGGCCTCTATTATCAATCATACAGGGCAACCTGGATGCCACTTGATGACTTGGGGGAAAATCGCACTGCATTTTTTCAGCTCAGGACCCAGGGTGATGTAAATTTGATGTAGATTCAGACTTGCATATGTCGGTAAGCAACACCTAAATCTGAAGATTAATCAGTTTTGGCATATACTGTGCAAAATTGCAACTTTTTCTGCTTTCAGTAATAGGCTGAATTAGATGGGTGTAGTCCCACCACTAAAATTGTAAGTGAAACTTAAATTCAAACCTGGATTTTACAGTTACTGTTACCTGTAGCTCATACATCACGAGGTTATCATTGTCCAATAATTCCATGTCTTCATCAATCTTATGAACAATTCAGAACTGATCACTTTTACTAGTTGGCTTTGCTGTAATCAACCCTTAGGCTGTGAAATTCACCTAAATTATAAGTTTAAGAAACTCTGAAAGTTTCTTCCCAGCATACATTATGTGAGGAAAAATTTTCATAAGCTCTACAAGACTCATCTTGAAGGAGTACATAGATGGAATAAAAAAGTTGCTATAAGTGATCTAAGCACATACTTCAACAAAGAAGTAATTTAGTGTCTAAAACATAAAATTGATATACTGTTCTCCACCAAGAACTTCTTTCAGCCTGCCTGAGTGCTGGGTTGTTCTGGTATGGAAAATGATTGATGTCTTTTTATGAAGGATGCCTGAAGGGATGATGGAACCCTGAATAGCTGAGGATCTGTGAGGTCCACTGTGAAGCCAGACATGTGATCCAAATAGAGCTTGGAGCCAAATCTTTTCTTTTGCCACACAGTGTCAATGGGGAAAAAACCCAAAGAACCAAAAAAAACCCCCAAACCCACAATGAAAATAATTATAGCCATATAAAAATTAAAACAGATGTATAATTTTGTTGCAGTGGCTGGAGAAGAATACCAATGAGGCAAGCTCTGAATAAGAATCACTAGTAAAATCTTTTTTCATAAGATAGTTGATTTAATTTGCAAAAGAATGTAGTTAATAAACAAACTATTAATACATTAAATTCAAATTGTTGAACTGAATTTTTAAGCCTAGACATGAGCTCCATGGCATTCTAAGGGACAAAGCTTACCTGTGAGCTACTTGTAGAATAGAAAAAGGTGAAAGCAACTTTCAGCAAAAGTTGGACAGTTTTATTCGACTGGCCAGACAACCTTTTCTTGTATTTCAAATTGCTGGCTAGCTAAAGAAATCAGAAATTTTACCAAAATGCAGACAACCCTTTCTAAATGTGCATGTCTTTCTTTCACTAATGATATTTTCCTTTCTTTTTACTATAGTATTAGAGTTACTTATGTGCTTTAAATTGAAGTTTTAAAAAAGAGTTTAAAGAGTTAAGAAAATAGAACTTTAAAACAGAAGCCCTGTAGTGGCCTAAACTGTGTACAGCTGTGTTTTCTTAGGTGCAGGAGACTCATTTCCAAAACTGCTTTTAATGTTTTAGTGCACCAAAATCGTCTGGTCAATGTGTACATTTATGATACAGTTACTTAGCTTAAGAATATTGAAGATGTTTAAAAGCTGAGTATGAATCTTTTTAGGAAAAGGGCTGTATAGATATCTTAATGAGAATATTTGAGAAACTGTAAGTATTAGGATCAAAATTGACTTTTGCCATTGTTTTTGAAGAAGATTTTTGAATGGATCTAACATAAGAAAAACATGCTAGTAACATGTGGAACATGACCTGTAATTTTCAGCAACTGACCAAAATGCTTTCCTTTTTTTAGCAGTTACTTCTCTTGCTCCAATTATCTCTTAAGGCTGCAAATTATTTAGAAAGAAGTATCTTGGGTTCACACCTATTAGTACAGTACATACTTTCTTAGTGTTACCAATATAAAAAAAACAAAAAGAAAGTCGGATACTTAGACTGCACTAGAAGTGCATATTTCATTATTCTAAAAGATTTCTACTTTTAGAAAAAGCACTTACGCTACTGGAGAAACCAAATGTTTAATATGATTTTTTTTTTTTTAAGACTTTATAGAATTTGTGCTGAAGAACCAATCCATTAACCACTATTGTAAGGACATAATCTATTTCTTATAACAGTGATTATACTGACTCAAATTAAATTTAACATTTTGACTATGTAGTTCTTTTACTAGAAACAGAGTGAACCTTAATTTGATGGTTTACTTTCCCCATTCTGGTTGGCCCAATTTTTTATAGTCTTTGAAATCCTAAGATATCCTCTTATATTATCCTACACAGTATGAGCCAAATATTGGATTTAACTGACAGATTTATCACTTTAAGTAGCTAGTTTTACTTTCAAAATATTTTCCATTTAAATAGCTAAATTGTTCTTGCTTTCATGCTCGTAGTCATGATGTCCTGTTTATTCCAAGATGATAATTAATCTATCCTCCAGAGATGTCAGACAGTGCTGCTGCCACTGTTGTTTACCAGTCTGTGTCTGTGCTGAGCTTTGCGTGTATGTGTGATTTTGTAAGGAAGCTGGAGTCATGGGGAAAATTGTTAGTGACATTGTCAATGGAACTTGGAATTTGTAATATCTGACTGATTTAATATTTGTAGATTTGACTTGTCAGTTGATGAGGAGAGCAAAGTACAAGGCAAATAGTATTTTTTTTCTTTCTTATAACTTCAACACCATTGTCAGCATCCTGTGTGTTAGATAGGATTGCCTAACCTCAGAAGTCGAACTTCTCAATTTTGTCACTAAAAAATAAGTGCTTTAAGCCCTTAGTCACTTTATACGTGGTTAGAAAGGTGGTTTGTATTTGTACAGCTTTAGTAATAAAAGACACATTCAGGACATATGAATGATTTTGTTGGAACCAAAACCAAATGGGATCAGAGATGTCCTTCACCTTCTTCCCCTCAATATTTCTTTAACTGCTGGAGGTTTCTATCCCCACACTTCTGCTGACATAAGTACATACTGAACTGCTTATTCGAATGAATATACAAATAATCTGTCTAGAAGGAAATAAGTATTTATTTAGTTTTGAGGTGTTTTAAAGCAATATTTGTTTTCCTTAACCCAGATAATTTTACAGATCTACCTTAGGGAAGGTTAAACACTTGTGTCTACAAAACTGGCAGGAGAGAAGTGTGGGAGCAAACAGCTGACAATGAGAGGTGATAATGATATAAACCTGAGATAAACCTATATTGCTGAGAAATATTTTGATATATTTTTGAAGTATCTTATATTTTTAATATAAGCCGACTATTACATTCAAAAAAATAAAAAGGGAAAATGGAAATTTTTGGAGATGATAACAGTGCTCAGTAACACCAGAATTACGCATTTATAGCAAGTTCAGTCGCAAACTATCATTGAGTTCAGTTTGACTCAAACTGACTGGATAGCATGGAGTAGTCCACAGATATTCTCTGCCTTTCAGTATCAGATAGTACATTATCCCTAATCTGGTGTAGATGTGAGCTGCATTAAAAGAAACTCCTTCCCTTCTCTGGTCCTGCTTTTGGCTGCATGTGGCCAGTATTTCCCTTGAGCCAGATCCAATGACAGAAATTTAGCCTACCACTAAAAGAATAAACCCAAAGCAAACAAAAATTAGTTTTCCATTAGATTATGCTGCTGAAGTGACTCATCCTGCAGCTGTGGATTAGTTACATCTCATGCACGGAAATGAAACAGCAGCTGGGGCTGGGGAAGAGACCACCCTGCTCAATGACAGCTCACAGTTTCTCCAAACATGCTGTCATGTTCTGGAAGATGCAATCTCACCCTCAGCCCACTTCCCTCCCTTCCTGTCAGCATGAACATCTGTGTGGCAATGATGTGGAGCTAAAGAGCTGACCTGTGGTATTTCTAGTCTGGGTCAAGTTTACCAAACAGTGATGCAAACTCTTGCCTTACAGTAAGGGAAAGGATAGTGCAGAGCAGGGCTTAAAGGCCAGGACTAAAGTGAGGCTGCTCTTCACAACAGGGTTGTCTATAAGGGAAAGAGTAGAAACTCTACTTGTGGTAATCCTGATTTTAAATCTGTTCAGGCAGCCAGTGAATTTCATCCTTAAATGTGGGTTAATGCAAGTAAGAAAAAACACTGTTCTGGATCTTCCCTAGTGTCCCAAGTGCAAACAGCCACATGATATTAGTATTTTTATTTTGGAGAGAAAAAAGAATTTGACTAGTTCTTTCCTGTTTAATATCTCTCTTATGACACCTAGAATTCTAGCCCTGCATTGAAAATAGGTGATAATAAAGCTGGACAATATTAATCTGTTGTTTCCAAGTCTTAACACAGTGGAAGAAATCAGTGATAAGACTACATTAGTGGAAGAAGTAATTTTTCTGGTATAATTTCTTTATGCAGCCAAACACAGTATATAGAAATGAGTTTCCCGATAATGAAGATGATCAAATGCATGGCTCTATAATATTTGTGGCTGTGGAAAGCTATTTTTCTATTAAAAAAGGGAGGCTTTGTTTTTCTTAATTGTTTCAATTATTTCTGGGTAAATTTCTGTAACTAACTTTGGAGGGGATATGAATTAATAAATTGGTGGTGAAAATATTCAGTTTGAGCTTTCCACATACCATGAGGTTACAAATTCTCTTGTCTTTTCAATATGCCAGGAAGTTTCAGACCCTTTGAAGGAAAGGGTCTGAAAGAAAAAAAAATTCCCTTTTACTCCCACCAGTTGAAGAGTTTCTGTATGAGGATAACAGATCTGAAGATCATTGCCTTCCTGTAGCATGATGACACGAGGTTTTTCAAGGAACCCCTCCAAAGAATGAGCACCAGGAATACCAAGATTTGGGAGTTCAGACTCTGGTCATGATGGATGCAGAAAGGAGAGAGGGTGACCCTCTCATTCAGAAATTCCTAGTGGCTGGGAGAACAGCAAGATGCCTTTGGTGGTGTATGTGCCTGTGGCTGTAGATGATGCTGACAGTCCCAGGTGACTGAGGGAGGCTTCCCCTTAGCCAGCAGATCATTGTTTTGCTGTCTGTAAGCTGATGCATTTTATTGCCTTTCTTTCTCTCTTTCAAAGATTCTTTTGAGACTTTCCTGCCCTATTTGTGCAGAAGGGAGAAACAGACAACTTAGTTTGGTGAGGATGGACCATATGCATATATAGTTTGAAGGCAGAGACAATGCTGCAGACCAGACTCAGGTTCAAATGCAAGTTAAGGATAGGAAAGAAGTCCCCATGTAAGAAAACTCCATTTATCCCTGAAACTGCAAGGCAAGGCTGTTTTAACAGTGTTCCTGGCATGGATCAGCTTCTCCAGAACATACCATGTCCTGGTCCATCTGCCCTCTGACTAGTAAAACCAGGCTTTTTTAAAAAAATCTTGTGTTAAAGAATTTGGATATTTTTTCAGAGATAAACATTAAAAAACCAACCAACCAACCAAAAAAAACCCAAGAAAAAAACCACCCCCCCAAAAAAAACCACAAAACAAATGTTATATTTAAGAAATGCCTCTTGAAATTCTTTCAAAATGATATATTTTTTTAATTATAAGATAAAATTTTAGTTTTAATTTATTTCTTATTTTAAACAAACAAAAAAATATTGCTCTGATGCAAAACATGAAAGAAAATATTTTAAAATAAAATTTGCTCTCACTCAGAAAACTTTGATGGTGATAACATTATACCTGTATTTAATTTTTTCCACCACTGAAATTGTTACATAAATTAAACCCAAACAGATGATTAATTTGGGATCTCTAAACCTCCCTTTTTTTACCTAGAAAATTCATTATTTTCTTCAGTACTCTGTACTTTCTTTAGAAAATTCATGGGGCACAGATATGTAACTCTAAGAAAGAGGGCTGATTTCACCCTGTTTCATCCTTGTTCCCAGCAGAAGTATTTCTGTAGGCATTTTGGGAATGTAATTTCTACCCCTGTTTCTTTCCCTAGTGATCTTTCCACAGGTCTCTTTTTATGGAGGTTTTATATGTGCAGTCTTTAAAATAACAAAACAAAAAAATAAAGTTCTTCAGCTGATTCACAACCAGTATAATGTGCAACTAAAATGAATTATTCTGATTAACCTTGTAAATTCATACAATTGTCTTACTGAGAGTTATAGTCTTTGTCTTTTGTTCTCTTCTGTTAAAATCTAAACCAAACAAAGAATGAAAATTCTCATTTTTCTGTCACTTTTTTTGGTGCTCTTCTAGTTAAAAGAAGAAATTGCATATTAATTTTGCTGCAGGGTCTTGGACATTTTCTCACCCAGCTTTGGTCAGTATTCCTGACTCCAGCATGTGAAATAGAATCCCTTGAAGTTATGACAAGGAATTTTTCATAGTTCTTCACTGTTGACCTGCCTCTACTCTTTTACTAATTTCAGCTGAAGCAAAGAGAAATTATATTAAGTGCTTCTGGACATCCTTCCTTTCAGAGAGATCAGAAGGATAGCTTGAGACAGTAAGGTTTTCATAAAATTACACTCATTACTCATTATTATACAAAAGAATAAAATTGTCATCTGCAAATTCTGCTCAACGTGGTTTTTTGACTTCCCTGAACAGAAGGATGAATAGCAACTTCAGGATTTCTCCCTTTGTATATTATTCTTTGATCTTACAGTATTAATTACTGGTGATATTTATCCTTTTTTCTTCTGGTCTTTTGGTAAATGAATATATGTGGAGCTTCTAAAAATTGCTTCAGTGGAACTAGTAAAAAGGGAATTACACAAATCCATTCTCTCCCCCTCAAAAAATCCCCTTGAAACAGCTAATTATTTTCATGTTTGTGGGCATCCCTACACTTAGACTTCTGAACTCCCACGGTTCTAGACTGTCTCAGTTTCTGACCTCCCAAGTAAAACTTTTAGTGGAAATGCAGTGTCAAAAGACTTCTCCTTGATCTCTCTGAAAAGGCTCTTTGTTGTTACAGTTTCAAGTTCCTAAGCTGCAAATCTACTAATTACACAACAGATAATTAGGTCCATATAAAAGCCACAAAGCATCCCAGACTTAGGAATCACCTCAAAACAGAGGTTAGATCTCTTTGTAAATTGGCTAGTCTGAGTAAAGGATTAAATTATGGAGTATTCAAGCATATTTCTCATTATTATCTGAAAAAGAAAAAAAAAAAAGTGTCCTATTGTTGTTGTGTTTGGGGCACTTCTGTAGTGACTGAAAGAATTCACTTTTTCCTCCCATTTTCTTTTCTTCCAAACCTGTAAGAACAGAATTTAAACTTCCCTTAACTGACTGGAAATAACACTCAACAGAGCCTGTCTCAGTCTTCTGTAGACCATCCCCTGAGTATTTGTAACCACTGATGAGAGCCTTCTCCTCTCCAGGTTAAAGAGGCTCAGTTCTCAGCCTTTTCCCACAGAACGGATGCTTCAGATCATTAATAATTTCTGTAGCCCTTTGTAAGCCTCCCTCTGGTGTCTCCATGGCTCTCTCCTACTGAAAAGCCCAGATCTGAGCACAGCACTGCAGGTGTGGTTTCACCAGTGCTGAGCAGAGGGGCAGGATCACCTGCTACTGGTAGTTCTTTGTCTACTGCAGCTCTGGACATCACCCACCCTCTCTGGTCAAGGGCAGGTCGCTGGCTCATGCTCAGCTTGGTGCACACCAGGAACACCAGGCCCAAGCTGCTTTCGAGCTGGATTGCCCTGAGCACATGTTGGTGCTTGGAGTTACTCCTCCCCCGGAGCCAGACTTTTCACTCTGTTGACCTTCATGAGGTTCCTTCATTTCTCCATATATTGAGGCCAAACTTCTTTGCATGTGCAATAATTTTGGTGTTCTTGTGGAAAGATATTTCCTCACCTAGTGAGGTATAAATTATAAGATAATTTTTTGTTTCTCTAGAACCCAATTCTGTTTAAAGATGGGTTGAGTTTATCGGTGTTATGTGATTAATTATTGAAATTCTTGTCTTTTATTTCCATGGCTCCATTAAATTATGTTACTTTCCTTAACATCCTATTTTAATAACAATCATTTTGGGAATAGTGCAGACATTTGCAGAACTAATTTGGGAATTAATTTTTCTGATGGCCTTAGAAAAATTTTCTTTTTTAAAACCTTTTCTAGAACTGTGTTTGAAAATGTTTTTTCAATACTTTATTCTGAAGTGATGTCCTAGTCTTCTAAATTCACCTTTCCAATCCTGATAAAAATGTACCGAGTAGACTCTTTGACCTTTGCTTCTAAAATATATTAAACATCTGATTATGGTTAAACATAAGGAATATTATTAGGAATTTATAGGGGTTACTACAGTTGGTGATACTGAAGTGAAAATTTTGTAACACTGAAATCATTAACACGTCTAGGAAAAAAAAAAAGTACAGTCTTTAACCTTGCCGGTGGCCTAATAAATTCAGTAAGTTTCTAAGTAATGTAAGGAAAAAGAAGTAATGAAAGTCTTTTCAGTGGTTAATAGTTTCTTTATTCTTCTGTCTTCTTTAGAGTTAATCTGTGTTTGTTTTCCCCCTGAACCTCTTTCCCAGTCACTGTCAGGTGCTTCACTTCCTGTAAAAATCCTGTCTTTTGCACCCCAATGTTAAGAATGACTCTTCAGTACATCAACACTGATATTTTTACACCCCTTTTTTTTAAATTAAATAAATGGGACTTTTTAGAGGATTTTTATTTTTGACTAAACCTTTCTGCCAGCATGATTATATACCCAAGAATTTACACGTACGAATCTGTGTGTATACTCCCTTAGCTAATAATATCTAGTTTTCCAAATGTTAGAAGACTTCACTTCTTTTTCCAAGGAAAAAAAAATATCCCAAACAATACTAACTTCTAGTCCTTCCCCCCAGGAAAAAAAAAAAAAAACAAAAAAAAACCAAACCAGCAAACAAACAATCACATCAAAACTTGTGGAAAACCTGGGGGATATAGGTTATATGTTATATGACATGAGATAAAAATAAATATTTTACACATTTCTGATTTTTTTTTCCTGGATGAGTTTAATAGCTTGAGACACCAGAATGTTCAGGATAGAGTCATTCTGAAGAGTGCCATCCAAAAATCACAGTCATTCCCACAGCCCAGGCAATAGTCAGCTGTTCCCATTGGGTGTATTAGCAAAAACATTTCCACATCAGCAAAGCCTTTAGATCGAATTTCACTTCTTCAAAAGATGTCTAACAGCATTGCTGAGAAAAGCTTACATAACTGAGACTGAAATCACACACATAGGGTTGTAATTCGAGTCTTTGTGAAAGTACGTAAACTCTCAATGCACAAATCCAAACGCATGATGAAAAAATAAAAGTATTTAAAAGGTTTTCTGCTAAAGTTTGATGAAATCTTAGCTGCTCATACTACATTTGTATAGATGAGGATCCAGGCCTTCGGTAAGTGCAGTTGTCATGAGATGAGCATATTCTGCCTCACATGAGTGGGGACAGGATGAATGCATTCATGTTATCTGAGAAAAAAAGTTCTGGAAATAGACAATTACATGCTGATTTCTGAAATGAGATGAAAGGTGGTCCTTTTCTACTTTTGTAATCTGCTTTGATTGCTTAGATATCTTTTGTTCTAAGTCTGTTTCTGGCCCCTACTAATTGGATGTATTTCCCTCAAAGCTTTTTTCCCACAATACAAGTTCAGTTTGCCATGATCTTTTACCCCTAAAACTTTTTCTTATTCTCTGAAGTAAAAGCTTATATTTTACATTTTTGAGAGTAATAATTATTGATACCATGAGTCATACAAATCTATCTGACTCCCAATGTGTGAAATTATAATACAGGCTTGATAATGTTATAGTAATATTACTGTGGCTGTGGCTTTGAGATGATGGATAACCTTGCCTATTAAATAGTTGTTGTATAGATTGTTCCTTAAAACCAATTTAAACAGTAAATGAAAATCAAAATATCAAAGCAGTATATCGACTTATATACTCCGGCTTTTTAAAATAAATCAGTTTTTTTTATTGGAGTAACCCTGTGTAATTTGGTTGGTTCAATATATGTATGCTAGAGTGTAAGAAAAATGTTTATAAAATTTATGAAGCTCACCAATTTAAAGAATCCCTAATATTAAAATTTTGCATTCCATTATTCCATAATACTAACTATGCCCATTGGATAGTGGGACAAAGGAAAGTACCAACTGACCTAACAAGCCAGATCCAGCTGCTGGTGATTAACACAATCAGAGCTGTGTTTTTTGCTCTCTAAATACTGTGTGTCTCTTACTCTTCTGGAAACACCCAATCTGTCTAGAAAACACATTAAAAAGCCACTATGTGTGCAATCCTATCTATAAAAGTCCTGTCTTCTTTGCACTGGGAAGCATAAGTATTTTGAAGATAATCATTGAAAAAGCAACAGCTTACAGTAGAACTAGAATTATTATTTCCTCACCATTTCTACTCTTTTTTTTAACCCAATAGACAACATGAAATTCTGCTGAGATATTTGTACAAATAGTTAATTTCCTTTTGTTTCTCTGACACCATATTTGAGCTGTTAGGCAGGATTCTGATTGTAGCAAGTCAGATGCTGGTGGACGAGATAACTTACCTCATGAATTAATGGGCAGAGCAGTAATTTTAGATAATCTTTACAATTTAGAAAACTTATATCAACCTATATTTTATTTCACTTTCTTTTGAAGACTAAGATTAGTCTTTCAATTCTTTGATCCCTTCATTACTGAACTAGTTACAAGTTTTCATTTACAATGCTGCTCTAACGTCATAAGAGCAAAGCATGTGTCAAATCTGTTGTTGGATAAACTTTCTGACATAGTTTATCTTCAACTGAGCAAATTACATGAAGTAGTGTTTAAATTTATTCATTTATCAGAATTTATACACAAATGACTTATGCTGCTTGTTGCTTTTTTTATCTAATGTAAGTCATAGTAAGTCTACCACATAACAGAAATGCTATCAAGCTGAAGCCTTATTAATTTATCTTTGTAATTATGTAAAAAATAGATATTGGCCCTGGGTGCTTAGATGATGATGATGATGATGATAATGATGATAATAATAATAATAATAATAGTAATAAATAACGCAACTATTAAATAAAAGTGATAAACACTACTAGACTATATATACTGAAGGACACATGTATTTTTCTCTGTAAATAAGTTTACAGCCTGTTATAACAACTTATGGGAAAAAAATTGTCAATTTGTTACTTGACATGCCTTATTGCAAATTTTATTTTTTACAGGTGCTAGTTTTACATTTTCAGTTTAAGAATCACTCAATGTGGGGAACTGAGTATTCAACAGACTTTGGGCTGGATATGTTAGGTTTGAATGAAACCTAAATCTTTAATTATTCCATAGTATATGCAGTGGACTCCCTTAGTTTTAAATGCTTCTGTTCCAGAACAACCAACCAAGAATTATAAATTTGAAAATATCAAGAAATGAAAACAAAAATCTGAACCACCATTATTGGACGAGTAATAACTTCTTGAATGTGGGAAAAAAACCAAACCCACCTCAACCTTGAAGCATGAAATGTAAGTGGTGTCCATTGCTGTATTGTGTAGTTGTTCTGGAACTTCAGAATGACAAGAAAAATGTCATTTTTGCTTACAATTTTTATTCCAAATGTTTGAGCAGAAGAATCTAACAAGCATGTTTATCTCTCAAGTGCAAGCTGTTTTCCTTGCTTTTTCAGGCGCCAAAAGTTCCAGCTGCCCAATATCCTACTGAGAAAATCCTCAATTTCCCCTGGCAGCTGTGAAACAGCAAATTTTATCAATTCTAGAAACCTTATAGAAGATCTAAAGTTGAATATGCCAGGAGTAGTCTAAAGCCAACCAAATAAGAGATTAGGGTTTATCTGCTGGTTTGGGTATTCACGCTCAAACTCATTTAAAGAGAATTCTCTTTTCCTTAGCAGATCTTAGACTGCTGTGAAACTTTCCCAGAGCTGGTAGAATTGGGAAGTCTCAAATTGTATTGGGGGCTGCTTCTCTTTGGTGGCCACAGGCTTGGCTGTAATTGATTCTCTTTAAGGAAAGCAACAACAGAGTCCAATGTGGGGTTGTTTGCTTCAGGAATGCTTGGAATCAGAACAACTACCAAATTTCTCAGTTCTAGTAATAACATGGAGAAAAATTACAAAGAGAAGGATATAAAATATATATGAATCAGAACAACTACCAAATTTCTCAGTTGTAGTAATAACATGGAGAAAAACTACAAAGAGAAGAATATAAACTATGTGTGGAGGGATCGTTCTTCGGCTGGTTGGTTTCTGTTATTTCTAGGCTGTATGCATGGGGGATTTCTCTCTGGAGACTGTGCTCATCAAGTTTCTGTGTACACAGATCTTCAGTTCTGAGTCTCCTATGAGCTTTTTGAGTTAAACAGAAATTGGGTTTTATAAATGACCAAGCAGAACTGTTTCCATCATCAAATGTGTAATTTCTGATTGCACAAAATTTCTCCATACTACACCATTCATGTACTTAAAACATAGCATTTTATTTTATTTTCTGTTAGTCTGTCTCACTTTGATTCTCAAACGACATTTTGAAATGCATGAACTTTGAACATATGATGGCACTGTTGTGTAATCACTAAACTCTATTTAGTGACTACATGCCCCTTGCCATGTGTGGTTTTGTTTTTCAGAAAAAAAAAAAAGGCAAAAAAAAAAGCCAACACAGAAACCCTAACAAAGACTCCAGAAAGTCATCTTTATGGTTTTGTAAAATAACCGTTTTTCAAGAGGTCATCTATTTTCACCCCATCCCTGACTTTCATTTATCCACCAATATCTTGATCTCTTTTAATTTATTCATGTTGTCAGTGATTTCAGGCTTTTTTCTTCTTTGCATTTTCAAAATCATAAGATGAAATATTTGATAATTTTTTTCTTGTTTTGATTGTTTATTATCAGCATAATTCTGGCAACTCATGGAGGTTGATTTCAATGCCAATATTCCTAGATGATTTTCCCAGCAGAACTCTGGGCCTGCAAGTGCGCGTGCACAACACAGTGATATTTTGTCATCCCTGGGGCTCCATCAAAAACAACTTTCAGTCTATTTGCTTAAGAATGATAATAGAGGTGTGCCCTGCAGGAAACCAGATAGAGGACTTCCTGCCTCCTATAGAGGAACAATAAATGGAACACCAAAGTTCAGGGGAACTGGGAAGGTCAAGTGAAAGGAAGCTGTGTCTTTTCATTTTCTAGCTAGCTGAAGCTGGTAAAGTCTGAGTGGATTGGTTTTGCTTCAGAATTCTTGTTAGAAAAAAAAAATCCCGCTTAAAAAAAAGAATTCTGGGAATCAGAGTTCTCAGAAACTTTTGCTCTATTCTTTGAGTCAGTTCACGTCTTCAGACTTGTACTGTCAGCAGCAGTAGCAAACACAGATGACTCAGTTTGCAGCACTTTGTGTTTGTTTCCCTCCAGGGAAACAGGAGGCAAATATAAATAGTGCTCCTTTCCCCTTTAGTTGACTCATTAATAGCATGCAAAACTTTGTTTTGTTAATATTATTTTTTTACCCATGGAATACCTTTCACCCTCTAGCAGCTTATTCTAGTGCTTCCATCTGTAATCACTAGAGCATCATTTTCTGGACAATAGGTGTTTTATCTGGTGTTTAATTGCTTGGCTGGAAGATGACAGAAACAATTTCTCTCATAAACTATTGTGGAATTACAGAATGAGACGTATGAATAACAGATTCTCTGAAAGTGGTTAAAGATACAGAGGACTATAGAGTAAGCAGGAGTCAGCAAATTATGATTTTGAAAGATGCTAGAGAACAGAAAGCATAACTAGAAAAATTACTTATAAGTGATCTTCCCACCTTTCTAAGCTGACATACAGCGCTCATTTTTGAGTGCTGCTGTTGAAAAAGGGAGGCTGGCTGCAGGGAATCTAGCAGAAGCCACAAAAATTATCAGAGACATACAAAACTTGGCTTTTGAGTATTAAGCAAACATTTTGTAGTTGTTTGGTGAAGACATACAGAAAAATAGAAATAAATGGATGATGAAAAATGGCAGAGCTCTGAATGTTTTAGTTTCTGTGTTGAATAATAAATTACTTGGAAGAATGGCAGAGACAGCCTTATTCTCACTTGCATTTTTTTATTATGTCTGTATTTATCCAGCAGCCCCTGTTTGACCCTCCATTTCTGGTTGCAACCAGGAGGGACAGAAATGTCTGTAGGTGTGTGATTCTCTGAGAAAATTATATGAAATGGAGGGGAAATTCCTTAATATAATTTAGACAACTGTATCAAAAATTCTCAATGAAGAACAAGGACAGATTGTTTAAAGGAAATATTTTGGTGGGAGGAAAACAGTCCTTAATGCACAGTCCATTGAAGCAGAAGCTTGTGGTGGTCATTTTTATCCTGCATCTGAGTGGAAGAAAGCAAAGATAACAAAACTCAAGTTCAGCTCTGTCTAGGATAGTAATTAATTCTGTGTATCTATTTTCAATTTCTTCCACTTTGTGTTTTTCTTTTCATGTAATGCAATAGAGCATTTTAGGTCATCATGACCTTTATTAAAGAAGTGGTGTGGCCTCTATATGGCAGAGATTTGCTTTAATCTGCACTCCCTCAAATATTTTTATTGTAACAATAACTTCTACTTTAGATAGGAAATTCCCATCCTAAAGAAAAAAACCAAAAAACTCCCCCAAAAACACCAAACAAAACATCTATTGTTAAATGACACTGCTTCTATGCTTGAAAATTTTACTTTTTCATCTGTGTTGTGCTGTTTTTCCCATGTTTCAGTGTGTTGTTAGATATATGTATTGTGGACACAGGGCCTTTATTTCAAGACCATATCTAAGCAGGGTGAACTAGATTTGTTTTCAGATATGTTCCGGCAATATTCCTAAATTTCATTAGGTATTTAATCTCCTGCAGCTCCTATGGAGTTGGAAGAAGATTTTGATGCTTTTATCTTACAGAGTATGTTATTTTTCAATATACTTTAAGCTTTGAAAAATCCCTATGTGCAAAGACACTGTTTTAGTACTCTTTGGAGTAGTATATTCTTATTGCTCAAATGATGTAGTTAACCCTAGCTCTTTAACAACACAGCCATCTAAGTTGTAAGTGTTGCTTTCCTTTTTTTTTTTTTTTTTTTTTTCTGGTTCTGGTTCAATTAAAAAGCAATTCAACGATGCAGAAATTGGAGATTTAACTCCTCTGGATAGTGAGTAGCTCATTAGTTACCTTTTCATTAAAAGACTTATTTCATTCCTGCACGAAGAGTTAACACTCAACAAGTGAACTTCTTTTCCATGGCTTCCCAGCCGTGTCATGTCAAGAGATCCACTGTAGAATGCATAGTACTTACACTTGTTTCCTTGTATTGTGTCTGGTCTCTGAGCAAGGCTTCAGAGGGGTGCTTGCAATATTTCTTTCCATTCAGATTATGCTCTTTGATAATCTTTCTGAAATGCGTGGAAGTGAAACTTTTTCTCTCCATTATGTCTTCCTACTCTACATAGTGAAATAAGAACACTAATGAGTTTCCTGGAGATTAGCTTTTGGAGATTAGTTAGTGTCACGTAACTTATCACTGCATATAAAAATCCCAAATAATTTTGACAAAATATCTGTTTTTCTCAACAACACTGTATTTAATATATATATATATATATATATATATATATATATACTGCAGTGAAAATCATGCTTTGGCAAGACAATTTGAACCAAAGGCCTTTTTCATTTCTTTCTAAATAGGATGGGCTGTCACAACAGTATGGAACCACTCAGTTTATTAAAATCAGAAGAAAAATATACCAGTGAGCATCAAATTATTACATCTCCTAACTAAATATTATTTTTCTTGTTGGAACCATCACACTGTACTATAACTGAAATGTATGATTTTATTTTCAGCTGAATTCTCAAGAAAAAAAAGCAAAACTTGTGGGAATGAATCCTGTGCCTTTGGTTTCTCTTGATAAGTTTTAAATCTGTTGGCCAAACTCAGTTTAATATATTACACAGGTAGTGAGACATGACATTTCTGCACTGCTGTTTCTCTTCTCTTGTATTCCCTTTGGTTGTCATACCCCAAGTCACAAAACACAACCTTTTTTTTTTTAAAAAAAAAAATTTACATGGTGTTTTATCCATTTTTAACCATTTATGTGGTTCAGTAGCTTGCTGTACAGAGAAATAATGACCACAACATTCTATAATGACCATGACCTAACTAAGCTGAGATTTACAGTGAATAACTGGTTATTTTGGGGTATTTGAACTAAAACAGAATTTTGAAATTGGTGATGTTCAGAGAGACTGCAGCATCAGTCTTCTGGAAGCCTGTCTTCAACAAATGTAATATTTGGAATGAGTAGAAACAATCTAAACTTCTTAGTCAACATTTGTAAAAATATGTTTCTATAGAAATGTATAGAACTGACCCTTGTAACATTTTCTAAAGCGTTTCTGTGAGGCAAGTCTTCAATTTTTCCACTGTTAGAGTTGTTACCAGGCATGAGTTCTCTCATTCTCTTTTTTTTCCTTTCCTGTTTGCATTGTTAAATTCCTCAGCCTATGAGACAGGAATGATTGTGAAAGTCTAGGGTATGTTAGATTTTTAAGTTTATGGGTCTACTCTGTCATTACTATATTTCATGGATATTTTACGAAATGCAAATAAGAGCAGCGGGTTTCAACATTTACTTGGTTCTTACTGCTTAGTGACAGGAAATTCTGGGCAATCATTCACAGCAAAATTAGGTTCTCAGTACTCTCTGTTATAGTCACCTGGATAAATTTGTTGGGTTTTTTTAATATCTGATCAGTACCCATAATTTTACTCTGTATTTGTGGAATTAGTTCTAACCCATATCTTTTTAATGCAACTACTCTTCTTGTCCCAGATACTTTTTGTTAGAAGTTCAAAAAATACTTTTCTTATTTTTATATATATTATTATTTTTATACCTGTTGCATTTACAAGCTTTTCCCAGATGCTATTTTTCTAGATTGGTATCATCTAACGAAATTAATGGAAATATCATTAATTTTGGAGTTTTCAATTTCAAAAGTGTCTTTGAACAAGTTTTTTAATCAAAAAGATAAAAGAAGGAACCCCCCAATATGCCATTTTAATGTACTGCTCAGTAGTAGTCTTGCCTGGTCCAGTAAAAGTATAAACATTCTATTTATTTTCCAATTAACATTGATAAACTAAGTTATATTAGAAGAATGGCTTAGATGGTGGACAGAATTAATAATATTTGATGGAGTAGCTGGTTCTTAATAGGAATGAAGGCTAGTTGCTATAGAGGACCTAGCTAATATCTTGATAATTTATCTGGTGCTTTCACAAAATGATCTTGGAAACTGAATAATGTCACTTCACTAAATTAAATTCATAAAAGGCAGAACAGATCTAAGTCTATGACCTCACAAGTTCATGGCTGTTTGGGGATTTAGTCTTCAAGGGACACAAAACAAGAGAATATGAAAACAGCAATGAAACAGAGAAAGAAACAGTGGTCTGTTAGAGATGCAGCTGATAAATCTCACAGCTATGTAAGTATAATTGTTTCATTTTGAGAGCTAAGGAAGACTAGATTTTGCCATTTAAAATATGTATATATCCCTAAAATTTACTTAAAGGAATAAAAAATTTCCTTCCTATGCAAAGATTTGGATTTTTCTTACATTTTTGCTAACAGCACAGTCTAGTCCTTTGATGGCTTTGATCCACAGCACTGCTGTCTTTGGAAGGCATATCCAAATCTGTAGTTTGAAGGCTGGTTGTTTTGTCCAAGCATGAGCATTTTTTGTGTTTTGTCCTAGTCATGTTCCCTAGCTCTGCACTTCTTCATTGCTTGGGGAATATCTTTATTGTAACTGTGCATTCAGGACTGGTTGTTTTTTTTCTTACTGCTGTTCATGTTCTTTTATTCATATATTTTTCAATGCATGACATTTTTACATTTCACCAAATTATAGAATCATCAAGACTGGAAGACCTTCAAGATCATCTAGTCTAATAATCAATCCAGTGCCATCATTATCACCCCTAAATCATATCTGCAAATACCAAATCCCGATGCCTCTTGAACACTTTTTATAATGAAATTCAGTGTTGAATAATGCTTGTTTGATTCCTATTTTCTACTAAAATAGCACAGAAGAACACATTTCGTAAAAAAAAAAGCCCAACAAAAAATAAAACACACAATCCAAACTTTCAATGTTTTTCTAAATAAAACATGCTACTACATTGCTTAGTGTAAACTACTGAAAACACATTAAAGCACATTTTAGTCCTTATGCCTTAGTCCTTTCCTTATAAGAAAATATCTTCCAGCACAACCTCCCTATGCCTCCCTATGTCTCTAGTTCAGTGCCTGTCTCCTTCTATGATTGATGGTATTTCACATGTCCTCAGTTATACATTTTGTTATGCACCTACCTAGACTAGGGGCTAAGTGAAGTTTTGCTCTACAGTTTTCTGTAGTCTGTTAAAGAAAATTAAAGGGAATACAGTATAGTCTGAATTCAGTGGTTTTGTGAGAAGCAAAAATACAAGTAGCTGTTGGGTCCCCATACAAGACTGACCAACTCACAAGATTATGGTCTGAGAAGAAGATTCTTGCTTAGTTTTCTGGTTTGGATGAGTTGATAAACACGCATTTAAATAAGATGACAATAATGTTGTGCCTAATGTTGGCTAAGAATTTTTATGCTCATTTAGTTTAAGTTAATTTTTTAGTTGACCTTCATATGTCAAAATACTGTATTTCACTTAGATGAATTCATAAATTCTGTCCTTAAAAGCTCTTGTATGTATTTATGCAAATATCTTAGTCAAAACCTAATTTTTTTAGTCAAATATTAGTTCAAGAATGACATTAACATTTTAACCATTTTTTGTTACAGTCATGAATAGCAAGTAGTTTTAGTAACACAGTAAGTTGGAGTACTTAATTACTGTCTTAATTAGTGAACATGCTTTGTTAGATTTACTTGCTGTCTGATACTCCTCAAAAAACCAAAAGCAAATCTGTTAGATTTTATTATTTTTTAGTTGTTTTGCTTTTTGCTCTTAGTTCATTGGCTCTATTCTTAAGCTCAGTCAAAATAATTACTGCATAAAAGATTTAAAACACAAGGAGTCAATATGTTTTTTGCATATTTGTGGTCACTCTCAAAATAATTTCTTGCAAAAGCAAGAAGTACTAATGACTTCCCAGTAAAAGCTTCTGGGAAGATCTAAGCATAAAGGTTACTTCCAGAAAACATTTATTTATTTATTCAAAGTTAAGTGACGATATTTCTAGTTCCCATCTTCCTCTTTTTTTTTGGTGGGCTTTGTTTATTTGTTTGTTTAACATGTTTTCTAATTAAGAAAGAATGCTATTATTTTATAGGAGGAAATTTATTTTACTGTAGAAGAGCCAGAAGGCCTACCATACATGTTTAAATCCCACTTTTGTCTTCCTCTGAATGCTTTCTGAGACAAATCGAGGTAGGTTTCTGTTTCTATTTCCAATTGACAGTGTATTCACCACTAGCAGGAGATCCTATGTTGCAACATGTAGGCAAAATCAATGGTTGTGTGTTGTGACACTTACCTAGTCCTGTCCCTAGGCACTTGAAAAGTGGGGGTAAGTATGCAGTTTCTCTTTATTTCCTGTGCTAGCCTTTTGAAAAATGATTAAAAAATAAGCCAGGGAATAACCTCAAGAAGTGATGCAGTTTATTGCAAATGGCAAGATTAAGTATACTTAGACTGTACCAGAGTAAGTGGTAGCCTTCTCCTAAAATTTCAAAAACAAGATGTCACATTGTCTCTAGAATACCTATTGATATGTTTCAGGGAGGGAACAAATGCCCAAGCTATCTAACATAAACCATTTTTACTACAAATTATGTTGATTCTTTCTCATTCTGTTTCCAGACACCTGGAAACCAGGTTGATTGTCTCTCACTTAACGGCAGCTTAGTTATTAGAAGATTGTTATCAATGTCCTTCCTTCCTCAGTCTCCTCTTTTCTAGACTAAACAAAGTCCTTCAACTTCCTTCAGTGGTTATTCTTTTGAACTCTTAATTATTCTTCTAACTTCTATCACAGAATCTTTCCAATTTGCCTTTTTTTTTTTTCAGCTTTGATGTCCCAAAGCTGGATTAAAAACCTCAGCTATTAAAAACTATGACCTTATTAATTTACTACCAAATCACTTAATTTTGTTTAGTTTTAATATTGTCCTTTCTATTTCTTCTTCAGTTTTGAATAAATGAAATTACTTAATTTAAAATTGAGAATTTCATATCCTAAAAAATTAACAGCATTCAATTAGCATCCTTACAGAATCTAAACTTGATTTTCATGGTATTCTATGCATTTCTGTTTAGTATTTTCTTGACTTTAATAGAACTGGAATAGTAACTGAGTGACTAATAATTTTTAGACATCATCTCTACCAGTCTATGTGTATTTTTTAGTGAAGGAAGAAATGGGGGTGTGTCACAATTCTATTAACTTTATTAAATTGAAGCTGGTGGAAGTCACATCATTTCACCTAATAATTTTGCACAGTGTATGCATGATTTATCATTATACGGGAAGAAGGAACAAGCTATATCCTAAAACCTAGCCCAGGGAAAGTTTCTCACTATGCCTGTCAAAGAGAAGGAATTCTCCTTTACTTTTTTTTTTTTTTAATCTTTTTTTTTTATTTTTTATTTTTTATTTTTTATTTTTTATTTTTTATTTTTTATTTTGATGCCATCTTCTTCAGTGAAGGAAATATCCAAATTTAGGTTTGTACTGATTAATCAAACTTCTCCTTGTATATCCCAGGTAAACTTCAAAGAATCTGTAGTCCTTTAAAGGAGTACTGACAAATGCTGATTGTAGTTTCTGTGTACGTTATTCAAGTAATTTTGTATACACATACCACAGAGACAATTTTTCCCAGCTTGTTTTCAAGATGAGAGAAATGTTTTTTAAAGGCAAGATATGTGATAACTGTTCCATTCCTATAAATAAGGATATTAGGTTGGTCTGCTGTGATTGTACTGCTCCTTGGTGAGCACCTCTCTTCCTAAGAGCAGAGGATCACAATGCTCTGCCTCATTTCAGATCAAATAGTTCAGCAGGGAATGTCAAAATGTCACATTTATAACCAGAATTTCAGAGGTGGTAAAAAAAAAGAGTATTCGAGTATCATTACCCTTGCTACAAGTCAGCACTGATTGACCAAATATGCATCTTTCTTTTCCAAGAGACTCTCAAACAGTAGTAGACTCACTTTTAGCCTGTCTGAGTCAATCAGCTCTACTGTATTTCATCTCTTCCCCAGCGTGAGAATATGTCAAGGAGGAAAGCAAGCAAATATTAAATACTGATTTGGCCTCTCCTTTTTTAATGTCATATGATGTTTTTCTAGAATTTTTAGTTTTACTTCTCTGTTTATGGAGCTTCTTTTTCTCATATCCACTGACACATCTCTTCATTCAGAGTGAAAGCTGTCGGTGTTCTAAGAAGCAGAAAATAATATATTTAAATGCTTTCAGTGTAGAAGACATAGGCCACAACCAGAAATTATGTATTTTTGCTATACTATACATGTGTCTTTTATTGGTGTCTTAAGGAAAAGAAAATGTGAAAGGATATTATATGTATATATGTATACATATGTAAATTCTTTTCCACTCTAATAAAAGCAGGTCCTTATGAGTTTATGAAATTATGAAAGGTAAGTCTCCCTGTGGTGGTGCGCAGTTTGTTTTATTTGTTTTATGTAAATTTATACAGTTTTCTGTAATGGTTCGTTCCTTGTACCCCCCTATTTCTGTATTGGTTCAGACTTGTTTACTCCAAAGTGCTCCCAGTTAGTTTTCTGTCAATCATCCCTTCCCCCTGTAGCCTGGTTGTCAATCCTCTCTCTCTCCCTTTGGGCGCCCTGTCTATCACTCCAGGACCCTTCCCTGGCTTCTGGAAAGCTCCAGGGAGGGCGTCGAGTGATAGGCTGGGGCCCTGGAAATCCCCTCTCAGCATTTTGTGGTTGGTCCCCTGTTCTGTGGTTTACACCCCTGGTTACACCCCCAAGTTCTGTAATTGGCTGACCGGTTGTCGCCACCCCTGTTTCCACCCCCCCTTAAAAGTTGCTGCATGCCTGCTCTCAGTGCTCTTCTGGGCAGCAGGACAGAGAGTGCAGAGCTCCGTGCTCCCTCTCCCCTCAATAAAACCTTGTTGTACCCTGTCCAGAGGAGTCAGCCTTTTGTTCGGTTGCCGTAGTTGCTGTATTATCATCGTGCCTGTCGCTGGTGTGGGGGATCCAAGTCCCCACAGGGAGGAGGTGGCTCGCCCAGCCTGCCACCCCAACCTTCCAACGTTGCCGCAGTGGGAACCGACTGAGCTAGCCTGTGGCTGCACTGGTCAGCGCTTTTAGGACACTGCAACATCTCCCTTTCTCTTTTATTTGAAAAAAATTTTATTCTTAGTACATTATTTAAGTAACTCTGCCATTTCATGGAAGCCTGTCCTCTTTTGATTGTATCCAACACTCAGTCATTTGATTTTCTCTGCTTTTTTCTAACTGAATTTAAAGAATCAATACAGAAATAGAATCACAGAATGGTTTGGGTTGGAAGGAACCTTAAAGATTACCTAGTCCAATCCCCTGCTTTGGGAAGGACCATCTTTCACTAGATGAGGCTTCTCTAAGCCCATTCAACATTATCTTGAACCCTTCTAGAGATGAGGCACCCACAACTTCTCTGGGTAACATGTCCCAGTGTCTCATCACCTTCACAGTAAAGAATTTCTTCCTAATAGCTAGCCTAAATCAATATATTTTTATTATTTTATTTTATTTTATTTTATTTTATTTTATTTTATTTTATTTTATTTTATTTTAGTTAGTTTTGTTTAGTTTAGTTTCGTTTCATTTAGTTTTTGGAAGTCACACATTTTTCATGGTGATGGGCTGTTTGAGAATTCAGAGATGGCTTTCTGCTGGTTTGAATGGGGAAGGAAACCATGGCTGCTGAATTCCTTAAAAATGCATGTAACATGATTTTCTTCCCAGGTAGAAGATCCTTTGGAAAGGATACATATCCAATTATAACTAAAAAAAGTGTGACTGAATGAAAATTCTGATGTTCATTAAGTAAAATTCTCAATTTTCTTTCCAAACTAAACAGTGCTTGTCACCATCTCCTTTGGGAGAGCAGACAGAGAAAAGGGAGTTGTTTTTTCCCTTCTGCCTTATCTCCCTGAGAGCCTCACTCCCTCCTGGTTCCCTGCTTTCAATTATGATTCCTGGCCACAGAAGGGGAAGAAACAGAAAAAAAATCTCCACTGGTAAGGAAAAAGAGCAAGGAATAAGGAGGAGGGATACAAGTTATGGGTGTACTTGGTTTGAAGCTGGTGTTGAACTACTGTTCTTGTGTACATATTTTATTTTTCCATCTCCTACCTATGTCACCCATAAACACAAGACAGATGCTTGACTGTATAAGCTCAAGTAAGAAAATATGTTACTTGTTTCATTTATATGACCTATCAAAGTATACTGATTAATAGGCAATGGCATTTTATAATGAACTGCAGCTGGAAAAGAAGTGAAAAAAAATAATGATGAATTAATAAATTCAGTGTATTGTTCTGGTGTCTGCCCTCTTGAAGAGTCCAATTCATGACTGTAGAATATGAAGTAGTGAGTGATGAGGCAGCATGAAGTACTGGAGACTGATGAAGACCATACCATACCAAAAGTTTCAGTTATATAGCTAAACAGAGAATATGCTAAACAGCTACAGAGACAGAAATTTATGAGACCAGGTGTCAGAAGACATTTAATATTTGTGAAGCATATACACAATAAATGTATTATGGCAATTCTTAAGAAGAAATCATAATCCTGTACTCCATTGCAGAATGTGGATGGCATGTGTTGCAAACAACACATGGGTGGGCCACCACTGTCATAAAACAAGGTATTTTAAGCAGCCTGCCTACAAAGTACTGAATGAAACCAAAGATTCTGTGAAAATAATGTTCTATCAAAATTGAAAATCTTCATGATCAAGTTACCCTTAAACCAGGTTTTGCAGAAAAGAGCTTGAATCAAGGCCACCTCATTTTTTGTTTTGTAATAGCTTATGTTTGAATTGCCTTATGTTGCAAGGATGTGAACAATGCTTTATTATACTTACGTGAAAGTTTCATCTGTATCTATGCTAAAACCAGAGTTAAAGCTGCCAATTTTGGAAAACGCTACCACAGATTTTTAAAGGGATTTTTTAGTGAAGGATGTATAAAAATAAAAGTAATCTCCAAATTGTTCTTAACTCTGTTCCTGTGTAAGAACGGCTCTAACAAATATGTAACTGCCTGTCTAAGTGTTCTGTTTGCAAATTAATTAAATAATGCTTTGGGCTTTTACTTCATATGAAACAAAGAAGCCTTTACTTCTAATATTATCTAGAATATTTACTGCTTATGTATGAAAAGGAACAGGAACACAAGCAAAGCAGATAAAATTGGTTGTCATTTTAATCTTTAGTGATTACCTCCTGTGGAATTGGTTTATAGCAGAGGAAGTGGGGTAAGTAACAGTATTCAGTGCTTTTTTAATTTTTGGTTTGGTTTGGTTTGGTTTTTTTGACTGATGATTCTGCTAAGGTTGTGACTTGTTCACTGGAGAGAGATAAAAAGATAAGAGCAGTAAGTGGAATTGGGGACTTGATACAGAATCAATAATGCATTGTAAAATCAAAATTCATTGGACTGAGAACCAAGCATTTTCTCAAATTTTCACAATTACCTCTTGCAAAGAGTTTTCTTATGAAGCATCTTGATTATATATAATGCTATTTTTCTACTGACCCTTGCCAGCATATAAAAATAATTTGACATACCGTGTAGCATCACTATAGTATCATCTAATGCAACTCAGGTCTATTTTTGATAAAAAGCTATGATTAACCTCTTGCTTAGCAACACAAATTGTTGGGGTGGGTAACATGAGAGCAAGAATAACTCCTGACACTACAATTGGATTCACAAGCACACAATTGGACCCTTGAGCAAATTGCTAACTCTGTTGGGTTTTAAAGCTTCACCAGAGAAAATCTTATTCCATATTTGAAGCTACAGCATACAAAAGGCTTGCAATCCCTTTGTGTACAGGCAGAATTGCAGCAAGCTGTAAATACTTATATTTTTAAAATGTATTCTTAAGATTTTTGACAGCTAAGCTTCATTATGAAGTATATATATATATATATATATATATTTTAATCACTACCCACTGAAAGCCTAAAATCTCTTCAGCATATCTCCTTTCAAGAGAGTTAACATCTCTTCTAATTTATCACAGTAGGATTTGGCACAGCCAGAACCCTATATCATTTAGGATTGAGTGTTCTTGAAGAAAAAATATTTTCACAGTTTCATAGTTTCCTACAACAAGGCTATTAGATGAACTCATTTGCTTAGTGCTGGAATATTAAATATTTCTACATCTGTTGTTCCCATGTGCACCTGAAACCTTTTTTCTGTTATGGAAAGAAGCCATGAGCTCTCCCTTTCTCTTATCCACTCTCCCTTCTCCCTCTCTCCTCACTTTACAAATACTAGGTGTGTGACTATTTGGCAGAATGCATCTAAAAATATTCAGTGGAAAAAAAAAACATAATAGTGCTCCACTCTAAATATATACAAAATAAGTCTATTATTTGATAGAGAAGAGAACTTGAGGCTTTTAAAGGACTGTGAGTGCCTAGAGCAGGAAGATTTATTGTTTCCATTGTTCCGCATGTAGAGACAGGCAACACAGCTTCAGATAAGACCTGTGTCTCATTATAATAGTCTTCCAGTTCTACATTAATCACAAGAACTTTTGTTAATTTATATATAAAGATATGAAACCATTCTTGTCCTCTTATTCATATACTGTGTATTTTACTGGTTTCTGGCAATTTTTTCTGTGCAATACCCTCATTGTTATCAGTGCTTCTAAGGGCAGAGGGGCAGTTTGATGATATCAAGATTTTTTTAAAAAAGCAACAACAATTAAAAAAAGCAACAACAACAACAAAATTTTAACAAATGAAAACAGTTTTAGAAAGAGAGGTGGATGGATGTCCTAGGTGACTTGTGCTACATAATCCATTTATCAAACTACAAATAGAAGCATGAATGTCGTCTAGATTGTAGACTGTTACTTTTATGCTTGCTGCCTAGAGAATGAGAAATACAATCAGCACAGTAGCTTGTGCAATTTTTGGTTTCATATTGTATTTGATTTACAAAAGAAATATCTATTGTTCTAGTTTTTAGCATGCCACAAATTTTGACACAACTGAATCACACTGATGGGAAACTTTTTAATGCATGAAAGGAGGAGCTTACATCAAACTAAGACATTTGACTGCTATGCATGTATTAATGGTGTCATGAAAATGGATGACAATACTTTCTTTTTAAAAGAGTGAAAAGGCTTTACATTTTCCCGTTAAAAACCCCAGTCAGATGAGAGGATGCTTTTCATCTGACAGGTCTCTGGATACAAATGTTCTGTCAACCAAAATTACAAGCAGATGAATGCTGGAGGGTATAGATGATCTGCAGTCTTTGATACACAAGGACTTGCTGATGCAACTAGTTAGAAGCCTTACAAATTAGCAGCAGGATACCATGTATTAAACTGTACCAGCGTATTCAGTTTCATCTGCAGCCCAGGCACGGGGCCTAAAAGTGCACTTGCAAATATGGCTTAAGGTATGCTAGAACTTTTTTTGCATTTGTAAGATTGTGGTCTGACACAAAACCAGGAGTGAGCTGTAGCTGTGATAATCGACATAATGTAGGTTAAGCAGTTTAAGTGGAGTGAGCTCAGCTCTGAACTGCCTGTGTAGTGCAAGGAACTGCCATCTTCAGTGACTGAGGATCTTCATCTCATTCATCACTGCTCATAACTGCTTTTCATTCTCTACACACATCAAATAACAAAATATTCACCCTTTTCTGGTAATTTATAATGCATAAAAATCCCCATTTATGTCTCAATGACTGACTGAAACACTCTTCAAAATGCTGGCTTTAAAGTACTGTATTTCACAAATGTGAATTCTAGAGTGGAGTGCATGCCCCAGACTTTTTGAGTAATGGTGTAGATTTTAGTGCCTCTTTGTGTCTTCTAGTGCTTATTATTGTAGTACTCAAATATTTTATGGCCAGAAAAATGGTTCTTCAGCCTGTGTGCACTCAGAGTCTGTGTTCCTGCTCAAAACTCTGGCCTGAAGTGGAAGACCCTGCCTATGTCCATATTACAAAACAAAAAATGAGAACCATAAGCATTTCAACAATGAAATAATCTGCATTGATTAAATCAGTCTGATTACTGGTAGCTGAAAAAAAAAAAAAAAAAAAAAAAAAAAAAAAAAAAAAAAAAAAAAATTGGGAATTGTTGCCTGCAGTAGTCCAGACCAGAGTCAGGGCTGGTTTAATTTCCAGACCTCATGGGTGGTTAGGGTTAGAGTGCCTGCTCTTCCTCACTGATCTTTTATCTAGAAGAGTAGGTTTGCATTTGGATGCTGTCAGAAGAGATTGACAAGGATATCTGAGCCTGACTTGATTTGCACATACAGATGTATGCTTTTTTGTTGATTTTTAAAATTTTCTTCTGGTTTAACAGTTTAATTTTTTCACGTTTAGAATCTAAAGCCAGATTCAGGTAGCCAAGAAGTTAAAATACTCTCTTCTCTCTTTTGCTTTTAGACAGAAATGTGTTTCTGTGAGTAGAATACATTTAAAGGTTTTATATTTTTAAAATTAATATTTTTTCAATCATATATTTGGAAAATATTGTTTTAAAAGTACATTTAAAAAGAAGGTACATACTACTATTCTATGAATTCAAAAAGATGAGTAATTTTTATGTCACCCATTACTCATTTTGTGGCAGAAACAGTGTTGGGGTTTGTTTGATTTTCACTTGGCAAAGTTTTGGCAAGAAAGATGCCTCTGGATGCAAATTCAGTCTGAAAAAAACCACTTTGTAGCTGTATGGCCTAAGCATGCATCTGTGAACCTTCCTATGTGAATTTTCTGGGTGTTGACAAAGGATGATCAACAATTTCTGTACTATATATTAGACCTAAGTCTTCATGGGAATACATTACACTATAAGAAACTTAATTATGTAATTAGAATATGAAATCAGATGATAAGCTTAAGAGTATTAAAAGATCAAAATTTAATAGTAGAAAAAGCAGAAAGGCCAAGGATTAAGCAATCTTTTCACAAGTGACTTCATGTTTTTCCTGTCCATGAGCATATGGAAAAGATATAATTTATAAAATCTGATTATTCAGATAAGAGAAATTGTCTCTGCTCTTAAAGTGGGATTACAGCTTCAAGTATAGATATAAACTACACTCATAATAATTAAATTATGATCAATTTATAACACAGATGTCCAATGAAGCTGTAAAAATAAAAACACTAGGAATTTTGGAATGCTCTGGTTTGTCAGTCCCAGATTTTTAAAACTCTCATATTATTAAGTGTAAAAGATAATTTTGACTTCTCTATTTACACATATTTTTTTTGCTCCTATCACAAACCCATTTTGTCATTTATGTTGTATTTGTAAGATTTTCACCGAAACTGCACTAGGGATTTTGTGAGTGTCCTTCCTGACTGAAAGAAAAAACTCATTCACTTGCCTTCTGAGATCTGAGCTTCTACCTATTTATGGCAAATAGTGTTAGACTATTGACAAAAGAGTAACATTTAATAGCATTTTGAATTTTTAATCTGAGTAATATTATGTATTGTAATGTTCTTTATGAATGTACCTATTGGACCAAATTTGAAATGTAGGAGTCTGCTTATACAAATATAGCATTCCTAGAGCAAAAATTAGTTAAATTGCTTACAGCTTGCTTCAGAAAAAAAATGTCAGTATGCATGCTTGATGTTCTGGCAAGTGTTACAGTATTATATTGCATTGTCCACTTTATGTTACAGGTATATGTGCATATGGCTATGTATAGGTACAAACGAACACACCTATATAGAAAGCTAAACAGAAAATTAACTCACTTCCATTAAAATAAACATCATTAGGGTTAGGTTACTTTTCATAAATATGAAGTTTTGTGCCTGACATGACATTCTGATGCTAGAAGCAAAGTCCAGGTCAGCTTGATAAATGCTGGACTGTATGCCTTTTGTGGTTTGATATTTGACTAAAACCATCAATCAATTTTGGATTCTGAAACTCAGAGTGCAGATTTGATCAAAAGCCTGCTGTGGTCACTGAAAGCTTTCTTATGGCCTGAGACTGATTCTGATAAAAAAAATGTCCAGCTGGAGGAATTTTTACTGATCTCAAGATAACACAGCAATAATGATTACTATTGTTTTCCAAAGCATTTTTGTATAGAAGATCTGATAGTATTCCTTAAGCAAAATTTTTGCAATATTAAGAAAATAGTTGAAACTTCAGCCACTTACTTTCCAGTTCTTGAAGGGTATGTTGTCTTCTATGCAGTTACTCCAGCAATGATAAGGTATTTCCTAATCAAGACATAGTGGAAACCAGGATAAGAGGAATGTTCTTTCTCATGAGGTTCCTGTAGAAGTCACATTTCCTACCAACTATACGATAAAGTTAATCTAAGATTAATTTAAATAAATGTGCCTAGTTAAAATCAGACAAAAAAAAAAGGGAAGTCCCCCCACATCTTCTAGGCTGCCTCTGAACTTTCAGTTTCAGGGGTGCCAAACAAACCCTTCAAACTTGGTCTGATAGTCACAGTTTACAAGCAGAAGACTCTTCTCTTGTTCAAATTTAGTGTGACTTTATGGGTACAGTTCTTGACCATTCATGTTGAGGAGAATGACTTTCTGTCACCAGCTCTAATTCTGATCTGCTTAGTGACTATGAAAATCCACGTCTTCTATTGTTCCCACCTGTAAAAAAGAAATAATACGACTTCCTTCCAAAGTGATATCTCTACCACCTACTAAATTTTTAGCTAGAAAATGAAGAAATAATATTTATTTTGGTAGGTTTTCTGTAATTACAGGGGATAACTTTCAGTGACCAACATAGATGTTCCATGTGCTCTATAAGTTATTGATTATCTGTTCAGAACCTACAGGATATTAATGGTTACTGACAGGAAGGGAAAATAAATGTAGATGCTTGTGTGTTAATCATGATTAGGGCAGTGGAAAAAATAGATACAAATGTATTTCAGTCCAGTCTCCAATGATTCTGATCTGTTCCTCATGCATATTTAGAAATTCAGGGTGGTGGTTTACCAAGTACTGAAGAGTCTACAGAAAAAAAACCAGATAATTTCCTGGATAATAATTTGTTAAATTCACAATCCTTTTTTTTATTTCAAGAAGAATGTAGAAAATGCTCAAAAATTCTTTTGCTAAAATCAAATATGTCCTTTTAAACAGGATTTTTATAATTTGTTTTTCTAATGGCCCTAAGAGTAATGTAGGGTACTTATTACAAAAGCATCTTCTCTTTATCATTTCTCATTTTTCTCACTTTCCATTCTCTCCCCGCTGCTCTCAAGAAGGTCCAGTTTCTATGTCAGACTACAATAAAAATTATAGCATATATAGGCAAAATACATATTTGTTTAACTCTCTTTACTAAGATTATGATTTTATGCAGTAAGCTGTTGAGTGTGTGATATATAATTTAACGTACAAGAACATTACTTCTCAATAATTAGGGTTTTCTTCCTCTGGAAGAAAAAACACAAAGCAATTTTAAGAACAGCAAAAACAGATGTGACATGAAAGATTTTATTCATTTAAAGACAGATTTAAAGATGGTTTGGCCTATGGTTTTACACAAAGCTCCAAAAGTAAAAGAAAATACTTTCTTATAATAGAAAGCAAGCTCATATGCCCATACCTGTACTTATAAATGGCTAGTAGATCTCTTACTCTTTAAACAGTAATGAATCTTGCATAATGTAATATTTTTTCTTACTTTGTCATTAGATATTTCATATGGGCAAATGTTACAACTCATTTAATTTCCTTTAGAGACCTTGTTTGTTTGTTTGTTTGTTTGTTTGTTTTTGCAAGACATTGTTTTGTTTCTACTTATGGAGAAATGTAGAATGTTTTTCTGGGTCAGGACCTGGGAAGTGCTTTGGAAAGGACAGGGACCTATCAGAAGGTTAGTTATATTACTGGCATATAGTTTGACCATTAAAAATGTCAGTTGTGACTTTGGAAAGTACCATATAAAACCCCGTGATTTCCTGCAGGTCAGCCTTCTTCCCTTTGTCCAGAGAGAGAGAAAGGTAACGTTGTGTTGGGCCTGTTGCTCCCCCCCCCACCCTTTGGGGGGAGCTGGCCTGAGGCCTGGCCGGATTCCATCGGCTCCCGGGGGAGGGAAGGAGAGGTTGCGGCTTTACAGCAACTACTTTCTCTAAACTTCCCTGGAGCAGGGAGAGATCTCTGCCGGGCCCCTGATAGGAGCTATGGGCATCATTTAGGCTGAGGCTGCCCCGATTTACACTTGAAGGGTGGGCCAAAAAGGCCTTTATGATCCTGCCTGGGTTTTTTGTGATTCTGGACTGTCCGGGTGCTCTGATCTCTGATGTTTCTGTGTGAGTTCTTCCTCCCTTCACCAGTGAGGCCTTTAAAACCTAACAGCACAAGCTGCAGCAAGAGAGACAAAGACTCTGCGCAGATTTAACCCTTTCCCACAACATGAAGCTTCGAAAGCCTAACCCTTCCCTAAGAGAAAAGAAAAGGGACAGAGTGAACATAAAGAAGAAACAGCATGAAGTCAGTGGAGCGACAGTGAAAAGACTATTGGGACAGGGGGTTGAAGAGTTGGTTGTTCCATTCTTATTAAACCATGGAAATGAACTTTATATTTAGATTATCCCTTTATATCATGGAAAAGCTATGCATTTGGGGAGGTGTTTGTTTAGATTTGTGTGTGGAGCAAAGCTGATGGACTGAGTAACAATCCTATAAGATGCTTGAACAAAGATGGGAAGTCCTCTGCGCCAGTGAAGAAGTGAGAAGATAACTCTGTGCCTTGAGATGAAGAATCCTTTGCCTTTAGAGTTATTCATCTTTAAAAACTGACACCCTAGTATGCAAAAGTCTAAGACCCATGACCCATAAGCAGCTTGGGAAACTGCTAATGGGAGGGGTCACAAAAGCAGGTTTCCCTGGGCAGCTGTTTTTGTGACAGTTAAAAATCCCACAAGAGAAATGTTCTTAGTTGTCAGTGAGATTCATGACTCTAAGAGAGACTCTTCTGCTAAAGAATTGATGAAAGACTATTTTCAAATGGTGAAACTGACTGAAAATTACAAGTTTTGTCTCTTCATGTTGTTTTGTAAGAAAGTTAATAGTTTGTAGGGGGAGGGAAGAGGGTTTTTGGAGTTTCATTCTGTTTTGTTTTAGTTTTTTTCCCCAACTTTCTTTTCCCATTCTTTTAGTGTGTGTTAATAAAGCTATTTGTCCATTTTTAAGCTTGAGCCTGCTTTTCTTTTCTCCTTATTTGTCTCCCACAGAAAAAGAGTGAGCACTAAGACCACTACACTAAATTTAGCAACCAGAATTTGGCAAACGTGAAACCACTACACACTGTCACCATGTCACAGAGTAGAACCTCAGGGAGATAGTTGAATGAGACCTGCTTTACTGCCAGCTTTGACAAGAGCTGTCATTATACAAAAAAAAAATAGTTCATCACAGACACATCCAGAAATGCTCTATCTGCCCTTGCTAAGTTCCAGTTTTCAGTGCACTCTTTGGACTGAGATTACATGCAACCCTCCATGGGTATGATTAGAGACCAAGATTTTCTGCAGAAAACCCAAAAGAGAATGCATCCAGGTTGAAAAAAACTGCTAGATGGAGAAAAATGGCATTGAACAGAGCAGCATAATTTGAGGCAGCCGGGACTAGGAAAAAGCATCACTGAGACCTAAAACCAGGACATACTGCAATATATTTTGTTTAACTGTGTGAACATCTTAACTATTCTTCCAAAATGTTTGGAAATTTTCCCACTTTTCTTGAACTGGTCTTGTAGGTGGACACATATGTAATGACAACAATGGGACTACAACCACATCTTCCTATTTCCTATTGTTTTGCCCTTTTCCAATACCATTACCCATTATCAGACTTAACAATATTTTATTACTCTGGAAAAAAATCCTATTCAGGTATATCTAGGTACAGATGTACCTAGCCAATGTTTGTTAAGTACACTAATGATCTAATTAGTGGACAAGGTTCTTCGAATACTGGTTGTCATTATATTTGCTAGACAACACCAATGAGAACTGGTATGTCTGCTAAGTAGAATGAAAGGTAGATTTTAACAAAATTGTGGAGGTATCAAAGCAGTCCTTTTATTCTTTTTTGTCACAGACAGCACATCAAGCTAGTATCTGCAACTTATATTTTGGTTTAAATTGTCATTTTCAGCTATGTAGAGCACCTACACAGTATAGTACACAAGCGCCCTTAACTAATGTTTATGTATAATATACTTTGTTAACATGTATTATGCTGTGTGTCACAGTTAGAGCAATTCCATTCCATAGAAACTATAACATTTGTTTTCATTCCACCTTGGAACAAGACCAAAACCTTTTGGAACACTTCAGCAGAAATGGAATTATCAAAATCAATGTTTTTGTATCAAAACATGTGGATGTGATTAGGGAACTGGCCTGGCACAGGGAAAATCCAGCTTCAATTACATTGTTCTATGTGAACCAAAACAGATTTTCTCCTGCTAGAACATGTTAAATCAGGCAGGCTAAGGATTTTACCTCTAGTTCCTTCAATAATCAGTCTGTTCCCATCTCTTCCTTCTCTTTCATCTAACTTGCCTTTTTTTTTTTTTTTTTTTTTTTTTCCCTGCTAAAAAGGGTGTTCAAATCAAAATTACTCACAGTGATTGTAGTTTAGCATGCAAATATAGCAACTTCCACTTTATCAGTAAAGAAATTCAGTCTCAGGTGTTAAGTGATATGCACAGGATCATGATGCAACTCAGTGAAAAAAGCTGGTTTGGGACTAAGATTTTTTGTGCTATATAGAATCAACCACACTGTTACAAAGATGAACTATATACTTACTCAAACCCTCTGTTTTTCCATTTTGTGAAATATATCAACACTGGAATGCATGAATATGAAAACAATCAACTTAGAATAATAGCAATTGTCACTTTAACTTTTCAAATCAGATGTATGACTATGAGTACACGAAGTTGGGTTGCTCACAGTGTCAGCCCACACACTGACCAGATGAGTACAGGTTCAGCCACCATCATATGATCTGTACCAGAGCTTCCAGTAGCACATGAATTTGCTGACTTCTGACACAGAGCTTGGATGAAGGCCTGTACATCCCTGATAAAATCTTGTACATGGCTAGAATGAAATAAGCTACATGAAGATTTATCTTCAACAAGTAACGCAAAAGCATCTTTGCTAAAGTAAGCTCTAACCTACGTTTGGCAATAAAGCAGCCTTTCTTCAAGGCTAGATTATTGACTGAAATCAAGTCTTAGGTTTGAGTGCCCTAGCTGTCTCTCTAGTATATGGACTCTGACTACTCTTCATTTGGAATGCAAGAAGAGACAAAATTGTGATTAGGGCTGCCTCATGACTTGAACACTCAATTGAGGATATGAGAAGGACACATTTATTACATTTAGGCTGAGGAAATCTGGACCACAGTTTCCAGGTCCTCAGCACAATCAGAAACAACCAACCTGGAAGAGATGCTGAGGGGAAATTTTCTCCATTTTCTCTGTTGGTTGGTACTGGGCCACTAAAGAAAGGAAAAGTTACACAAAGTTTAAACAAGGAAAACTGAAAGGATGGGTTGCTTAAGTGAGAGAGGGTAGAGACAGGCAATGTAATAAACCCTGGATGCTGTCCAAACTTCTATTAATTCTTATGTAATTATTTGCTGTTAGTGCCTTGTTGCTGCAACAGGCTGCTAACCAATACAATTAACTTTTCTTCAGGAAATGGCAGTAAATAAATTTGAGTTAATTAAATATGCTTTCTCAAATATTGTGAAGAACAGATTTTTTGTTTTCCAATGCACTTTCTTGAAAATGGTTCAACTTGCAGTAGAATATGCCAGGGAGATTATCAGTTTGTTGTGCTTGGTTGCCCTACAGGAGCCTCTAGGTCCTTTCAATTGCGGTGAAAATACACAGCAACTGCTGGTCTTGCCTTGTTGGCAACCTCAGTCACACATGAGACCTAGCTTGGAGGAATTTTCAATTGGAATGCTGGCTGATTTGCAACTTGGAAAACTGGCTAGCTGATGAGGGAAAAAAGAAAAGAAAAAGGGGTTAATGAATGTTTAAAACCACCTGTATAATGCAGGGATGAAACTTGCTTTATGTTATATATTTATATCAGATATGTTAAATATTTGGTAGCTTTGGTCGGGACTTGAGATCTCATTTGACTTTTAGGGACACATTTCTTTACCCAAAAGCTAATGTCTCTGATCTTAAACTGATCAACAGGTTTTTCATATATAGGTACAAGTTTAGAAATGCATTTATTACTGCCGATGCTTTTATCATTTTTTCGAAAGCAGGGAGGGATTTTTTTGTATGCCATTCCAACTGCTGGTAAATAACCCACACCTTTTAAGAGACTTAATTAGAGGCAATTTTACTGTAATCTAATTGATCATGTTTTGAAGACGTGGCTAATTTTTCTATAGCTACTGCAAAATATAAAAAAATCAAACTTGTTCTTGGCCTTGTCTGAGATAGTTTTCTAGGCCTATGACAGACCACTTATAGAATTAAGGTAACTACCAGGTAAGTGCCCCTCTTCTGGAGGGCTGCTGTTGTGCTGAGCAATGCTTGGTAACACTGCATAAAAATGGTGGTGCAGATGCAGATGGAGGCAACAAAACTAGGGGCCATTATTTGATTTGCCCAAGCTGGTTTTCTACAGAATAGCATATATAATGACCAGTTCAAAAGTGCGTGCCAGTGTTGCTACAGGTCCATGGAAAGGAGGCAAATACCAAATGATCAATATATTAATTCTGGGTAAAGGCAACTATATGTAAGACAAAAGAGATATGTACAAGGCTCCCAGTCAACCCTGAAATTGTGAAGGGTCTGCTGCTTCAACTGTATCTCTACAAATATATGCGACCTGATGGGATTCATCCAAGAATCCTCAAGGATCCACCTAATGTCATCAAAAAACCCCTCTAAAAGATTTTTGAGTGGTCTTGGGGATCTGGAAAGGTTCCAGCTGACTGGAAACTGGCTAATGTCCTGGTTTTCAAAAAGAGCAAGAAGGAGGACCCTGGAAATTACAGGCCTGGGAGTTTCACTTCTGTGCTTGGTAAAGTTATGGAGAAGATTATTCTATGAAGTATTGAAAAACACCTGAAAGACAATTCTGGTCAGAGCCAGCACAGCTTCATGAGAGGAAACTCCTGCTTGTCAAACCTGACTTCCTTTTGTGGCAAGGTATCCCACCCAGCTTTCAAGGGAAGACTGTTGATGGGATGTTTTTGGCTTTCATCAAAGCTTTCAATACTGTGTCTCACAGAATCCTTCTGGACAAAATATCCAGCACACAGCCGGATAAACACATCATGTGATGGGTGAACAACTGGCTCATGGGTCAGGGACAAAGGAGGTAGTCACAGCTCCAAGCCTGAAGGGTGTTCAAGCATTTGGACAATACGCTCAAGCACATTGTGTGACTCTTGGGTATGTTCTTGTGCAGAACAGGAGCTGGACCTGATGAACCTTGTAGATCCCATCCAACTCAACATGTTCCGTTATTCTGTGATTAAGATGACCCATAAATGCAGTGATTCTTGAATGGGATTTTGCATATTAGTTATCAACGTCATATGCAATGTCATAATAAGTTACTGTGATCATAAGACATCTTATATCCCACAATTGAAGAGGACATAAGCTTGGAAAAGGGTGCTACCTTCCTTAATATGAATGAATGTACTTAAATAATGCTTAATAACAGTATTCCTCATTTATCTGCATATAGCCAGGTTTAATAATCTGATTTTTTTGTTTTTTAGGCTTATTGATCCCAACCCTAATGTACTTGGTTTTGGATACATACAAAAAGCTCATATTTGCACTAGTAATGGACAGATAGATTATTGGGAAATCTTAGCTATTGGTGTTAGGGGTTGAGTTTTTTCTTTTCCTTTCCTTTTCTTTACTTGTTACCAGTGGAATTTTTCCCATTGTGTTGCTAAGAAGCACTAAAGGCTGGGTGCTTGAGCCAGCAGGAAGGGAAACTCTCTCACTCACTCGACTGGAGCCTTCAGACCAGTGTAGCAGCTGCTGCCAGTGTAGCTGCTACTTGGGAAAATAACTAATTTGGCTGCTGCAGAAGCCCAGCTTGGTCCTGTTTTTCTTCTGATGTGTGGTGAGTCTTTGCTCCTGGGAGCAACCACTGAACTGGGATCTTGCCCCGCCTTACTAAAAGAGGGGCCTGTTGCTGCACTGGGAGCAGGGCCGCTCTTGTCCCACCCCCCTGCTGCTCCTGCAGCACAGAGTCTTTTCACCACTCTGTAGCCTGCACTCCCTGCTTACCAAGACCTCCCACATCTTCAGCCTCAGCTCTGGAGTTTCTGGTACATCATTTCCATCTCCTCCCATTTGGGACAAAGACGCCATCACCGCGTGCTCCCTGAGCTTGTGCCACAGCGCCCCCTGCAGCCACGGGGGAATCACGGCACCTGCCCTGCCCACCGGGAGCCACCAGCGCCCCTGCTGGTTGTGACCGGAACTGCACCAAAGGGGAAGGTGGTGTGGCCAGGGAAGCTGTTACTGGGTTCCTGGTTCTGTTTATTATTAATGCTGTAGTTGTTGTTTGTTTGCCTTGTTACACATACTAGTAAAGAACTGTTATTTCTATCTCCATACCTCTGCCTGAGAGCCTCTTTAATTCTCTAAATTACAATAATTTGGAGCAGGGGATGTTTGAATTCTCCATTCCAAAGGAGGCCCTGCTCCTCCCTAGCAGATGCCTGTATTTCAAATTAAGACAATTGGGATATCTTAGACAAGAAAACCTGGAGTCTTATAAGCTGACTATAGTCACTCTGTTGATGCTGCATTAACAACTTTTCTCTGGTGAAAATCTGGTTTTGGATCTTTTAAGATGGCTTCATTGAACAATTGTTTGAAAATATTACTTCAAATCACAGTCTACAGTTTTTTTTCTATATTATATTTTAATTTCTCTTTTCTGTTTGAGAATATCTCTTTTTTACTGCATGTCTTCCACCAATAGAACTGAGATATTGCATTCTTGTGTGTCAATCTGAAAAGAAGTCCCAGGTGAGATCGTTTCTTCATATTGATATTACATGTTGATTTTTTATTCTGTCACAAATGTCTTTTCTCTTTATATGCATAGTTTTTCTTGCTTGATAGAAATTTTAGCTATTGAACTGATGCCTTGAGAGGCTGACCTAGAACAGAGACTAGACAGAGTTAAAGAATAAAGTAGGTATTTATTAAAAGGCCTTAAAGGATACACCTTGGAATAACAGAAATATACACATTTTACTGTAGGCTTTTTTCTGAGACAAATCTATGGACATTGTTGAATTTCTTTCGTTTCATTGTCCATTAATGCGATGGATCTTTAACAACTCAGGAAATTTTTTGTACTATGTGATGTGTAGAAAACAAAAACATTGTTTATATGTGGCCTGTAATGTGCAAATTATACTCAGATATTTTCCTTCAGAACTTAGAGAATACACCCTGATGAGCAAGCAGAGCTGAAAAAAAGTATTTGTACTTCTTGAATTTTTGACAGCACTTTTTTTTTTTTTTTTTCTATTTAAATAATTAGATTTTTCAAACAGTAATTCAAAATTAGTAAGGCTTTTGATCCTGTCTCCTATAACATCCTCCTTGGCAATCTGGGGAAGTATGGACTAAACAAATCAACAGTGATGGGGAATGCAAACTGACTGAACTGCTGTGATCAGCAGAGTGAAATCCAGATGGAGGCAAATTGCTAATGGTGTAACTCAAGGATCAATACTCTATCAACACTTCTTAACATCTTCATTAATGACCTGGATGGTGGGGCAGAGTGAGTCCTCAGCAAATTTGCAGATGATACAAAACCTGGAGTAGCAACTGATTTACCAAATGGCTGTGTTTCCATTTGGAGGGATTTTGACAGACTGGAGAGATGGGAACAGCATGAGGTGTAATACAGGAAATGTAAAGAAATAACCCCAGGAACAGTACAGCCTGGGAGCCAAATGGCTGCAAAGCAACTTTGTAGAAGAGGACCTGGGGATCTGAGCAGACAGGAAGTTAAATATGAACCAGGAGCATGCCCTTGAGATAAAAAAATCCAACAACATCCTGGGCTGTGTTAGGAAGAGCAGTGGGTCATTGGAGGTGATATCTCTTCTCTTCTCAACGCTGGAGAGATCACATCTAAAGGAATGTGTCCAGTTCTGGGCTACCCACTGCAAGAAAGTAATGGACTTATTGAAGCAAGTCCAGTGTAGGGCACAAATATGATTAATTCACTGAAGCACCTTTCATGTGAGATGAGGGGGAGAGAACTGGGATCTCTCTGGATCCCAGCTGCATCCAGTCTGGAGAAGTGAAGGCTCAGGCAGGGATTTTATCAATGTGTATATCATGTGAGGAAGTAGATGGAGTCATATGCCTCTCAATGGTATCCACGTACAGGACAAGTGTCAATGACCACAAACTGAAACCAGGGAATGACATTTAAATTTAAGTAAATCAAGATAGCCAAACACCTGAGCCTTTGCCAAGAGATTTTGTGGAGTCCCTATCCTTGGAGGCTTTCCAAACTTGATTAGATATGGTTCTGTGTAATCTGATATAGTTGCCCCTGTTTTGAGCAGCATGAGGTCAACTAGACAACTGCCAGAAATCCCTACTAGCCTCAGCAGTTATGTGTGTAGCATCCTGAGTGATCCTCCATGTAGTAGTAAGTGAAACACATGTACTATTTGCTCCCTTTTCTCTTGATTGCCTTGGATGCAGATGTCTTTTTGTCGCATTTGTTCTTATTCCTTCATGTGGATAACAGAGGCAGTTTAATCTGGAATTAACAAAGGCATTTCACTAATTTCCTTGGAGTGGGCTATTTTTCTAGGGTTTTTGAGGGTTGTGAGGTTTTTTTGTTTGTTGGTTTGGTTTTTGGGTTTTTGTTTGTATTTTCTCTGAGAAGACAGAATAGAAGCTGCATTGACATATCCGATGACAAAGTGCACTGACATGACACTTTACATCAGAAGACATTTCCCTTAATTTTCCTTACACAACTAATGTGCATTTTCCTTGGTGAGTACTTCTACAAAGTATATTTACTTCTGTGGGATTCACTCTGTAAATAAAACGTTCAGTTCAGGCATTTCCATATGGCTTAGCTTTTAGCCATCCACGTCAGGGCCAAGATGATGATTGCAGGTCATCCTAAGACAGGCACTAACTGGCTAGTCATCTGGAGGACACCACAGAACAAGCCTGATGAACAACCTTGACTGATTCTCACTGGCTCTGGTGGAACTTTAGGTACCTGAAAGCTTTTTCCCAATGCTAAATCCCACTTGTCTGACTGAAAAGCATTTCTTCTCATCAAGTGTGTGAAGTGGTTCAAATACAATGCTTTTTCTGATTTTTTTTTTTTTTTCATAACCAATGCACAAAGAGTTAAGCTATGTATAACATTTTCTTCTTCAGTTTCCAGTGAACCGCTCATTGTCAGTTATAAGACACTTTAACCTCATACGTGTTCTCTTTTTCCCATTTCTCTCAGTCTTGTTTCAAGAGTTTAAAATGCAGATGCCCCATTAAACTCTGACAGACCAACTGTGTTAAACTTCCACAGATGAGGATGTGAGCTTGTTGATCATTATAAATTCAGAGGATCATCCAACTTCTATTCATCTTCATGGTTGGCTACCAAGTAAATCTAAATATCCTTATGGACTGTGAATTTGTATTCAGTTTGAGTCTGGTTTTGAAGTATTTATCTTGGAGATGAACATGTCATTTACATGCAGAAATGCAGTTGGATAACATAAAAACCTTTGTATGATTTTCTGTATTTAATGTCTTCTCTTTCCACAAAATATAGGTTTCTTTTAAAGGTAGTGACAACAGAAATTGGGAATTCAAGGTCCTGGAGTAAATCAGAAAATAAATTAGCAGAATATGTCATTTGGACTTCTAGAAAACAGATTTTGGCTTATTAAGAGAATTAGGCTAGGTCTTCTGGGGAGGCAGTTCTAAAGGGAAAAAAACCTCAGAAGGTCTTTTATGGACAAATTCCTCTAAGTGGAATGAGTATAGGTTTATCCCGTACAAAGGAAAACAAGACGATGTAAGGAAAAAACTTGCCTAAGCAGGCAAGCCTCAAGGGAGACTCCATTCAGAAGGGTTTTTTATATATATTTTATATATATATGTGTGTGTGTGTGTGTGTATATATATATAGATATGTATATATGATTCAAATACATACATATATGAGATGCAAGTGAGAATGGGGTATGAATGAAGACTAAAGAAACATTGTCATATAGGAAAAGTGCTGCAAAATCAAAGACCATCTGGAGATAAAACTGACAAAGGAAATCAGAGGCCACAAGAGGAGTTATCATAAAAAATGTAAGGGAAATGGGGGGTACTACTGGAAGAGGCAGGTGTATTAGTCACAACAATCACAATAGTGGCTGAAGTAGCAGATGTCCTTTAACCCGAGTCTTCACCAGCAAGGGTTTTTATCCTTTTATGCCTTGAGACAGGGTTCAAGAAAGTGAGGAATTACCAGAGGTGAAAGAAGAAAAAGTCAGAATCTTTTGAGAGAAATCAGTTCCTTATTTTCTGTTTAGCCTCATTATCAGTATCATCCTGGAGAAGGAGAAAGAAAGCATGCCTCTCAAAATACAGGTGAGGCCACACAAGGAGGATGCAGTCAATACATTTGAAGCCAGGGCTTCTATTCAAAGGACCTTGACAAGATTGAAGAATGTGACAAACTGTAACATGACTAAACTCTAAAATGACAGAAGTCCCACAACGAAGAAAGACCACTTCAGCCCCAGATGATTTTGGAATAGAATTTTGTCCTCTGAAATATACAAAAAAGAAGTAAATCAACCAAATTTATAATTAATGGAATCATCCTTTAGTGGGTCTTGCATGGATGTATAGAGCTGGGGTCAAATATTCAAAGGAAGCAATTTAGTTTTACATATAATTAAAATAGATTTTAATAGGAAATTCTAAGGTTTCACAAAGACTTCTTAATTTATCCCAGTAGAATCTGAAGTCAATATTATTAGATAATTGATTTAATTTTTATTTATTTCATATAGTTACACAATTTTTCTTCATCCAGACACTTCAAAAACTTAGGTAAAATATCATACTATATATCAGAACACTGAGATTCAGTGCATCTTAAAAAAAAAAAAAAAGTTCTAAAGAATCTTTGTATCAAGAATCTTCGTATCAAGAATCTTCTTATCAAACAGGAAGTATTGGATTATTCTTGGTCATTGAGAAACCATTTGTTGACAATTTTAAACCAAAGTCAGTTCAGTTTACAACACAACTTCCCAAATGGTTATATTGGCAAAGTGAGGTCGTGAATTCTGTGACAGGTACTGTAACCAGTGGTTTTGTGAGGATGAACTTCTCAATATCTGTCTGAGTCAAGACTGAAGGCAGTTATGTGGAATTGCCTTGGCTTAAGTGAGCTATCGTTTTACAAAAGGCTATCTCAGTGCAGTTTCTGTTGAACCTACCTTTGGATCTCCTTTGAATGAATGCCCTGGATATGGTATTCTCTCTCCAACAGACTCAGAAAGCCTTCCAGTTCACATGACTGTGTGAACATATGTGTATAATAGAAATGTGCCCTGTCCTAGCACATTTAGAAGCAACAGTTACTTCTTTGCTCAATATGGATTTAAGTGCTTTATAACATACAATTTCTGCATTGCTTTATACCCTCCACAGCAGAACAATAAATGCATCTCTCTTCTAACTGCAGATAAAGACCAGACACAGAATCTAATAGATCAACCTTATGATAGTAGCATTTTACTCAGTGATTCCTAACCGTGAGCTAAGATTTAGCTGTGGCACCAATTTAACCTAAGATAATACAGGAGAGAAGCAGTAGTTTCTTGAGAAAGGGAATTGAATTTAATTTAATGGAAGTGCATTTAAATTAACTTTCCTCATTTAGGTACCAAACTCCATTTTAAGTATTCATTTCCTGGTACTGGGCAATACTGTCTCTTTTATCTATTGTACACAATATTCACTGATGCAAGATAGTTGTTCTGATGGGTTTATATTCTCATAATATATCATAAACCCCACTGATTTTCCAATAAATGGGAAATATTGCTGTCATGCATCTGCCTCAGGCGTAGACCCCCTGTGGAGTTGATATTCTGGATAGTCTACATGCTGTTTTGAAGTGAATGTTTCCAGTTTCAGAACTATAACTTGCTACAGCATTAGCAGCTCATGGTAATGATACGTATTATTTGGATTTCTTCATATGCTCGGCTTTGAAGTATAAATCCAACATTGTTTTGTGTTATTTTTTTTTCTCAATGAACTTACTTTTCTGTTTCCCCTAAATGAATTTTATTACATAATACATCAAACATTATCTCATAGTAAATATATTTGCCATTTCATACTGGAAATAGTATCATTGAGATGGTTGTGACAGGTTGCTGAGGTCAGACTAGTCATTTCAGTGTCTATAAATCAGTTATGGGGGGGATTTACTTACTGTTAGTGTTACATGATTTACAGCAAAGTTGACTTGATGAGTTCTGCCCAGGGCAGTTTGTACCCTTGGAACAATGATTGGCTCTCTCCTTCAGTGGGTCAGAGATAACTTGGGTTGGATGCCATATAAACTAGATTAAGAAATGGTCCAATGGAATTGAATTTAAAAAAAAAATATTACCAAGTGAAGGGGTTTTGTTTACCCTTTAGAAAAGAAATGTTTTAAGATACATGATGTGTCATAAAACATGTAAAATGGAACGTAGATGGAGGAAATAGCTAATTATCCATGGCTATAGTCCTTAGAATAACATTTAGTAAACTTTAACTGCAGCAAGAATGATTTAGGTTGCACATTATGTTATACTATGGAAAAACTTTAAACTGAGGAAGGAGGATGCACATATTTTTCTGTGGTGACTGAAGAAGGGAATTCCACCTCTGAATTTTTCAAGCAACAAATTCAGACAATCTAAGAGAGAAAGTTGAGATTTTGAAGAAACAGGGCTTTGGCAGAGACTTGGATTACTTAACTTTTTTTCCTCTCTTCTTTTATGGTTCTATGAGAATTGTGACACCGCAATGGGGATTATTGTCACACTTAAAACAGGAAAGCTGTTTCAACTTAACGTATTAACCTTAAAAATACTTGTATATCAATCAAAAAACTGTATTGTTTAATCAATTGATTATCATTGATTCATTGAATGTATATTATTCCAAAACCAGAATTTATTTGGATATCACACGTATTGGTATATACATATACATATACATAGAAGACAGGATATGAAACCTTGATAATTACAGAGCCTATACTCAGACCTTCTCCATTGTGTTCCATGTGTTTCTTTTTCTCTGTATTAATAATGTTTTATTTGGGTCACTGCTGAAATTTCAGAATGAAAATTTCTTTGCTCACGTAACTTGGAAAAAAAAGAAAGAAATGTGGTGTTTTTCCACTTTTCAACCAGGATGAAATATCATGAAGTATATGAATGATTTATATGAAAAACCTTCCACACCTCTGAAGTATTATAATTGTATGATTAATTGCTGTAGGGTTCAACAGTATTGCCAAAAAGTAAAATTTGCAAATGGAAGCAAAATGATCGGTAAGATCCCACATAAGCTAAAACAATGTTAATTAATATCATCTTGTATTACAAGACTAGTAATTCCTTATATTTCGCACATCTTCTTCTGGAAAAAGAAGTTCTGTGGTGCACAAAAATGTGAAGTGCTTTGTCAATTTTCTCACTACTGTGTTTGTCATTTGCTAATATCAGAAATACCTCTAGAGTTTCTTAGAGACCTCAAAACACTTTGCCAATAGTGACAACTAAACACAGGATTGTTTGTGTCAAGATGATAAATTTACTCTTTATCTTTCAGAAATTATACTTTGTCTACTACAGCTCTTACATAAAATATTCAAATATTTTGTTTGCTCTAATTTAATAATATTTTTGTTCAATAAAATGTCTTGTCAAAAGTTGGGAAAATAATGTTTTCCTTTTCCAAATACTTTTCTACACTGAGCCACATTAAAAAGCCTGAAGCAACTTTGTTTTTCAAGATTAAAAATTATATGCTACTACTGCTGGTTGTCTAGGGTACTACAGGGACATTTTCAGTTTAGAACAAAATAGAATATTTCCTCCCTGTAGTGGGTATATACCACTTTAAGAGGTAACATTTCTTCATATATCTCCCTCCCTAGTGTAAGAGAGAGGGAGTGTGATTTAGAGGAATCTTTTTCTGGGTATAACAAAAATTGTTCATACAAAATTTTCCAAAATAATTGATTTTTCAAGTCAATGTGCTAAATTCAGTTTTGTGAGAACAATCACCCAGTATTAACACTGTATTGGAGACAGCTATTTTCAGCAAGTGTGAATATTGTTCTCCTGCTTGGTATTCGTCATTGAAGGTTTTGTTTGTTTGTTTGAGTTTTTTGTTTGTTTAGGCTTTTTTTTTTTTTTTTTTTTTTTTTTTTTTAGTTTTTTTAATTTTTTGGGGGGGGGGGGGGGGGGTTGTTGTTACTGGTTTTTATACATCTCAGTTTCAGCCTCCACTTCTTTAATTTAATCTACCTGTGTTTGGAGGCAATGGCTACAAAAAAATCTCAAGCTATCTTAGCATACAAAACACACCTCATTAGCAACAAAGATTGATGCAAACATTTATTTTGAGGCTGTGTTGGCTTTGCACTCACTTCAAAGCAGAGTTCAAAGCTCTGATCCTAATACAAACACTAATGACAAGGTTGCAGAAGCATTCAATGCACTCAGCAAAGGCCAGATTTTTAAACATGTTCTATTCCCATTTGGGTGACAAGTAAGTGCTTAAATTCTCAGAGAGCTTTCTGCATTAGCTAGTGAGTTGTTGAAAATCTGGAGTTTAATGCCAGTGTAATGCAATGCCTACATACAAGTACTCTGGTGAAGGGGGAGAAGCTCCCAGACAAGACCCCACCACATACCCCAATAAATGTTGTGAATCAAAATTAAATATAAGTCAAATGTCAGGTTTTTCAGATGTGAGTTTGAAGGGGCTGCCCATATATTGGGTTACCACTAAAGACCTACAGATAGGTATTTTGACACTGTTGGGATGACTTGGAGAAATTAAATTTGTGCAGATGTTTCTTTACAGCACAGGGTAAAGTCTAGATGCTTCTGGCATTTGTGAGAAAACCACTGATAACTTGGTGTGTAATATGGATTGAAGCAGTGAATTTAAATCATCTTTCAAATGAGGGATTACTCCTTCACAGTGTCCCATAAAAAAACATCTTCAGGGTTGAAAAGCTCTTAGAGTGAAAGGTTTCTGGATCTGTGAAGATAGGCTTAAATTCTGCCTTGATTTTAGACATCAGGAAAAGACTTTTGCAAGGATATAATAACCTAGCAAGCTGTGTATATGCACACTTGTTCTGTTAAATATGATCTTCAATTTATGTTAAATCTTAATCACTAGTTTTTGTACAAAATAACAAAATATTCTTTCTGTAAATAAAGTAGCTGTCTGATACTTCATTTAACAAGAGCCAAACTGTTGTTGTTTGCTCCTCCCTATTTGCTGTATTAATGAGATACCACAGTGGTACCCAGGAAGACTTTCAGTTAGCGCTAAATTAGGATAGAATATCATAGAACAGAATATTTCCAGCTGGAAGGGACCTACAGTGATCATCTAGTCCAACAGAATGACCAGTTCAGGGCTGACCAAAAGTTAAAGCATAATATTAAGGGCATTGTTCAAATGTTTCTTAAACACTGAGAGGCTTGTATTCCAAGCCAAGGAATTCCTCATTCCTCAGGGAAAACAATAATGTATGTGAAAGAGCATAAAAGTCTGGCATAGCAGATGTTTATGCACAAAGTCTAAGTTCATTTCTTGAGCATGGGTAAGGATTCAAAAGTGAATGTGTGTGCTTAAGTATTTCATTAGTTGGAATTTTTGAAGAAAAATTACTGAAAAAAAAAAGTTTTAGAAAGCGGGAGAACTAGGAACCTTTGTCAATCACATTAAAGAAAACCACACTAATTTGTAGTTGTTGATTAGCTCACTTAATGATGAAAATTGTCCTTAGAAAATATTTGTTAATCATTATGAAAAGAAAAAAAAATGGTATCATTCCAGTTATTTGATAATTATTACTTTCATGGTTTGTAAGGAACTACTCCCCCTAATCACTCTGAAAAGAACTTCTTTAAGCTGATGAAATTAGAATCTGAAAGAAAAGGTGAAATTTATTGTGCAGTCTTAACCAGAATGCTTGATACAGGATCTTACTGGGCTAAATATAAAAAGAAGCTATCAAAGCCAAAGCATATATGTAAAAGCATATTATTACAGAAGTAATGAACAAAGAGTAAGATAAAATATTTTCTGACAACAATACAGTATCTACTTGTAAACTATTTACAATATTGTAATGTTTGTTGAGAAAGAAACCTCTAATGTCACGTAGTACAATCAAGTCCATCAGATTATTTGAATAAAGCATCTTCCCTTAAGAAATAAATATTAAGCAGATGTAAAACCTGTAAGAATACCTGAGAAGAATTAAGTCCAAACACAGGTTTCATCTTTTACAAGGTTAACCATAGGCCTGTTAAGCTAGTTTTCAGGCCCTTTCTAAGGTTATGGAAATCCCAAGAAGAAAAATGTGCTGAAGTCTAACAAGGATCATAAACTCCTCATTCAACAGTTTCCAGACTGCAGAGCATGTACTAGACTAAGTGTCTGCCCTAATGATGATCATTAAAATTCCTAAGGTGATGTGCTGAGTACTTTTGAGCATCTGAGGGTCTGAAATCACTTAACTGATTATAAATTTTTCATGCTGGGCAGATTTTTGTGACATGCTTTTAATTTGAAATACCTCACATTGCTAAGGTAGAAGGGAAAGGTGATGATTCAAAGTACAGTTTGACTACAAGCAAAAACTTCTGGGGAGTGACAAATAGTACCGTAAACTTCAGTTTCCAAAACCATTTTTTAAATATATATGTTTTTGAAATAGATACAACAAAAAAAGGATGAATACCTGAATATGTCTCACTTCTGAAAAGAAAATGTATGTAGCTGTAATTTTTTTGACTGAGTATAATAATACTCAGAAGAGGATGCAAGGAGACCTCACTTCTTTATGAGGGTACGTGAAGGGGCAGCACTGGTGACCAGTGACAGGATCTGAGGCAGGATGCTGAGTCAGGAGAAATATAGGTTAGATGTAAAGAAAAGATTCCTCACCCAGAAGGTAGTTGGTAGCTGAACCAGGCTCTCCAGGAAGTGGTCTCAGCCCCAAGGCTGGCAGAGTTCAGGGAGTTTCTCGACAATGCTCTCTGGGGCATGGTGTGACTGTTCAGGTGTCCAGAGCAGGGGCAGAAGTTGGACTTTGATGATCCTTGTGGGTCCCTTTCAATTCAGCATATTTTATGATTCTATGTTCCCTACCTATATCATGCAGAATTGCCCTCTGGACTTGTAATGTCAATGGACTATTTCCATGGATCCCAGTGGACTTTTAGTCAGGCTTTTATTTCTTTTAGGTTCAATATTTTGATTTTATTTCTTAAAGACGTGTACATCTGTGACTATGTATGTAATTCCTGATGAAGTATGGCTGTGGTACACACATTAAATGAGAAGTGAACTTCAGAAAAGTTTAGTTTCTGTAGTTGTTTGTTCTCTTCTTGCTTAGCAAAACTAAACTTACTCCATCCACACTTTACTTTAGTCAGTAAAGCTGCTCTTTTTTCTCATCTTTTTTCTCAGCTTTTCTTATAACTAGATGTAGCTTATACCTCAGTTAAATTGCTTAATGTAGATCGTTCCTCCCTTTGGAATAGTGGAAGGTTTGATGCTATTTCCTGGGCTCCCTCTTCCACTCTGTACCTGTCAAAGGATGGCCTTAAAGTTAATGAATCCAAGACAGCATGAGCCAAAATGGTGCTGACGATAGCTTTCTGTCTTAATTCCAAACAGTGCTGGAAAATAGTCTTATACTATCAGGTGCAATTTAGATTGATTTGCAATGTGTGCAGGTCACATCTATGTTGCAGCAATGAAGAGCAGTGAATCCCTAGTGAGCCTTTGCTGACTATATGCAAGGTAGGATTAGAGTTAATTTTTTATTATTTTCCAGTAAGTACACAAAAAGCAGAAGAGTTATCCACTGTAGCAAATACAGGTTTCAGATAATGTGATTAAACCATGGAAGATAATCTACTTTCCTCAATGTTTGTGGGCTGAATCAAAAGGTAAGTTCCCACCAAGCAATGTGATTTATATGATGAATATTTTCAACTTGAAAATAACTGGTATATAGATCCTGACACTAGGCTCAAGGCGGGCTCAAGGTGGGCACAGTGTGATAAGACAGCCTTTGCAGCACCCAGAGAATTCCCCATTTAAGTCTCAGAGGTCAGACACTATTCAGCTTCCCTCACATGTGCTTGTCCTCAAAGCAGAGATGTGTTAAATTTCCACAAAAAGCCTTTGACTCAATTAATGTTCCAGATATTAACAACCTTAGGACCTTATGATATATCCTAACTTCTGTCCAATTCAGGAAGTGTGAACAGGAAAAAAATAGAGAATCAGTTATGTGTTGTTGACTGCACTTCATATGATATCATGCAATAATAAAAATTAATTGTCAATACCTACAGAAGTACCTAAAAATTTCTTTATATTGAACTCATGCTACATCTTATAAAAAAGTCATGAAATTTAAGTTCCCTTTTTTTTTTTTTTTTGGCTCATTACTATTGACTAATATAGATCCAAGTGAAGCTATCCTAGTTTTCATATAATCTTGCTGCATACTTGGCATATTACAACTCTGTACTACTTGAAAGATCTAGCTCTATCAAACATGAACATGAAATGCAATTTCTTTTACCAGCCAAAAGCACTTATATTTTAATATTTATTATTCAGTCTTCACACATTCCAGTATTTGAAGGGATAAAAAACTCCAACATACTGTGTTTCTGTTTTTTTTCTTTCAATCTCAGTTCTGGCCTCAACTGATTTCCATTTTTATATAGCCACTTCAGCTTTTCCACTTAACATTTGCTGACCTTTTTTTCTTAATTTTTATTTTATGTCTATCAATCTATCCATCTACCTCACTAGGTAGCTACCTATCTAGCTATCTAATCTATCTCTGTGTAGCTGTGTATGTGCACACATCCACATTGTTGCAGACTGACTTCTAGAATAAAGTCTCATGGACTGCAATGTTTTTAACCCAGCCACTATAAAACAGAGAGGGAACAACTTGCTCATTGTATGAAGCAGTCACAGTGATAAATTTAATTTATAAAAGCTGTGGTTATCTGCCTATTATCTCCTCATTTATACTTTTTAAAGGCTTGAGCAGATATTGCTAAAAGATATTGTGTGTGCCCATGATCCAGGACTCATCTGTGATTGGTCTGTGAGAATATCCCTACTGAGCACAGAGAAAGCTTGGGACAAGCCTCAGTTTGCCACTGAAAATAATTAATAGTTAATAGTGATTATCTATCTGAAGCTAGAACAGGATCATCTGTGTATGCATGAGCAAAGCTTAACTTTTCTAATTATAGGAAAAAAAAAAATAAAGCAAGCTATCTCTCTTTTGCAGCTTTGTGTAGCTTTCACTGGTTTGGAACTTGAGTTCCATATGGAATATTTTCCCCATGGAAGAATGTCTTAAAGCATCAAACCAGCTCAGCGGGACCCAAAATTTAGGCTTATACCACTGGTCTTTTTTTTAAACATAAACAGCATGAGAACTATGCTTTGGTAAAGGGTTTAGAGATTGATTGATGAAATGGACTATACATTAACTAAGATAGTATTATTGCAGAATGGTAAGATCTGCTCTGATCTAAAGTGTCAGCTGTCTTTATTTTATTTTTGTTTCAGTTAACTCATGTCACAGCAGGGGTTCAGAAATTAATGTAAAATTCAAAGTTGTGATTGAAATATACTTCATAAATCAGGCCTTTTCTTGCCACTCTGTTATAATATGTGGCTTTTAAAATCTCAGAAATGCATTGACCTATTTTTATGTTCATTTTACGTTGTAAAACTATTTTTCAAACATGCTATTAGGCTTTAAGAATTCTTGGATGTGGTCTGACTCTATAAATTCCATACTTTTTATACAGAATCCTTATATAGTTTTGCCTCTGGAGAAATTTTGGCATTTACAGTTATGGTTCCCTCCTCTTCCCCACATTTGTGGAAAATTTTGGGGCAATAAGCTGTTTTCTGTAGTTCACGCAGAGATTGACATTTAGTTCATTATTCTATGAAAAATGTTTAGTGATCGCAGAGTATTTCTATGCACTACAGAAGTGTTGTCATTAATTTTTTTTCTTCATAAAATTCAGGTCTCAATAGTGTGCTCATATTACTATTAACATCTTCCCTCCCTCCTACGGTTGAGTGAAATCATGGCATCTATACGTATTTTTTGAATCTGTAAATATTTTGCTTGATCTTTCCTCCACTAATATTAGAGAGGTACTGTTCTCTGTTACTAAAGTTTCCAAAAATACATGAGGGTTTGCATTAATCTGTTGCTTGTGATTTTTACAATTTTCCCTAGCTTGAGTAGATATCATCTGATAAAACATGTATGCCTGTGTTACTGCATTACGGTCTCGGATGTTACTGTGGATCACCAGGACCGGAGCATCACTGGTGTGAGGAAGGGCTAGAGGTGGGATTGGTTAACCTGGAGAAGAGAAGGCTTGAGAGTATAACAATACCTAAAGGAAAGAGGATGGAGCCAGGTTGTTTTCCAGTAATGCCCAGTGAAAAGCAATGGCATGAACTGAAACAGGAAAGACTCCATCTGAACATAGGTAAACATATTTTTTGCTGTGAGGGTGACCAAGCAGTGGCACAGGTTGTCTGGAGAGGCTGCAGTCTCCATTCTTGGAGATGCTTTATATATAACTAGATGGAATAAAAGTTTCATTGTGGTATGAGAATCTTTTCATTGAAATAAGATGTCTGAAAATTGTGACCATTGTGACATTGTGACCAATTGTGACTAATTTCACCATTTTGAAAACTTTTTTTTTTTTTTTTTTTTCCATTTCTGTATCAGCTGATCGAAGCCACCCTTTTTTCAATTTGAATAATATGTCTGTTGGGTTTGTATAGCAAGGTTTTGTAGCAGAGTGGGCTACAGGGGTGGCTTCTGTGAAAGCTGCCAGAAGCTTCTCCCATGTCTGAGATTGTCAATATCAGCGAGCTCCAAGATATACCTGTCACTCACCAAGGCCAAGCCAGTCAGGAATGGTGGAAACAGTGACAAATCTGGCATAACAGATTTAAGAAGAGGGAAAAGAACCTTCACAATTGCAGGCTGAGAGCTGAGTGAGAATATGTGAAGCAGCTCTGCAGACACTAACATCAGTGAAGAAGGGGGATAATGTGTTCGAGCACCAGAGCAGAGATTCCCCTGCAGTCTGTCACTCTGCAGTCCACTGAAGTCCTGATGGAGCAGGTAACCACTGGCAGACCCTGGAGGACTCCATACCAGAGCAGGCGTATGCCTGAAGGTGGCTGTGACCCTGTGAGAAGCCCATGCTGGAGCAGGTTCCTGGCAGGACCTGTGGCCCCTCCTTGAGAGAGGACCCCATTCTGAAGCAGGTTTGCTGGCAACACCTGTGACCCGATGGTGACCCACACAAGGAGCAGCTCATGAAAACTATTTTTCTTGGAAGAGACTCCATGCTGGAGCGGAGTCCTCCCTCTGAGGAGGAAAGAACAGCAGAGATAATGTGATGAACAGCCCCCCTGTCTCTGGGCCACTGTGAAAAAGTTGGTAGTGATGTTGAAACACAGGAAAAAGGGATGGGTGAGAAGAAGTTGATTTGAAGGTTTGGTTTTATTTCTCTTTATCATACTCTGATTGGTTTGGTAATAAATTAAATTTGTTTTCCCCAAGAGGAGTTTGTTTTGCCTGTGGCAGGAGCTGGTGAGTGATCTCTCCTTATCCTTGACTCCTTTCACTATCTCTCCTGTCCAGCTGAGGAGGAAAGTGATAGAGCATCTTTGGTGAGCATTCAGCACCCAGCCAGGTTTAACACATCACAGATCCACACAACGCTTCAAGAATTTGTTTCAGAAAGACTTGTGGATGTGTGAGAAATTACTAAGAAACCAGAGATACAGGGAAGGTCTTATATTTACCCTCGAAAACTCAATTCTCATGGAAAATCACCTCTCCTGTGACACTGGAAATTTTTGTTCTGTGAATGCATATGATGTCACAAGTGAGAACTGAGATAAATATGGTTCATTAATAAAAGGTTATACTTTCATGTCATTGCTCTTAGTAATAACTTCAAGGTAAAATAATAAACTGAATCAAATATCTTTTGTGAAATCTGTCTGCAATTTCCATAAGGAATTTCCAAGAGTGGAATCTGGTAATTTGAATATATCTTTAATGGGGGACATTTTTCCCCTATAGACTATATTATATGTTAGTATTTAAACACAATGTATTATTTTTTTAAGAGAGCTTAGGTTTAATGGCTGTTGACAAGGGTTTAATAGCTGTTCTGCATCAAGGGAATTTTAGAAACCCTTTACCTATCAAAATTTATACTTATTAGTTAATGACCAATTACCATTAATTACCTGGTGATCAAATACATTCCAGCTGTCTGCTAGAGCCTGATCAAGTCTCCCTCTGAAATGAATCTTTGAAAACTGATATAGTCACGGACAAAGACCCTCTAACCAGTTAAAGTTACAAAGTGGTATGTTTATTCACTGGCGGGCGGCACGGGAGTCATCTCCAAAAGGCGTGGCTGTGCCGAACAAGGCTCTTTGCTCTCTATTTATTTTCCAAGATCTTACATACAATACATATGCATAACTCCAGCACCTCCCAGCCCCGCTCTGTATTAAAATGAGGCTATTAATCCTTCATGCATGAGCAGTTCTTCTCTTGAATTGGGTCTGTGGTCTCGAATTGGGTCAGTGGTCTCAAAGGATGAAGTCAGGAGAGTCTTCATCAGGTCTCTGTGACCCTCTGGCACAATCCAAGGTCCCCTGCTTCGTGATTGATTGATTGATACCAAGTCCAGGTGCTGGCCATTGTTCTTAGTGCTTTCAATCTGTTCTTATGACGATTCACTTACTCCACTTTTTCTATAAACAAGCTCATAATATAACAGTTAGCACTAGTTTGAGCATCTAATAATCATTAACCTACCATTTGCTAATCTAACTTACATTTTGATCAATATAAATTGCTTCTAACCCTTAGCTAAAATCTTAACTCTTTAAAATCATGTTTCATTTCCCCACTCCTTCTTCAAAGTTAGTAAATCCTTTTACTAATACGTAAATTCTTCTTTATCTAGCAAAACTGTGAGGTAGGGGTCCTTTAAAACTGTACTATATTCTCTTAATATTAAAGTTAAAGCTGCTAGTTGCTTCAGCATTCTCCAATTCCAAAAAAATATTATAACAAAGAAAATCAAGCTTATACTAACTAAATTAAACAAAACAATAATCAAATAAACCAAGGTATTGAGCAAACCAGCTGCAGCTGGTGACTACCCCAAAAGCACATCCCACCAATGATGGGATGGGCCTTCTACTAACTTTTAAATATTCTGTATAGTCTCTGTGTCATGATGCATTGCAATCAAAGTTCTCTTTCTTTCTATTTTTTTTTTTTCTTCTTTTCTTTAATCCATGGTGTTTCAATACTTGTGCAACTAAGGTTAAGTTCATCTCTACAGGCACAGGCAATATTTCTTGAACAGTAGTCAAGTCTGCCTTTATATGTTGGTGGGATACAACATGTGCCTAATAGGAAAAATCACATTCTTCAACTTTGACAAAGTTACAAATGCACAAGTTAAATTAAGTTTTCTTACACAGTTGCATTTGTAACTTTTAGCATCTGAATCAGAGACTTACAGGAGACAAAATCATAAGCTTTCCCTTGGCACTTATATACCAGTCACATTATAATGCAGTGGTGCTGCATTAGCTGTGGCTATAGGGATGGTCATAAATGCCGCAACTCTCCAGGCTATACCTACTTGAGTATCTATTACAATTACAAGCTTTCCTATTTTTCAAAGAGTTATTTTATTATACTTATCATTTTACCCACACCCTATTTATTTTTCCAATAAAGTTTTAATTTTAGTTCATTTTCACCCAGTATAACTTTGCATAGTTCCTCAGGAGCTTTCTTCACTCAGGATTGATGGATCCAGGTGCTTTATTCCTTGATCTTGATTGCAGTAAAGGTGATGAGGAGCACTTGGAATGGTCCCTCCCACTGTGGTTCCAAAGTTTTTCTGCAAAAGACTTAATGTATATGTAATCCCCAGGCTGTACATCATGTACTGGTCCATCTAGTTCTCTGGTTTGAGCCCCAGTTTTATAATTTGCTGCTTAATTTGCTGCACAACTTTCCCTATCTAAAAACATTGTGGCTGGGACTCCAAAGCATGGTATTATTTCTTATAACACTGCTTTGGTTACCTCTTGCACTTCGGCAGTTCTGGTAGGGAAAGCTTCTGGCCACCCTGAAAAGGTATCTGTTAATACCAATAGGTATCAGTACTCTTCTTTCCTGGGTAGTTCTGAAAAATCAATTTGCTATTGCTGCTCAGGTCCATATCCTTTCCCACTTTGCCCAAGCTTTGGTTTAGAAATATTTTTGGGATTAGTTTGGAGGCAAAGGTTACATTGGCAAGTCACCTGAATTACTATACTTCACAAATTTCTAGCTATGATTCTATCTTTTAAATAATTATACAAATCATCTATTCCCCAATGTGTTTTTTCATGTTCCTCTTTCACTGATGACCATAGCATGTAGAAGTGGATCATAATCCTTCCTTTCTTTTTAACTGTAATAGCCCACCCCTCTTTTTTTTTTTTTTTTTTTTTTTTTTTTTTTTTTTTTTTTTTTTTTTTTTTCTGTGCTCTGGCTTACCTTCAATGAAAATTTGCTCATCTGGAATTAAGGCTGCCTCAACAGTTTCAACAGTTACCTCACCTTTAGCTGCTTCTTTTGCCTTTCTGTCCACCAGCTTGTTTTCTTCCTCCAATTCAGAGCTCACTTTTTGGTGTGTCTTGATATGCATGATGGCTACATTTTCAGGTAGCTGGACTGTCTCCAACAGTTTTATTATCTCTTGTGCATGTTAAACACTTTTTCCTTGTCAATTCAACAGTCCTCTTTCTTTCCAGACGGCTCCACGTGCATGAACTACCCAAATGCACACCTTAAGTCTGTGTAGATATAAACTTTTGTTGGAGTCCAGGGCGTTCTTTTGGTTGCCCTGGAGGGTCAGGGACCTGGGCAGGGGGGTCTGGTCCCAGAGCCCAGAGCTCAGAGAGACACTGGATTTGATTTCAGTCCATGGGAGAGGCTTCTTGCACTGCAGGAAGCATTGCAGGCCACAAGAGTGTAAAAATAGTAGTTTAGTATATCACAGGGTGAAAAAACAGTGAGTTTGGGATTTTTGGCATTGAAGTGAATGCGGCAAGATGGAGAATTTAGGGCGTTGTCTCTTTCTTCTTCCTTCTTGTTCCCTCACTCCATTTCTGCAGTGACGTTGGCACAAAGTAGTTAGTGAGGATTGGGTCAGAGTAAAGATAACCTTTTTAGTAATAGTGATAGACATTGGTAATAAATAGTAAATAAAGAATACATAGCAATTAGTATAAAAGATAAGGACAGCCCAGAGACAGGAGGAGTCACCAGATGTCCGAGCCACGGCAAACATCTTTTGGACACTGAGAAAATTGTAAGATAAGAACTAATAAACGAAGCATGTAACCTTGAAGACTCCGTCTTTTCCTGCATTTGGCACAGAGCTTTGCAGAGGGCCAGAACTCTAAAACCACCTGAATGCCAGGGAATTTAAACTCCAGGGAAAAGGAGCCCCCGACAAACTTTCTTTCCTTTTGCTAGATCTAAAGCCTGAGTTAAAGCAGTTATTTCAGCCTTCTGTGCTGAGGTGTTGGTTGGTAATGGTCCAGACTCTATTACCTCTCTGCTTGTGGTAACCACATACCCAGCATGCCTTCTTTCACTGATGACATAGCTGCTTCCATCGGTGGACCAGGTCTTAGCATTCTCAAGCAGGGTATTCTTCAAATCTGGGCAACTGGAGTAGGTGGCTTCGATGGCTTCCAGGCACTCATGAATCACTGGTTCTCACAAACTTCCACTGAGGAAGAAAGCTGGATTCACAATGTTAGTTACCACAATCTCAACATCATCTCATTCTACCATTATGGCTTGGTACTTCAGGAATCTCTGTGGGGAGAGCTAATGTCCCCCTTTCGTTTTTAGGACTGCAGACACTGTGTGGAATACTAGCATGGTCATCTTCTGGTCTAGGGTGAACTTTTGTGCTTCTTGGATGTTCACTGCTGCTGCTGCAATGGCTCTGAGGCAACTTGGCCATCCCTTAGCTGCTGCATGCAGCTGCTTTGGCAACTGCCCTGTGATACGGGCCCAGGTTTTCTGCTAGTATTCCCAAGGCAATCCTCTTCTTCTTGTGTGAAAACAAAAAGAATGGTTTACTCTCATCTGGAAGTCCCAGGGCTGGAGCTGACATGAGGGCCTTCTTTAGCTGGTCAAAGGCTCAAGTTGCTTCTTTTGGAGATCCCTGCTCCCTTCCGTGATCAAGGCATACAGAGGTTTAACAAGCAACCCATAGTCATAAATCCACAGTCTGCACCACCCTGTCATGCCTAGAAAAGTTCTCAGTTCTTTTACTGTCTGGAGTTTTGGGGGCTGGCATATTGCTTCCTTGCGATCCTGTCCTTTGTTCAGTACTAACCTTGTAGCCCAAATAAATAACAGTTTGCTTCACCATCTGGGCTTTCCTCTGAGATACTCGATACTCCTGTAGGCCCAAAAGGTTTAGGAGGCTTACCATCCACTCCAGACATGCCTCTTGAGTTTTGGTAGCTATCAGGAGGTCATCCACATACTGTAACAGCTGTCCTTCTCCTGATGGAACTTTCCAGGATTCCAGATCTTTTACTAGCTGTTCTCCAAACAAGGTGGACAAATTTTTTGAACTCCTGCAGAAGCACTGTCTATGTGAGCTGAGTTTCTTATTCAAATGCAAAAATTTTCTGGCTGGCTTCATGGAGAGGAAGGCAAAAGAAAGCATCCTTTAAATCTAAAACAACAAACCATGTTAGTTCAGGTGTTAAACAAGTTAACAAAGTATAAGGGTTGGCAACCACTGAGTATAAATCCTCAGTTATCCTATTTACAGCTATGATCCAACAGACTTTTTAACAGGTAAAAAAATTTCAATCGCTGGGCTAATCCCTCAACTTTTCTTCAGGGGGTATTGCTCAACTCAAACTAGTTGTTTTCTTTTTTTTTAAACTTAACTTGCACTGGGGTTGAATTCTTTGCTCTCCTGGTATATTAGAAGCTCAAACCCCAGAAAATACCTGATCTATTACTTTCCTGTAAATCTCACCTTCACTTTTAACTTTAGCCTCATTAGTTATCTACATCAAGCGTAAAAATTCCACATATTGTTGGTCCTTAACCTCCAAAGTAATCTCTTTTTTTTTTTTTTTTTCTCTTTTTCTCCCTCTAATAGTTCCAATAGATCCCTACCCAAAAGTGCTGATGGAGCATTGGGCATATATAAAAACCTATGAATTCCCCATTGTTTCCCAAGTTTATATTTCAATGGCCTACAAAAACAGGCTTTTTCAGATTGGCCAGTTACCCCTTTCACCATAACATAATCATCTGTTGTTGGTATTAGAGCTTATTTTACACTGAATATGTTGCCTCTATGTTTATCAAAAACTTAATTTCTTTTTCTTTGTTCCCTAGTTTCATTATAACTAGAGGGTCTCCTAGGGTAAGATCCTCCGGTCCATCTCAGTTTTCCTTAACATGAGCAAACACTGCCTCCTCTTTTTGATGTCCTCTTCTTTGGTTTGTTTCTGAGTCCAGGATGCTGTAGGAACCTTTGGAGAGGGCTTCTCCTCCCCACTGTCACTGCTGGGCAGTGGGAGAGATTTAGGAGTAAGTGGAGTAGTCGGAATAGGGGATAAAATAGAAGGTGAAGCTGAACTTGAAACAGAAATCAGAGTTGATTTGCTTTGGTTAAAGATGGAGTTGGAGTTAAAGCTGGAGCTGGAGTTGAAATAGAAATTGTTTTACTAAATGTGTTAAAATCCTTGGCTCTAAATCAGCTTGATCAAGGAGCTGTTGTTTACACTGGGCACATTCTCTGTACCGGATAGCAGAAGAACAATAGTAACGTCCTGCACAAATTTTACACTGCAAAAGCACTCAGGCACAGTGACAACCTCTAGATGCACCAAAAGCTGCAGGAAAATTCCCAAAAATACAAGCTATTCCATTCACTTCTTCTTGACTTTCTAGATTCTCCACAGCCTGTTGCCCCGAGTCCAGAGCCACTAGTCTCCCAACAAACATCTGATACAAACGTTCTAAATATATTCTCTCATTTTCGCATATCCACCAGTTTGCTGAATTCACAAACTCCTATGAGTCAAGCCCAAACCACTTAGGTAAAGGAATTCCTTTTATTCATCTGGCCAGATCGAGTTCTCAGACTGAAGTTAACCTTATTTTAATTCCAACAATCTACAAACACAGTCTCCATACCTAAAATCACAACTAAGCTCTTGTCAAGGGTTTCTATTCCTTCTTGCCAAACTGGTCCTGTCCTTTGTCTGTCCTCAATGTACTTCAACAATATTCACACCTCAGGTCTAAGAGACTAATCAACTCTTTCACTCAGCATATGCTGCACTTACAACTTTTAACACAAGATGGATGTTGCCTCAAAAATACAGTTACAATGAATAACCAAAACACACACACCACAGTCACAGCAGGGAGGGGGCTTTAAGGGTTTTCCTACACCCCACTCACTTCGTTTTTCCCGGGCCGTTTCAGTAGCCCAAAAATGGAACTGCGGGTCCAAACTCCTCAATCACTTCATGCTGGTAGCATATCTCAACAAACTCTCTCTCATCATTCTCACAATCAGGACGCATTCACACAGTGTAACAACCACAAATCAGGATTTGCCCTTACAATTGCTAGTCCCGGATTCTAGCAAACTGAGCCCTCTACGGCACAGCAAATGTCAAAATCCCCTTCTGCCAGCAACAACAATCCGAGCCCTCCACGGCCCGGTACAACAGCTTCACAACTTAACAGCTTTCTCTGCTGGCAACCAAGTACAACTGACCAGATACCAATCGAGCTTGCAAGCACACTACAGAGGCACAATTTGTACGTGGGATGTCTCCCACGACTTACCAACAGCCTGACCATGCGTACGCCTTACAGGTCACTGTTCAAACGGTTTCAATTTTTTTCTAAACATACCTTTATGTCCGGAGTTTTAGTAGTCAGGAGTTCTTGTCTGCTGCTGTGTGAACAGGTCGGGCAGTGGAGCCCCACTCTTCCAGAAATATCCCGGGGGTGCCCTGAGGGGGTCCTCCACCCGAGCTGGTCTCACAGCCGAGCAGAACCTTCTCCTGGCTGGCTTGCCAAATGAGTCATTGAAAACCAATATTGTCACGGACAAAGACCCTCAAATCAATTAAAGTTAGAAAGTGGTATGTTTATTCACCGGCGGGTGGCACGGGAGTCATCTCCGAAAGGTGTGGCTGCCTACCAGTGAATAAATATACCACTTTCTAACTTTAATTGGTTAGAGGGTCTTTGTCCGTGACAATATCAGTTTTCAATGACTCAGAATTGTCCAATCTCCCTCTGAGATGTCCAATCATTTGCTCTGCCAGGTCCCCATTTTAATTTTAGAGCCCTCTCCTTTTCAGCTGTTTCAGCTGGTTTGTGTGCTCTGTCTTCAATCCCTTTGTAGAAATTTCACCTTAGGTAGAAGTTCATCTCTTTGGGCACTAGCTAAGAAACACATAGACTATGTAAGGGTTTTGTAATCACTCGTTATTTTGGTCAGTACAAGACATTTGCAGGTCTAGAAAAAATTAATTAAAAAAAAATGCTTCAATGTTTTTTCTTGCTCTGATTTCCACGGACTTCTTAGAGTGTTTTGATCTTCACAATCCCTTGTACAATCCAGAGGTCTGCCACTTTTCCTCAAAAGTTTTAAAATCTTGGTGTAGATATTTGTATATTTATATCTTTCCACTTTCTTTTCTAAGTTTCTTGCATGCCTGTTGAGAAGATTCTCACTTATTTTCAGCTACTTAATGAAAGGATTCATTTCTCTGCTGTGTTGTGTAATCACCGTCCCACACCAGATGATGTGGCACAGCTCAGTTATTTCCTTTATAGACTTGAAAAACTGTAAAGCAAATTATTTACCTTAGGGAGCGCCAGCTGATTGAAAGATCATTAAAATTTCATGATTTTTTTTTTTCCACTGCTAATTATACTCAAGGTATAAGAATTGCTCTCTTTTGAATTTATGTCAGTATAGAGAACAAATTGCTAGAGAAGACAACCATATACTATGTTTAAAATTAAATGTACAACCTAAGAAAAAGTTGGTCGTTTTACAAACAGGCTTCAGTGTGGATTTAATATGTTGTTGCTGTTGTTTTGTTTCTTTTCGTAATAGAAGAATTGGATGTCTGGCAACATTTTCACTGAGGACATTTTTTCATTCAAGATGGTCCTTAGAGAACAAATACCTTGTCTACACTGTGATGTTCTGTGCAATTAAGATGTCTGTCCTTGTTAAAGGCAAATTTAGGAGGAAAATTCTGACTGGGGTTCTTCTAGAAAGCAAATTCAAGTGGTCCCTCCCCTCCAGTGGTTTGGGACAGATTTTTTTGGAGGAAAGAGAAAAAAAACATGTTTATTTAACAAGCAAAGTACTTACAAACATGGGGAAAAAAAGAATAATATTAAACAATGGAACCTCTTCTTTTGAAGAGATGACAAATTCAGAGAGAGTGCTTTTCATGGGCTGTAGCTCAGCTCGCTCAGTTCCTTATCAGTCCCTCTGGCTCTGGAAAATGCTGCATCCAGGCCCCAGTGGGTCACAGGTGTGAGGTCCTGGTGGTTTTCTGGGTTTTCAGTCCAGAAAAAGATGATCAAGTTCCAAGAAAAAGGAAAGCCGCAGTCTGGGGACCTTCTCTGCCTCAGCTAGCTAAAAAACTAAAAGCAAAGGAGAGCTCTCTCCATACTGTCCATGCTGCAGACCACACAGTCCACAGGAAAGAATGCGGAGGAGCAAGTGCAGTTTCTGCAAACAAACCGCACGCTACTTTTCCCCGCTTTGATTTCAGAACCATTCTAAAGGCACAAAACTCAATATCTAGCATAAACAGAACAGGAGACTGGGGGTACAAGCATCCTATAGTCAGCCTAGGACAATGTCTGATTCAAATACCTATATATCTTTTTCTTGAAGGAGGACTGAAAGCTCTGATTTTGTAGGTCTCATTCCTATTTGGTTGTCAATGTAATTTTTGAAAAGAAACTGATGGAGCTATCCCACATTACTTAATCTAATTATTCTTGGAACTTACATTTTTGCTCTCTGTTCTTTTCTGTAGAGATTAATTCCATAACTTAATGACATTGTGAAAAACAGAGTCCATTCCTTTTATATTCCACTTCTTTCTATGTACTGACTAGAGAGTAATAGTAGAAAAGTGATCCCCAATGAATACACTCTAATAGTGCTTTCTTTTATATATACATAAATATTTGCCCAAATTAAATACCTGGCCTGCTAAATACATGTCAGACCTCTATTCATACCTCTATTTGCTTTGTCTCCTTTACGCTATATTTACTGCTTTATCTTTTTTTTATCTTCCTGATAAAACTGTTCACTGCATTCAGGATGTGGAAAACCATGCCTTTGTACTGTGGTATGGTAATGTTTCCTGCCTTATTTTCAGTGGCTATTCTAAGAACTATTAGTTTCTTCTTTGTGTTTTAGCCATGGCCTAGCTCCCATCTGTGGCTTGCAGAGAAGATATTTTCTCTATGATTCTTTACTAATACTTCCAAAGTTCTAAGCTGTTTCATATCTCTCTTGGTTTTGAAAAGGTTTTATCATCAGCAGTTGTGCTTCTGGTAAGCAGTTCTTGGAATATTTCTGGTCATAAGGTTTTTAAAATCTCTTTCCTAAAAGTTAGTTGTTAATTTATTCAGTGTTTATTGCGATTGAATAGTCAGACTTATTTTTTATCAGCATTATTTTCTATTTAGAGATATAGAATATGCTCAGCGTACATTCACATCATCAGCAAACTTTGTTATTTCACTTTCAACCCCTTCTCAAAGATCACTCACTCATTTGTTAAATGCCACAGACTGCATGTGTCCCTTTGGGCACACCTTCCATTAGTCTAATCTCAAGCCACAATTTTCCATTTTTCCCCAGTAGTGTGAATTCAAAAGGTCTTTATTCTTATCTTACCGTGGCTTAATTTCTTATGAGCTTTCACTGAAATAAAGTTTTGAAAGCTTCTGGAAACCCAAGTACATTTCATAAATCATAATATCTTCATACGCCTATTCACAGAGTAAAAATATATGAGACAAGACTATTCTTCTCTTAGGGAAATATTTCCCAGAATACTTTGTTTATAAACATATTTACTCATTTTATTCTTTAGACATTTCTCTGCCTGGTATGAAGGTTAGCATTTCTAGGCTATCTTTCTTTGATATCTCCTAGGAGATTTTTATCATATTGTGTCACCTTTGCTTCCTCTTGGTATGGAGAATGACTTAAATGATAAGCTGTACACTGCAGCAATTTCACATCTGAGTTCTTTTAGAGCTCTTGAGTGAATACCATCTGCTCCTGGCAGTTTGTCACTATTCAGCTTTTTCTAAATCCTCTTACAGTGGTAAACCAGTTGGAGACAATTCCTCAGTCTCCTCTTTTGTAAGGAATGACTCAGTTGGAAACCTCAGCTCCAGGCTTCATGTGTCCTTGCCTTCCTTGGACCCTTCCTTTATTTTGTTGTTGGCAATTAGATTCAGTGGTTATGTCTGGACTGGCAAGGAGTTCAGACCAATCTATGTAGTGATGCAACTGTTGCTGAGGCCCTGCTACTCCACTAACCATTTTTCAGTATCCTTGTTTTTTGTAAATAAATATCTATATATTTATAGATCTAATTCTAATCCAGTCCCATGGACTGAACAACCACCTGGCATGTATTAGGTGCACTCCCCTTCCAAATTAGTTTCTTTTGAAAGTAATCTAGTTCATGCACTCCAAGACTGCACTCAGCCTGGAACAAGGGATGGTGAAAAATGTTCATGTTCATGAAGATTCCTCCATGGTGTGCATAGCTGATGTCATAAATTGATTCAAACAGAGAAAGTTACTTCTGGAGATCAATTGAACAAAAGGAGACAGAATGACAGAGAGAGAGAGGGAAAGTGATAACTCTCCTAAGTGGATGTCTAGGAAAGAAAGTGGTGGAGGGATCCCTAGGTGAACATGTTCCCAGGCATCCTCTCCAGTGCAGCAGGGTCATCCAATAGTTCTGTGGCCATGGTAAGTATAGAGTTTTTGTAAGAACTCATTCAAAGTCCCTATTAGTTGTTGGTTTTATTTGTTTGGGTTTTTTGGGGGGTGTTGTGGGTTTTTTTTTTCTGTTTGTTTTGGTTTGGTTGGTTTGTTTGCTTTCTTGTTTTAGTTTTGTTTAGATTTTGGGGAGGGGAGGTTGGTTTTTTGGGGGAGGAGGAGGGCTGCTTATAGTGTTGTCAACGCTGATTAGACCACATTCTATTAGGGACAGTTACATGATGATTTGGTTTTAAAGTTTTTGTATACATTTTTTTGAGCAAAGTAAAAAAAATGTAAGCCCAAATGCAAAAGATACAATCCAAGGGCAAAAAAGAGGAGTAAGAAGGAGTGATTCTTATGTGTATGCCTGAGAGCTAGCTGTAGGAATAATATTTGGATTTAAGAGTTAAAGGCCATAACAACGACAACATGAGTTCCATGGGGAAAAGTACAGCCCAGAAGTACTGGAAAACAGTACTTCAACAGCTTGACTGAAAGAGCAGAGGCATAGATGCAGGGGAAAGTCAAGCTACTGAGCTGTACCAGAGGCCATGAGCCATACACAGGCAGTGTGCCCACTGAGAGCAGAGAATGTACAGAGAAGCTGCACTCTTGATCCAAACTGCAGTCTACCAGTGCATGTCCACCATCTCTGCCTGGGGGCAAGATCCTGGCCCTGTTGAAAAATTTAAGCGAAATGCTATATATATATTTTTTATCTTGATATGTAGAACTATCAAGAGAACATTATATTTATTTTGTCTCCCTAGCAACTATTTGTTTCTAAGAGTGTCTTTGTACTCATCTTTTCTTTTAAGTTTTCTAACAAATAATTTTGTTTTGTGCTATTTTGAATGCAAAATAATTTGTATAATTGTATTTCTGAAATCTATTTACTTCTATTTTTAGCAGTCATAATTTTGTACATAAATATTTTGTCTTTTCACCCTAAGCTTTTAATTCTATTTTCATTAATTTTCTGTCTTTCTGCATTTTCCTTTTTAGAAGTTTAAGATGCATTGCTGTCCCAGGTTTCTTTGCTTTTTAAGGAAGTTGAATTGGAGTGCACATAATATGAGGCAGCATATGGTGAATTGTAGTCAGAAAGACATACAGAGAGGTACAATTTGTTTCCAGCTCCCATTTGAAAGTCAGTGAAAGCTGGTTGCTTCTAGCCTTCCCTTTGCCCATTCCAGTCTACTCCCTGATCTTTGGGGATCACCTGCCTTGTGTTTAAGTAGTATGACACACAAGTTGTGAAGCATATTAAAACCCTTCCTTTATTTTTAATCATTGGGAGTGACACACTGTACACTTCAAAAAGCTGCCCAGAGGGAATAAGTTGGTTTTTTAAAAAATTTCTATTATATTTCTGTAATTTTTGAAACAGAAACTAACTCATGAGGATCCAAATAAAAAAGCCATTTCATACTTGAAAGGCTCCAAAATGTGGTACTCTCTGTTTCTGAGCTCATAAAACAGTTTTGAGTATTGCATATCTGGCATATGCATCTTTCTTGGTATCTCCCTCGGGTGTTCTGACATTAGAGAACAGAGTGCTTGGTACACTGCTCACCAGCTGGAATTACTTGCTGCTAATGGAGGCACCAAGGAGGTACAATGATATTCTTTAAATAAATTTGGTGGAAAGACAATAAATCAGTATGACTTTTATTTCTTTTGAAGTGTGATAGTAAACAAAATATAAATAATGGATTTTTCTCTGCTTGATGCAATTTCTGCATCATATGTTTGTTTCTGCCTTACTTCTATTTCAGACTGGTGAGTTAAGTAAGAAAGCAAGTAAGAATCTTAATTTCTATTATGTATTCAACAGACTTGCTAGCAAACTAAGAAAAGTAAAAAAATCTCCCTGAAGGAAGGAAGGAAGGAAGGAAGGTAAGGAAGGAAGGAAGGAAGGAAGGAAGGAAGGAAGGAAGGGGAAGGAAGGAAGGAAGGAAGTGAAGGAAGGAAGGAAGGAAGGAAGGAGGAAGGAAGGAAGGAAGGAAGGAATGAAGGAAGGAAGGAAGAAGGTCAGGAAGGAAGGAGGAATGGAAGGAAGGAAGGAAGGAGGCAAGGAAGGAAGGAAGGAAGGAAGGAAGGAAGAAGGAAGGAAGGAAGAAGGAAGGAAGAATACGAAGGAGGAAGGAAGGGAAGATGAAGGAAGGAAGGAATGAAGAAGGAAGGAAGAAGGAAGGAAGGAGGAATGAATGAGGACAGGTCAGGAAAGGACGTAAGGCAGTATTGAAGGATGAAGGCAGTATTACCTGCAGGCAGGCAGTACCTTCATTTCTTTCTTATTCTTCTGTCTTCTGTCTGTCTTTCTTATTTCTTATTCTTTCTTTCTTTCTGTATTTCTTTCTGATTTCTTTCTTTCTTTCTTTCTTTCTTTCTTTCTTTCTTTCTTTCTTTCTTTCTTTCTTTCTTTCTTTCTTTCTTTCTTTCTTTTCCTTTTTCAGTTAGACAATGATGGTCTTTAATTGTTTATTAACTTTTCCAATTACAGAGACAGGAACAAATAACGAAGGCAGCACACATGTTCTGACCCAACCTAAAAAGTGATATGTGTCCTTGAATGCTTTTTTTTGTGGTTAAGTAATTGAATAAGGTGGTACAGTTATCCACAGAGGGAATGGAGGTGATTTTGTTTGTGTATTACAGCACAGCAGAGACAGCAAAGCTCTTCCTCTGCTTCCCAAATGATTAAAGTTCCTTGAGCTTTTAAATGCATTTTGGCCACTAGCACTTTATTAAAAGATGAGGATAAGTAGATGTTAGATAGACATTTCATTTATCTGTGGACTGAAAAGAATTGTTTGAATGTAGAACACCATCAAAATATGGACATAACTCTGCTGAAAGGTATCTGTTTTCATCTTTGAGAAAGATAAATTCTTATTTTCTAAATTGCCAATTCTCTCACTTTACCTATTCAGTTTTGCTACATTTGGCCTGGAGAGCTATCTGAATATTTCTTAGTGATGGTTCTAATTATCCTAGGCAAGGTTGTAAATGAGTAGGACACCTGAACTAAAACAGGCAAGTCAGTAAATCCAATTATGTATTTAAATTCTTTCTGTTAAAAATACTTAAAGAATTCCAGTGGCAAAATATAATATATGTAATGAATAGTTACTATTTTTTTATTATTCTTTTGCTCACTGGATGATGCAGTATGTGCCACACCCCAGTATTATTCTGCATTTTTTACTTCTGTGTGTTATCCAGTATTCAGTAGCAACTGAACAAGCTTCAAGTAAATTAAAATTGATGGAAACTGAGAATACTATATTTATTCAAGCTGAGGTGTATCAGGGTTCCTCACTCTCGGTGTCAAATCCTGGCTTGGCTCCAGATCCTGGTGTGTTGCCCCAATAATGGACAGAAGGTAAAAGACAGAGGCTCTCGGGACTAGGGTCCCACAGGTTTATTGTAGAACCCAAGCTCCAGGAGGGACAAAAAGAGCGAGAGACTCTCATGGCAGGGATTTTTAAACCTGGGGGGAAAGGGGCAGGGAGAGGAACCACAACCAATGGGAAACAACTTGGGGGGGGGGGGGGTGGTGTAGGGAGGGACTAGAGGATACCAACACCAGAACTTAGAGGGGGTATAGAACATACCATGTGCAAAATATAATAAAACTATTTTTGTGTGCTAATATGATAAGCCACCCAGTGCAATCTAATAACAAAAATTAACTAACTGTTTAGTGCACTACAGCAGAGGTGTGTCTCTTAACATTAAGGATGATTTTAAATCTCTTTTCAGATGTAGGACACGTAGCTAGCATGGTATCATCAGAAAGAGAAATGAAGCATTAATAAAATAAATTAGTATTCTACATAGTCTGTCTTAAGAGTGATCTTCAGAGAGTAATGGAGTCTGCATTCTCTTATTCACAGTCCTTTTACACTGTGAGTCTGATGGCAAATATGACAAGAGGAAACTTAGGATTTTCAACATTTTTACCATTAGACTGACGTTTGGTGACAATAGATTTTCTTTCCCTTTGAATGCCGTAAAAGGAGAATAAGCTGGGATAGGCAGAGAAGTATATGTGTGTTGGGGAATAATTTGTGAGTCAGTCTCTTTATCGCGTTCAGAAAGGTTTTGACTCTATTTTAATATGAATTGAGAGTCTGACGTACTTCATTTTTTAGGATCAAGTTACCTCTTTATGAAACTACTTTTCAAAAATAAAGCAACACAGTATATATTTTGAAAGGGACTTGAAATAATGTCTAAAACGTTAAGACAGATGAGCTGCAAAAGCTTCAGACCATGTTGTTAGCCTTTAGAATCTTGGGAGGGACTGCAGAGGTGTTCAGCAAGAAGCAACCAGACAGGCAGTGAAATCTGAGTGATACCGCGGGCTCCAAAAAGGACTTGTGCAATCCCGTTTGATTTCTGCTAAGCCTTTTTAATTCATATCTTTTGAAAATTAATGGCATCTGAAAGTGGACAGAAAAAACATATATGCATTTATGTTGTCAGGTGTTATTTCTGAATAATGGGTGAAAATGCTATATTCAAAAGAAAGATATGTAGCTTTAACCTTTAACCCAAGGACTGTGAGGCCTTTTCACTGCACAGTTTCATTAGATTATAGGAAAGGTTTAAACTCATAAGCATTCCCTGTACCTGGCCTCTGTGCCTCTTCAATTATTATAAAAAGCTTTAACTAGGTAAATGGGTACATTAGGGTTTTGCTGCAACTAATTTCACTGTCAGAGAATTGTCCAGACTTGAGCTGCATATGGAATGAAGACCTTTCGTACTCAAAATAAATTGATAAGGTTTGCACGCCATTTGTGCTCTGAGATTCCTGAAAACAAGTTTCTCATCGCAATTTCTCTCTAGAAATATTTTCAAGTTAATTTTGCTTCACAGGACATAGGATATTTTATTTTTTTCCCTTCAGGCTCCATAATTCATTCTTACTGAAAAAAACAAAACAAAACAAAAAGATGCTTTTCCTCTACTAGCTATTAAGACGTAATAAACTGGTAGACCTCTGATATCTAAAAAATTGGTTGTAAATTTTCCATCTCAGAACCTGAAGTGCTTGAACATATATTTTCACTGAGACAACTCAAATAATTTTTGCTGTTTTTACCTTTGCATTCAGAGAATGCAGTAACTGACACAGCACTAAGATTACAAGTTTTTTTATTCTTGTTTAAATGCTATTGAAAATATTCCAAGTTTGAAGATCACATCAAATTGGAAAAAGCACATTCTTAGAGACCTGCCAACCCTCTTGCACTAAAAGCTGCTAGGAAACAGGCACTCATTTTCTGGTTGAGATCATGGGTGAGTCACAGAAGAGTCCAAATCCTTTACCTTTGTATTGTTCAAACAATTTATAAATCCTCCCCTGAAAAAATGGAACATATTTTTGGCAATGATTTTATTGTTATTTACTAAGAAATCTCTGGTTTGTATTTTTCTTTTCTAATAACGAATTAAATTTGACTGATTGATATGATTGCTTTCTATCAGGTTTTTAGGAAGATTTTTTTTTTCCTTGCAAATTCATAAATTATGATAATCTTTAAAAACATGATTATGCCTAAATATGGAATTAAAATGGGTTTTAAAGACGAACACTAAACACATCTGCAAATATTAGTTTTCTCCCATGCACTTGCAATAAAAATTTACCAATTCTTCTGTCATCTTTTCTTCATCAATTTGTTATACGTAAAATTCGGGATTATTGTTTAGTTTTACATTCACTAGAGGAAATTATGGCACCAGAGAACTGAAGTTCCAAAATGTGCTGCTACGAGAAGACCCCAACCCAATAAAATTTGGTGCATTGATTATACAGTAAACTGAGGGGCCAAAAGCTTTCTCTTTTGGGGCACATCTGGGATAAATTCTCCCCATATTATACAGGTTTAGTGTTAGACATATCTGTATAAATATCATTGTTCTGTAAAAAGAAGTTCTAATTTTTTTAATTTGCTAAGACTTTGAAGGTTTGCATTACAAGATAGAATTTTTCCCCCCCATAAAAGCACAGTATTTACAGGGCTTGGTACTGAAATAAAGTTTTGGACCTATTGCCTTCAAAAGGGCCCTTTACCATAGCAACAAACCCACAGAAAGAAATTGTGCCAAAAGTAGTTCCTTAAATCAAATAGAGAAAAACATAAACTGGGTGTCTACAAATTTTGCCACAAAAATGATGTTTGATGCTATTAATGTCCCAACTATTCCCAAAAATTTCGTAGTGTGGCATTCTGCTTTCACATTTCCACATTTTACATGTGACTGGCTAGTTATTTGCTTCTTTAATTGTTGATGACCTTGTTAATCTGGGGGAGAAAGTGTAGTTGCTAGCTGAAAGATAAAATGGTAAAAGGCTAAGGCACATTACTATATTCCATTGTAGAGAAAATGACTTACCTTTAACTGTTCAGTGAAGAAGTGAAACATCTGAGAATCTGTTTCTTAATGGTTTTCCTTAACAGTGACCTGGAGCCTCAGTGATAGATAAAACAAAATGATGGGCAGATATTTGAATTGCTTTTGTCTCTCTGCTTAACCCAAGTGGCCTTTTAAAATCCAGTCTGCAAAAGGAATCTTGAGAGTTTGAGGAAACCGTTAGGAATAACCCAGTGATTAAGGAGAGGGAAATCTATGATTAGTGTGAATTTGTCATTTGTTCATTCATCTTTATAACATTTAGGGCTTAGTTTTGTCTGGCTATATGCTGATAAACTCCTGGCCCTGAAAGCCCAGCAGCAATTTTTTTTTTTTTTTTTTTCCCTGTCACATGCAATTCCTTGTCAGTTTGTCTCTTGGTCTGGAGTACAGGAACCAAAAGCCAGTTCTCTGTTCACTGTAATCTAGCAAGGTTTCAGTGATTTCAAGGTGGCCTTGTGTTCCTGAAGATAGATGTCTATGTTTCATGTGTCCTCACAGTCCCTGGGTTATTTTTAAATCCCTTCTCTCATCCAAGAATGGGCAGTTTATAAATCAGGTGGTCTGCAGTCCTCGATAACCCGTGAGCCCAGCACCTTGTAAATCTTGCAGCTGAGAGGAAGGCAGCTTTGTGTGAAGCCATATAAAATGCAAAGTAATCTAAGAGGCAGATTTAATTCTTTGATATACAGTTGGCATCACATTTAATGCAAAATCATCTATGGAGTCTTAGCATTGGGAGAGAAACGAGAGAAAGCTGTGAGTCACTTGCATATTCAAATTGCAGGGTCTGACAAATCTGCTGACAGGACCAAGCTATTAATGGGATCCCAGCACTGTCTAGAAATGGATACACAACATTTATTTTATTCCTTAGTTTGTTATGATAATTTTCCTTTAACAATCTGTGAATTACTTAAGCCCCACTCTGAAAGTGAAATTATTACCTGTCTTTCCCTAATCACTGGTCTTGTTTATCGCAAAGGGATTAGGAACAACTAGTGTCAAATTTCACAGCAGGTTGTATTTCAATGATCCCAGTGCTGGCTGTAAACCTTGTTTCCGGACAGCCCTTTGATCTCTATCCTGTATAAACCAATTCAGCCTGTGGCCCATAGTGACTTACTATGGAAACAGATAAAGCAAGATTTGTATGTGTGTGTCATAGCTGTACAAACCTTCAGGATTTCTAGGATTTATTGTTTCACATGAGGGAGGAGTTTGTCTCAGATGGGGAAACATGGAAGGCTGGACAAATTTTCAGTCTTATACTGTAAACATTGTAAAATGCCATATTCACTTTAATTTAGTAAAGAATTCTTTAGAATACAGATGTGAACACATCTGGCTACAGGAGATCTGCTACAGAGTAACAGGCACTGCATCTTAAAGGTAGGCAGGTATTTACACTATGGGAGATGGCCAGATGCTTTGAGGACCAGATTTGTCAGTGACACAGATCTGTCATGATCTGTGAATCATATTTGAAAAATCTAAAATCACGGAAGGCCTAAACATTAATAAGAAAAAAAGGTTTCTACCTTCATTTAATGCCAGACATATGGAATAAGAAGAAAGTAATGGATCATCCTTTGTGATTAAAATCAAAACAAGTTATGCTATTTATATTGTCTAGCTTAAGATTGTTTGGCAGAAGAAGCTTAGCATGATGTTCAATACTAATAAGGGAAGCCCCAAGGAAATATTCTGTGTACATGAATTTTACACTCTAAATATTCATTTTCTAATCAATTCTTAATTACAGTGGTTAATACTGGAGAATGTCATTATTATTGGCAGCACTTTTAACAAATCACTATTAAAAAAATTACATCCCTACTTATTATCATATTACCATAGGTGCATTATTATTATGGAATAACCTTTACTTAGCTACTAACCAAAAGTAATTATAGCAATTGATTTGAACATTCTAATTCTGTGAAAATATCCTACTTCCCTTTATAAACAACCCAGTGTCATTGTAGCCAGGTAATAGGATAGTTCACAGGTATCAATGTACAATTAATGTTATTCAAAAAAATTCCTTAAACCAGTGTGTTCCTTCCTGTATAGCTGCATAACTAAATGGCCACGGTAAGATTAACCTGAAGAGAAAATCTGATTCATTTGACTAGCTGTTGAATCTGTACTTTATGTCACGTGGTAGTAATGGTTACAGCAATGCACAATACTTAGTATGTGCTTAGTGTGAAATTTTGGCTGACTTTTTCATGAAGATATGCTGCAGAGTGAAAATGCTCTCTAGTTTTAGAGATTCAGACAGCTTTGTGATGCTCTTTTATGGGGCGTATCTCTCATTGTCGCACACTGCTCTTTAATGTGTGAAAGAGTATTTTGCTTATAGAAAATAAAAATATTTTATGCTGTGTATTATTTTGGTATGGGGTTGTTGAGACATGTCCTAAGAATAGAACAGGATATGGTCAGGCAGCTGCAATATTAGGATTAGGTCAATATACAATAGCTATTAATATGGAAAAAACTTTAAAAAACATTTTGTTCCAAGTATTCTAAATGTTGAAAAGGAAGTAGATAAGCCTGTCTTAACTGTAGGATTAAGGGAAAAGTTTAGAGAATGCTAGGAAACCAGTTACCAAAATAACTATATGTAAAGAAAGGCTGAAACGGCAACAATGAGTTGTACAAGCAGGTTCACAAACGGCACACTTGTTCATGCTTGCCACAGCACACAGCTTCACAATACTTAGTTCCAGGGAGCAAGATGGAATGCATTCAGGAAAACAATTGCAGCAATCTTGGTAAAGCCACAGAAATTTAGGAGAGAAAATATCTTCTATTGGGCAAGGGAAATAAAAAAGACATTGTTGAAGCAGAGCCTAGCTCATATACAGGGAAGTTTATAAGTATAAATGCAACTTCTGTGCAGTTTTTGATAGAAGTAAAGAAATATTATGGGTTATTTTATGTGAGTTATTAGCTGTAAACCACTAGTAAATAGAACCAAGCTGGCTGTCAGACATACTTTGAGGCTCTGATCCTACAGTTCTGAATCCTTTCATAGTACTCAGCAAGACGGAAACAGAAACTAACAAAACTGAACTGCACACACAGAGCTTGGCAGACCGGACCACAGAACTACAGCATGCAAGTGAATCATCTTTGCATTGCTTGCATGGTTCTCCTTGGCATGGTCAGGATATAGGAGATGTGACGAGTGTGCTTGCACAGGCTTCAGGTGTGAAGTTTTGTTATTTTAACCTGCACTGCCAGTAATTTGGAAATCTGACTTTTCCACCAAAGTCAGTGAGATTGGCAGTTCTTCATGAAGAAGGGAAGTTTTTAGTTTTTTGAAGGGGAATATGTTAAAAAAAAGAGCATAATTTCTAATCCTCAATAATTGCTGGGAAGTATTTAAACAGTCTTTCATTACATTCATTGTCTAACTGACAGGCAGTCTGAATATAGAATGATTGACATTCCTTAAGGTAAATATGTAGACTTATTATGCAAAAGGAAGTGCTGCCTTATGATGTAATATCCAGCACTGATACTCTGTACTATGTGTACTGATCTACAGCCTTACAAAGTAATTTATCTGAAAATAAGGAGTTTTCTAAATAGGAAATTTACCTTGTAGGCAGGGACAACTTCTCTAAAAGATGTCTTCATAGACTTTTGTTTTATTGCCAAAATTAATTTGGCAAAGATTGAAATAAATTAAGAAAGTGCACAGGGCAATCTGGTCGAAGAAAAACAAGAAAGGGGATACCAGTTTTGAGAGACATTTCCTCTAAATTTTAGTCATGGAAAATAATTATACGTAAAATTATTACATGGTTTACTACAGAGAACTACATTTTTGCTGATTTTATTTATTTTTGCCATTATCTTTCATGACGTTGTTAGCTACTTATTTCAATACAAGATATTACCCCCACCACACTTAGTTCAGCATACCATAAGTCTGTGTATGTCTAAAATTTGATTTATTGTTACTATCCTAAGATTATTCAAGTTGAAAAGAACTGTTCAGGAAAATATGGCTGGAAATGTCCAAATTTCATGACTAGTTTCTTTTAAAGGAAAACATTATTCAGAGCCAGACTGTAAAGTTCATTTCAATCCTTGAGCATTTTTTTTATTACTAGTTAAAACCAACTGGCCGCCCCAAAAAAATATTTCTACCTCTGCTGCCAGGTAACCTAGTGAACAGATCCGACACTTTTTCTCCTCCCAATGTGCCCAACGGCCAAGATGCTTTTCCCAAAAACATCAAAAATATCTTGGAAGCCATCAGCTTTACTGGTCATAGTACTGAGGGCCCTTCAGGATAACTAGACTGGATTTCATACTCAGCTGCAGATATGTTCTCAAAGGCAGGGACCTAATATTGCATAAATGCCTCTACTGTTCCAAGACATTATTGCGTGAACACCACTTACACAAGGAAAGTTCTGAGATTAAAGTAGAACCATGGACTGTATAGGAAGAGAAAATATTTGATTGTTGAGTGTGCAAAGAAGACTTTTAGCTTTAATATTGTCATCCCACAACTGCACTGAAGGCAATTACATATGATGTCAATTAGTCCCTTTCTAATTTTATCTATCATAATATGCTATTTATGGTTATGATTGTTCCATATTTCATCAGACTGTTAATTGGTTTCTATGTAAAATTGTTTTGTTTTCTTTCCACAGTGTTTTCAGCCACTGAGAAGCTCTCAGGGTGCATAAGGAGACCCAAGTAATCATTTCCATGTAATTTTGCTAGCCTTTGTTGATTTTGTTATTGTACTGGACAATTTTGCTAATTTTTTGCAATCTTAGGGCCTGCAGCATTCAACACCTGGAATAGATAATCACCAACAACCTATTTTGCGACTTTCTTTATTCACTTCTCTCAAATGATTGTTTAAACTTAACAGTCCTGATACCTGAAATCAGTGCACGATTAAATTACTTTCATTCAGAGAGTTACACATTATAAACCCTGAGAAAATGTTCTTGAAGCAGGATACTCTTCACTCTGAGAGAAAGTAGCAATTTTTTCCTTATTTATTTCCATTTCTTAAATTCCTAGCCTTTAATTTGCTCATTATAACAGTTTGAAGAATTAATCAGTTATTTTTCAGTGTCTCATATTTAGTAAGGAACTTTTATTAAGAGATTTTAAAAAGGCTAAATAAATTTTAGCTACCAGGTTTACCTTAGATCTTTTATTCTTAAATCTTTAATTATACTCAGAGAAGAAATACTGAAGCCAGAACTGCGATTTGAAATTTGTTTCATTTGGGCTAGACATCTACACAATAGTCTTCTCTTACTTAGTGACAGTAGAACTATGTTTTTTAAACATGAATAATTGCTGGGTTACTAGCCAGGAAAGTTATTTTGATAGCTAAGTTAGTGTTGCACATGCTATTGGAACAACAGTTGAATATCGATTATGGCTATACCTGAATTTTCCCACAATTTTGATACCTGAAAATAAAGGATAATTCTTCTAGGCCCACTAAATATATTAATGTACACTAAAACATTAATTTAACTTTAAAAACACTGTTTCCTTCCTTCATATTAATTATGAGCATTGTTCTGAATGAGTATATATTTCCTGATTGATATAGTAATTCTACTTTAGAATGTATCTGGTTTATATTCCCTATTTGCTTCATATGAAATTCACTTCCTGAATGTTTTAAGTGATATTACATAGGTATTGCATTAAAGCATGACAGAGTTTAAGGAAACATATTATTTGTATTTCATATGTTGCATAGAGCTACTTCTGGTGCCTTATGGAATATCAGAGGAAATGTGTTTGAATTCTTATCTTGACATTCCAAGTTGAATATAGCTGAAAACAAGATGTAGCCAAGTATTTTCTTGTATTTTTCTTCTTATTTTTTTCAGAGTTAATGAACAAGCAATATACTTTAGAGCAGCAATGAACATCCTTTCCATGTTATACTATTCATTCCTACGAAGTAACACTTGATGCAGGGAGGGCAGGGACAGTTGACATTATAATGGGGGTCTGTTGCAGGCTGCATGACCAGGTGGATCAGGTGGATGAGGCCCTTTGCAGACAGACAGGGGCAGCCTCACACTCACTGTGTCTCATGGACAACTTCAACCACCTCAATTTCTGCTGCAGGAACAATACAGAAGGGCATAAGAAATCCATGAGGTTCCTGGAATGCATTGCCGATAACTTCCTCCTTCAAGTGATAGAGAAGCCAACAAGGCGAGGAGCTATGCTGGACCTTGTTCTCATCAACAAAGAAGTTCTGGTGGGAATGTGAAGTTCAAAGGCAGCCTGGGCTGCAGGGAGCTTGAAAAGACCTTTAGGGCAGCAGGGAGATTTCCACAGCAAGCTCACTATCCTGGACTTCAGGAGATGATGTAACTAAACATTATTGCAATAGTCTGCTGCTCTCTTGCTGTGCTGGGAGTTAAATAATAATGAAAATCAATGGATTTCTTTTTCTGTAAAGAGCCTTGATAATGGCTCTCATGGTAGACACTTAAATGTACACTTCACATTCTATAACCTGTTTAATACAGTCTTCTCTCAAGAAAATGGCTGAGTTCCCACTCAACAGCATTAAAAACATCTGAAATAGCTTTTTGGTTTAAATATCTAAAATTATTTTACTTCCTAGGACATTAAACATTTGTGGCTGAAAAGCACTAAACTCTATTTGGATTGTCTGTTACAGAAGAGCACTGTTCTTTTAAGAATCTGGAAACTGCCCAGGGTAAAACTCTGTGATCAATTTTTCAGTGCTTATTATCACTGAAGAATTGCCTCAGCTGAGTGTTTCAAGCAGACTAAAGGTGGCAAAGCCAATAGTGAATGTAGTGATTACAAATATGTAGGTAACACTCCGAGAATGACCCATGATTTAAACATTGGATTTGACCGAACAATTTTGAGACACTTTAATTACTGTGCTAAATAAGTAAGCTGTGTGGCTTGTGTAATTTGCAGGGACTTAATATTAAGTTTGTAGGATAGCATAAATTATATGGTTCTTGGCCACAATCTTGCAAGGTAGAGCTCATGTAAATTGGACTTGCTAGACTTAGTACAAAATGTAGCATTGTTAACTGAAAAGGCTAGTTAAAATGGCATAAACCCCTCAGGTTGAAGGAATAGTTCTTCAAAGTTTAATTTGGCACCAGGAGAATAAATGAACTTATTAGAAATCACTGTCATAGTGACAAAATAGTGACAAAATCAAATAAATTTGAACTTCCAAAATGGTACATGTATTCATAGGTGTTAAAAACTTATTTTGCAAATCTAGTCAAATAACATCCAAAAGGCATAAGATAATGTACACAATAATGAAATTTATTCATGACATAATTGTTCTACTTTCTAATGCAGAAGGGAAGGACCTCAGCACTCATACCATCAACTAATAGGAGGGAAAGGGAAGCAAAGGTAGCAGCATAGCTATCACTGAGGCAGCAGCACAGCTATCAGGTTACAAAAGAACAGTACGAAGATTTGGCAGGTGCTGAAACAGTTCTACTCTGTCTCATTTGTGTTTGACATCTTTTGTTAGAGTTATGTTCTAGGGAAAAAAATATTCTTGTCTCCAAAAGTGGAGCTGAAGATACTATCAAAGGCAAGTTTTAAGAGGAAAAATTTCATATTCATATTCTTAAGAGGTTCATCATAGATAAGAATTCTGGAAAGGAATCTCTTTGCAGTGTAAGATACTTCTGTTAGACTGAATAAAAGATATTTGCACAGTCCTTGTTCAAGAAATGTTCTTCCAGAATATGAGGTAATTCAGAGACTCAGTTAAAGAGTAACAATAGGAAGCACTGCTCAGAGTTCTGCATTCCAACAAGTGAAGTTGGTTGATTCACTGTTGGAGCCTTAACCTTCTTTTCCTGTTCTACTTTGTGACATGGATTCCACTCCCAACTATGCTATAAAAACTTTTTTTTTTTTCTTTTCTTTTCTTTTTTTTTCTTTTTTAACCCTTAGAACTGTCTTGTTAGTTACAATGAAAATTCAGGGAGCCATTTTGGCTTATTTCATAAGTTAATACTGTGTTATCAAATCCCTGCATATTGCATATCATTAGGCAGTGCAGTTATTTTTAACAAAATTATTTTCTTTAAAAATTGTGAGAAGGTTTCCCATAAATTCTCTACCACACCTGCAATATCAAGAAAGGCTATTTTGCCTCATACATGGAGGACCATAATTTTGATGATGTATGCCTTATGAGTGTCCGTTTCTTATGATGAATCACATCAGGCAGCATTGCTGAAGTGATGGATGACATAAAGAGCTATTGTTCTCATGATGTATTCTAGTAAGGGGACAATTGTGATGTAAAATATATAATAAGAGCAAGTTTCTTGGGGTTATCTATCATCACAGCAATAATCGTCAATGCTATATACTCTATTGGTATCATTGGTCTGACAGGACACAAGATGAAATGGAATCTCTTTACAGATGTGGTCACTATTCTATTTTACTACATAAAATAAGGTTGAAATGAGAAAAGTGAACCCATATTTCTTGGCTTTGTTCTGGTTTTGAAAGGAAGCCTCCTTGAGACAATAGAGCTGTAAAAAATCAATACCATTGGTTAATAAATCTGCTTCCTGTGACTACAAAATGAAGCGCTGTCTAGAATATGCAAATTAATCATGGTTTCTGTAGACAAAATGATGCTTCTGACACTGCTGGTCTAATTACAGAATAAATTTCACTGTGACAATATGTAGAATGTAGCAGGTTTTTTTGTTGTCCTCCTTGACTCTACTAGTCCATGAATTAAAATGTGGGCCATGGGGACTAAATGTCAGTGATGGCACGAGAAATTTACAGTTTCAGCCATGGGACATTGTTGCATTTATATATATATATATATATGTGTGTGTGTGTGTGTGTGTATGTGTGTGTGATGCATATCTATATACGCATTTAGCATTCATATGAAATATTTTGCTAAATGTTTGTAATAACATGTTTAAAGTTATTATACAAATCAAAATGTGAAATTTGAGGTGGAGGCTTTTACATTACAGCATTGCAATATAATTATCAGACAGACTGAAAAAAGGTGTGAGCCAGCAGGGACTATATTTGCATGATGTTATAGTGATAATGAGAGGCACAGATGTAAAGTCATAGCTCATAACTCAAGTGACCATGAAATCATGAAAATCAGCTTCTTGATGCAGAATTCACATTTGAGAAAGAATAAGATTAGTTGAGGATTACCATGTAAATCTTGGTCACTAGGACATCCATTTTGTTAGACAGGGTGCGTTATTGATTTTTATAATTGATAATTCAGAATTAATAAATGGTGTAACACGGAAGAAAAAATTCTGTTAATGAAGAAATGAGACAAAGAGATTTGTATGACTCACTGCTATGTTATGCTTTGCAGATTAGGCTTTCTCACACCCAAATGTAATTTTCATTTTTAGTTAAATGTGATGCTATGACCTGGAAATAAACAATAAATTCACTTCACACTAAGTAAAATAGACTTTTTTCAAAGAGCACATATAAGTAAGTTTTTAGTCTCTAGATATTGTCTTTCAGAGGACAGATTAAGAAAGTGGCATTATTTGTCTTATACACCACCATGTATTCTGTAACAAGTGTTTCAACATTTGTTTATCTCCAACTACCTTTGAGACGATTACATCTGGTATTTTCAATTCAGGGGATTATTTTTGCAAGCACTAAATGAAATACAGATCTTCCCTTGACTTCAACAGATAAAATTATAAGGTCCCAAAAGGCTTATGCAAATACAGTGCTGCAAAAATACCTAGAATTATCTATGATGAAGCAGCGAGTAATTTATGTCTGCCAGGGCTGATTGAGGGCTGTAGCTTTGGACCATAGGTTATTAATTTTATATAAACTATTATGCAATTCTTGATCCAAAGTCCAGAAACCCCACCAGAATTCCTCAGATAATTTCAGTTGTGTGTTTTCGCTGTCAGAAATGCTGAGAAAACAATGGAAATTTTGGAGAAAAAATAAGTGAATCCAGATATTGATGGGACTGGTTTGTGTGAAAAAGTGAGATATTTTAATTCCTGAGAAAAGATTAATGAATGAATAAAGGTAAAATTAATGAATAGAAACTTTTTGATGAACTAGAATGATAAAGAGGACAAAGAAGTATGGCACATGGGACTGAAACTACTGCACTGAGCGGAACTGAGATAAAACTCTGAGGAGCTAAAATGCTACCCATGCCATAACTATACCTGTGATTTACATTGCCAAGAGGAAAAGTTACTTTTATAAAAACAATTCAGGCTGTGTGGAGTCCTGTTTTGAGGAGGTTGAAATCTGATCTCCCCTCTTTGACCTAAACCCAAAGACTCCTCCCGTAAAATACCCAAAAAAACCCACAACCCTACCCCTGCTCTCGATCTTCGTCTTCACCCCTCTTCGCTCTCACCCCCTCCCTGGCCTGGGGTAGGGGGGAATAAATGGATTCTTGTGCTTATAACAAAGACTTGTCTGTCTCCCTGCTGGTGGTTGTAACTTCCCTGGACACGATGCACTGTTGCCACACGATGCAACAAGGCTGGTTTATGTTCACAAATCATCTTTTCTATCATACATCTTTTCTATCACACTCAATGTTGTTTAATAAGCACAATTGTTTTAAAATCCAAAGTATATGGCCTTGTATATTGTCCATGTATGTATCTATATGACCCAATGTATATGGTCCATGATCTTGTAGGACTTGGTGCAGTGAAAAACTGAAGTAGAAATAACTCCTGGACACATTAATAGAGTCAAGAAGACAGAAGTGAGGATGAGTATTTTATATATATTTCCAGATGTCATTGTCAGGCTATCAGGCCATGAAATTGCAAAAATGCTTACTGTTGCTGAGGCAAGTTGTAGCTCTTGAAACTGTGAATAGGCAGCATAATCTAAAGGATCCTTTGAAGATCATCTGAGGGACAACCTAAAATACTACTTATCACTCCATTTTGTAAAGATGTGAATTGCAAAGATTTTGGAAAGTTGTATTGCCTTGAATCATTCAGAATTAATTAAAGCAGGGACTTTCAAATATCTATGGTAGGAAAGACATTACCAAAGTTTTTTTAAATCCTCAAGCACTTACTGCTTGGTCATGCACATTTGAAATTACCTCAATTCAGCATGGATATGTTCAAGTAACACTCAACTGTGCATTTCAGCTTTGTGACATGACCTAGATAAACATACAAACTGCTTAAAAGTACTTTTTAAAGTGTTCCTAAATTTTACCACACCCAAATTATGTATAGGTGCTCTTCATATGATTTACCAGCTATAATAAATTACCTGAAATCAGCTTTTCTTAAAAAAAATCAAAACAGGCATATTTATCACATTAAGTGCTTAGCTTGTAACATCAATTTTTTGCTTTCACTTTTGTCTATAATAGACATTTAAGCCATAAAATATCAATTAACTTATGTATATTTTTTCCAATGATTACACAGGAGAACAAATAATTGATATTAAATTATTTAAGAAAGTACCTAATAAGTGTGTCCATAACACCTTGAGGAACTAAACTCTTTTTTTTTATTCCAGTAGCTGAAAATTAATGTTATTATGAAATATTTGAACTCTCTTATAAATATTGAAAAAGACTATATAGAAGAATAATTGAGAGAAAACTTTGATTCCTGTGGAGACATCTCAGTCTTCTCAGGGCTCAGTAAATGATTTATCTAGTTAGGTATAAGTTATAGCAAAACCTAATACATGGAAGAGAAGCTATTACTCCTGTTAAAATCTTCTGTCCAATTCTCCAGTGCAAGAGTATGAAAATATTTTAGCCTCAAATTTTTGTTAAAAGCAACTGCCCTATATCAGGTTAATATTTAACTTGTTTGTATGATTTCAAGTGATCCACTTAGATATTGAGAACCTTCCTTTGATCTAAGGTATATGGTGATATACAGCTATATAAACACAATTACATAATAACAATTATTTTAATGAGAATTATGAAAGATGTAATACTATATAAACTTGCTCCAGCTGTCTGCAAGATAAAAATCTTATTTCCTATCAGCTTAATATGGACCACTTTATAAAAGCAAGGTGAAGATTTGTTAATGCTTCTTATCAGCTCTTGCAAAGTGAAAAAAAAGCAAAGCTTTATATAATGAAGGTACTTTAAACTTGTATTTTGTTCAGACATATTTAAAGAATTTTTCCATCTGTAAAATTGAACATAATATTGCTGACTTTGAAATCTCTGAGTACAAATTTCAATATAAAAGAATTTCACTACCCTTTAAAATGAATCCTCAAATATCTAGCTGCCATACCTTGGCAATAGCAAAGAAGTCTTTGTGTTTACCCTTTTAAGAAAGAAATAAAAAAAAAGAGCTTATTTTAATTTTTTAAGGTTATCCATAAACTATCTTTTTACCACTTTAATTAAAGGATCTAGTATCTTGCCAGACACCTAATCCAATAATTTCAAGTTTTCTTTTTCTGCATTTTCTATTTAATTATCAATAGGATAAAACAAAACAAAACAAAACAAAACAACAACAACAAAACAACAACCAAACAACAACAACAACAACAATTATATTTACTTGTGTAGTTACTTATTATAATGTGGTACATAAAGCATGTAACTGCATGTTTAACCTTAACCTCTGTTTATCATTTAGGAAAGACTACTTCTGTATTGTAGCCTGTTCATTCTGGGAAATAATCTGCTTCCCACTAAACAAGTTGTTGTAGGCTGCTTATAAGCACTAACATGGATGATTAATTGAACACCCAGCAATTACTCACTGGGTAATATAAAATGATTTGTGAAAATTGGAATCGCCTGTCCCTGCTGTTGTGTATTCTGAATAGCTCTTACTGACATTTGGAGGTCTGGGAAGTCATTCGATTTTGTGTGAATGGCTTTGTCATTTCAGTGAGCTTACATCAACCTGCTGGAATTGATGCTGTTAAGCTTTCCTTCAACCATGTTAAGGATTATTGTCACTAACATATCTTGTCTCATTGAAACAAACAATAAATTAATTCTAAATGCCTTCAGGACTGAGACTTAGTGTCTCACAAAAAGGTACATTCAAATTTCTTGATGCCTTCTCACCAAAATAAAACAGTTCACCTTGAGGAGAGTGACATGGAGACAGGATCAATTCTCTTTTACTTTTTATCCAGTCCACCCCAAACTAGATTGTTTTTGCAGATTAGAGGCACTATTCAAATTATCCCTTGGGTTTTTTAATAAACCCTTCCTTTGTATGTTTGATGATAATTTTGATCTTTTTGTTTAATTCACACAGTGGGAAATGTTGCGCAATCCACTCTATCCAGCAAATATTAATTGTGTGCTACTTAGTTGATGATGACTGCTGGTTTTCTGAGCCTACTTATCTTAGGAATGGCCCTTAAGTTTACAACTACTTACTTAAACATTGTTTGACTGATGCCAAGTAAAATCATAAACTCCTCCATTGGGAACCTTAAAAGAAATGACAATAAAGAAATGTGCTCATTTCCTGCTAGAATGAACATTGGGTTATAGAAAATAAAAGGAATAATTTCCTTATCTTTTTCAATTCTTAGTTGACTAAGAAATCTGACACGGAAGACATCTGTTCCCGAAGGACTTACACCCCGTGGAAAAGACTCATGCTAGAGCAGTTCATGAATTCCGGGCCACATGGAACTGCATCATAGAGGTCTCCTGTGTGAAAGATGCCAGGCAGGAACCAGGGAAGAGTGTGAGGAAGAAAGAGCAGCAGAGATTAAGGCCAATGGACTGCTCACAACCCATATTAGTCACCCTTTGCTCCACTTGAGGGGAGGAACCAGAAGAGTTAGGAGTGAGCTGAGTTTGGAAAGAGGAGACAGGGGGAATATATGTGTGAGGAAGGTGGTTTTAGTTTTGTGTTTATTTCTCACTATACCACAATATTATTTATTGGCACTAAATTTAGTTAATATTCCTGAATTAATTTTGTTCACGATGGTAATTGATAAGTGATCTCTCCCTGTCCTTTTCTTGACCTACAAGATTTTCCTAATGATTCCTTCTGTCCGGTTGAGAAAGGGGAGGCTTGATATGTGCCTGGAGGCCAGGCAAGGTCAACCCACCACATTACGATATTGCTTGGTTTTCTCTTGTTTTACTCCAAGGACTTTATAAACAGCAAAAATATCCCTGTCAGAGTTTTTCTCCTTAAACTACATTAAACAATAATTTTTTTTTTCTAGCATTCTCTTTAGAGCAGTCTCTGCAGAATCCTGTGCTTCCCCTTCAGATTGCTTCAACGGGAATTGCTAGGTAATACAATTGTGCTATGCAGTTGTACTCTAATGGCATTCATATTTTCATGTTCTCATTAGAAACTGCTCTCCTGATGCAGTCCTAAGTTTGACAGTTTATCTTTTCTACTGTGTTTTGTCCTCAAGAAAATTATTTTATTCTTGTTATGACCTCCTTATAATGGATGCTTAAAGCAAAAATTCTTACAAATCTTTAAAGGACAACATTCTACAGAAAAACATTTGAAAAAAACCCCAGCATTAATACTGAAGTAATTTTTTTGCCTTGCCATTTTCTGTGTTCTGTGTGCTGTTAAGACAATCTTTGAATCAAACTTCTCTCCTTTCCACTCTCCACATTCTGCAGCAAAAGGGGAGCTCTGCGTTACAACTTCTTTTAAAAAAATTAAAATTGTGAGGGTTCATAAATCTAGCATTATTACTTTTTGTAAGCCTAGGTATTGATCTGATCAATTCCTAGATGCCTTAACTCCAGTTGTCTTCAGGAATTCAGTGGGGGCTCTATTTCTGCTTTTCTGCAGTTTATGGCTCTTTGTTCTATGGTATATTTGGCTCATCTATCAAGAAGAGCCATGAGAGAGAAAAGGACAATTTCTGTTTAAATAAACCCTTCCCTGGTAATAGCAAACATGAAGCACACACAAAAAAATAATAATAATATAGATATATGTATATAAATAGATGAATTAAAATGGAAATCAATATCAAAGATGCTCTGATTAAATAAAAGCTGATGAGCCGTGAAGACAAATCATTTAATTTTCTTCTATTTTTAGGAATACATTCCAAACAAACACAGTGATTAGACAAAAGATCTTTAATACAGGGGTATAACAAAGAAACACAGGATAGAAATTTTATTTTTGAATCTACAGAAAATTTCATGCTGCAGAAATATTGATTGTTCTAATGATTATTTAAATTTATATGCCAATACTGGGAAATAATTTATATGGGAAATATAAAATTAATATAAATCTCCTAGTGCTCATATGCATCACACTTTTAACAATCAGGAAGAATCATTCACAGAATCACAGGATATTGTGAGTTGGAGAGGATCCAAGAGATCATCAAGTCCATTTCTTAAATATTCACTCTTTTAGGGACTTTCCATCGTATTTCGGGTTTTAAATATTTAACCACATACAACTGATTGGATTTTTCTAGCTGGAAATGGATGTTATAGATTTTATTTCCAGCTCTGAGTATTTTAAAATCAGGATATGCAATGAAGTGAATATCATATTTATCACATGGATGAAGTTCAAGCTATTTAACGGCTAATATTTTAGTTTTCTATTTCTCATAATATGAAGTACAGACACTTGGCTTATTCTATTTCATAAATTTAAGCAATGATTCAACCCAAGCAGTATGTGTGTTTAACAAACTTTGTATCTCTTTGGAGCTCTTCAGTTCGAGCAGGTTGCATGCTTCAAGCAAGATTATTGAGAAATCCAAGCATGAATTTCTTCTTTCTGATGTCTGCACACTCAGCACTGGCAACACTCGCATACATTGTGGATAAATTTGTAATTTCAGTGCCATATTATAAGCTTATCTACTTGAATGAAACTGAAGTGCATGAAGGGTGATTAGGGATATAATTTTAATGCATTAGCCAAGATAAACAGTAAATCGTAGCTGTGTCTGTGTTATGGCTGTGAGCTGAATGCCACAATAAAATTTATGCACCTGCTGAGCAGTTGGAAAACTATTTTCACATAAGAGGGAGAAATGTATTCTAGCCTCAAGGGTTCAGAGAAGTCTGGAGCATCAAAACCTTAGCAGTTCACTCTCCCTGTGCCACATGGTACACAGGCGTGGCACCGCAGGCTTTCCCTGATGTGCTGGGTCTGGGCAGGGTGAGCTGCAGCAGGCCAGAGGACTCAGAGAGCCAGGAAGTTAGATTTGACATCTGCTCTACCCTTCAGGAAAGAAAGTCTCTGTGGAGAAACAGAATTAACTCCACACCAGCAGCTTAGAGGAGGTAGTGAATTCCATTCCTTGGGACTGTAATAATTCCTCTCTGTAAAGCCCAATATACTTCAGGTTTGAAAAAGGGGGTACATTCCCTTCTAGATGACTTTGAGGGTATGTGTGTTTGAGTAAGTGGGGTTTTGATATAGAAATTAAGGCAGCATTACACAGAGTCAATTTTAGTTCTCACTGTTGAAGGAGATAGGATACAAAATCATTATTACATTATTAAAGACTGCACTTTTCCTCTGGTGGCATTCTTTGATTTATTATGCACACTAATTATATGGTGGCACAATCTCACCTGCTACATGGTGCCTAAATGTGTGTTGTTATAAATAAGATGGACCAAATTAGATAAATCAAAATTCGGAATTTTATTGAGAGACAAAATGACAGTCTGGACAGCCACAATTAAAAGGACAGCGTTGAGCCCGGGGTCGCCACTGGGTGAACACTTGATAACATACTCTGTCAGTCTGTTATCCCCCAAGTTCACATTTTCGGTTTGCAGCAGCCTCTTTTTATACACTGGATCGCGGAGAGAGACTCGGGATGTCGACGGTCCTTCCTCCAAGGCATCTTCATTAATCATGCAGGTCTCAGTTCCGAAAGTCTGAATAGATCGGTGGAGGAGGACAATACTGTTAATGGTTGGGTCCAGGTGTGGTGTGGAGATGTTAATTTCTGGCGGAGACGATCTAGATATCGATCTAAGGTAATCATCTGGTTCTCCGGGCTATCATCTCCGTTTTCCATCGCCTTTTGTTCCCTTTCAAGGATTTCCAGCAGCGGCATTTTCTCGTTCCTCTTTCTGGTAATTCCAGTCATGTTTTCCTCGTGTCCCTCCCGTGCCTTTTCGGGCTAGAGAAATTCCTTTATTTTGTTGAGCCACCTTCCCCTGAGTTAACTCACAATATGCTGGTTTGAACAAAACTTAACTTATAACATGCTAGTTTATACAAAACTTATATTTTTATGGCTTGTATTACATTTTATATCCTATTAACACGAATTAACTTTAGAACATATATCAAATGTGTTGTATAAGGTAAAAAATTAGGAAGAAAGGAGCAGAAGGAACATTTTTGGGAAATACTATAAGTCTGCTAGACACTGGCAATTCAACAATTAAACAATAAATTCATTAGCTCTAGGAGAGCAGGTCTTAAAACATTACATACAGGTGTTTCTGCCACTGTAACTCTGATAATCTCAACCTTTTCTTTGTCACTGTATTCTGAATCTATATAAAACAAACACACTTAGAAATTACTGAATTTGAAAATGAGGTATGCTTTGTAAACTCTTTATTCAAAAGAAAAGGGGCAGAAGCATTGGTGTGTTTGGGGTTTTATTTTCATCCACACTTTAAATCTGTCAAAAGATAGGAAAGTGATACATTTGCTCTTCTTCAGCAGGAACAATTTTTACTTCTCCTGCTGTATTGCAGGATTCTATAGATAGGTTTTCTTTTCATTTACCTGAGTATGTATAAAGAGAGGCCATATGTATCCTAGCCGGAATCACATCTCTGGGCTGAGGTAGAGGTCTTCAGAACCATGGCCGGCCCAGATGAGAAAGTTGTAGGAACTTTTAGACAACTAGAGCTCATTCAACCACTCCTCATAAGAGCTGTGCTCCAGAGCATTTACCAGTTCCATTGCCCTTCTCTGGACATGTTCCAGCCCTTCAATGTCTGTGTTGTGAAGGGTCCAAAACTGAACAGAGGATTTGACTGTGGCCTCACCATTTCTGAGCAGAGGGTGACAATCCGTGCCCTGGTCCTGCTGGCCACACTATTGCTGATACAGGCCAGGGTGCCATTGGCCTTCTTGGCCACCTGGGCACACACACTGGCTCATGCTCAGCTGCTGTCGACCAGCACTCCCAGGTCATGTTCTGCCAAGCAGCTTTCCAGACACTCTTCCCCAAGCCTGTAGGATTGTTTCTTCCACAAAAAAAAAAAAAAAAAAACAAAAAAACCCCCCAAAAAACAAAAAACAAAACAAAACAACAAAAAAAACCCAAAAAAAACCCACAAACAAACAAACAAACAAACAAACAAAACAACAAATATATATATATATATATAAAACATGTTAAGCAGAAATGAAGAGTTTAAGAAATAAATGTTTGAGATCTAAATAGGTAATTATACAGATATATTTTCTTACTTTCCATGACAAGAGAAAGGTAGGTACACAAAAAGTCTATTTCAGTCAGTCTGGTAATAGCTGCACAACAGTCTGTGAGGGTGACTCTTCCAGGCATATTTACTATGTCCAGTTTTTATATTCCCACAGGGTGGAGGATACAGAATAACCATCTGGATTCATTTGGTTTAGAACTCCTCTATAGCCTATAAAGTGTGAGCATGTGCTGCAAAATATTCTGAAAGTCTTTGCAATTTTCCACCATTATATAGTAAATATAACCATGTAACTGTTCACATATATTTTTAAGGGAGGCTGAAAGTATTACTGTGTATTGAGTCTAGTTATGGGTCCCAGTGTTAAATACATGAAAGTGTTAAATTTTATTAGCATGTATTAAACCTGTTTACTGATGTTCTTTACTGAAATAATAAATGACGAATTTCCTTTGTACATAATACATCAGCTCCATTTCGTTACTACCATGTCAGTGAAAAGCCAATGCAGGAACCACAACCTGTGATAAGTAATTTCAGTTTGAAGATTTTTTCAAATGTCTTGTTGATATCCTAGCCTATTAAAAGAGGTTCTTCTATTATTCTATTCCTAAGGGATTCTTTTAATTGTGGGAATATCTTTCTTCTGTTGCACCATATTTTTGTGATATTTACAATGCAAAAATAAAAAATCATGTGTAATTTACTTATTTTCCTATAATAAAAGTACACAAGATTTAAAACAGAAGGTGGTGCTTACTAAAGAGAAATAGAATCAATTTTTATTATGTTTTCAGTACTACATGATGTGTACTTCATTTTCTTCCAACAAATTATCTTAAATCAGAGAATCATGAAATTACTTGGGTTGAAAGGGACCTAAAAGAAGACAGGGACACTTTTCACTAGACCAGGTTGCTCAGAGCCCCATCCAACCTGACTTTGAACATTTCCAGGAATGGAATCCCACCACTTCTCTGGGCAACCTGTTCCAATGTCTCACCTCCCCCACAATAAGAATTTCATCCTAATATCTAAACTAAACCTACCCTCTTTGAGACCAAAGCCATAACCCATTTTCCTGTCACTACTTGCCCCTGTAAAAGGACCCTCTTCATCTTTCTTGTAGGCTTCTTTTTGGTACTGGAAGTCTGTTAGAAGGTCTCCTAGAGCCTTCTTTTCTCCAGGCTGAACAATCAAAATTCTCTTAGCCTTTCCTCACAGGAGAGGGGCTCCAGCCATCTGATCATCTTTGTGACTATTCTCTGGACTCACTGCAAGAAATCCATGGGAAACCCCAGAGTTGGACACAATATTTTAGGTGGAGTTGCACAAGATCTGAGTAGAGGGAAAGAATCACCTCCCTCAACTTGTTGGTCAGGTTTCTTTCAATGCAGCCCAGGATACATTTTGTTTTCTGGGCTGTGAGAACACATTGACAGGTAATGTTGAGTTTCTACACCACCAACCCATGCTATCTGGATGGCTCACAATCCATTCTGCATCCATCTTGTATTTGTACTCCAAACTGCCCTGACCTAGGTGCAGCACCTTGAACTTTGCCCTGTTGAATTTCATGAGGTTTGCAAAGTCCCACCTTTCAAGGCTGCTAAAGTCCTTGTGGATGGCTTCTCTTCCATCCAGCATGTTGACCACACTACACAGCTTGGTGCTGTCAGAAAACTTGCTGAGGGTGAGCTCGATCCCACTGTCCATGTTGATGACAAAGATATTAACAAGTGTCAGTCCCAGTACCAAGCCCTGAGGAATGCCACTTGTCACTGATCTCTATTTGGATATCAGGCTGTTGACTGCAATTATTTGAGTGTGACCATCCAGCCTGTTCTTTATCCACTGAGTGGTCTGTCATCAAATCTATGCCTCTCTGCAGTTTAGAGCAAGAATGTCATGTGTAACAGTGTCAAATGCTTTGCCCAACTAAAGAAGATGTCAGTTGCTCTTTCTTCACAGACCAATGTTGTAACCAGCTTGTAGAAGGAAGCCACTAAATTTTTCAGGTACAATTTACCCTTAGTGAAGCCAGGTGACTGCTATTGGTCACTTCCTCATTTTCCATGTGTCTTAACAGAGTCTCCAGAGTAATCCTCTCCATGCTCTCAACACGCTAAGAAGTGAGACTGACAGGTCTGCAGTTCCCCTGCAGGGTTTATATTTCACTTTTTCCCATCAGAAGGAGTTTCACTGGACTGCAATGAGTTTTCAAATATGATGCATAGTGGCTTAGATGCATCTTCTGCCGGTTGCCTTGGGACCTGCAGATGCGTCTTATCAAGTCTCATGCCTTCTGCAACTTCAGGTTCCTTAGATGTTTGTGAACCAGATTTTCTCCTGTAGTGGGTGGGTCTTCATTGGCCCGTCTCTGCCTTTGCTTCAGGGACTTGGGCAGATTTACTGGAGCACTTGTCAGTGAAGACTGGGGCAAAAAATAATTTGAGAATTCTGAATCAAATTACCTTACAGCAGATGTTTGATTATTCTATTTGGGGAGTTTTATTCAATCCTTGTTTAATGATGTTTTCTTAAATAATAAATGAATGCACTTGATAACAAGTATGACAACTGTTTCATTCTCATAACTGCTCCTTCTTAGTAAGGTGATGCTGTCATAGAGTAATACTTGCCTGCTCCCTGTGGTTTAGACTTTCAAGGAAGGTAATGCCATTCAAGAGGAGTTCCATCTGTAGCAGTCCTATTTAGTGAGAAACTGTTGAAGATAAGGAGGCAAGTTAATTATTTAATTAATTATGAAAAACCCTGCTTAAATAGCATTCTTCCTAAAGCCTATGAGAGCTGTCTAACTTTCGCTGTTTCTATCAAAACTTTAAAATCCCTGATGAAGTCAAATTATTTTTGCAATTATGTACTTAGCAGCCTTAATATACTGTTGTATGTATCCTTCCCAAAACAGTAATGTATTTTGCTTTTGGTATAGTTATGTGTGCTAGCTGCAATTCATGAACAGCACTTTGTGCCTTGTGGCTTTGGACTGTACTAACTTCCATAGTTGTATGATAAACACTTGTTCATTATTTAGTTTATACTCCTAGATTATTAGATGAAAAAAAAAATTAAAGTCTAATTTCCAAGTCATGGTAAAAGGGATTTGTTGTGAAATATTCATGAGTATATGCTTTCTATGTTTTTTCTTGGTAGTGGGTTCAGATGTATGCTATAGTGGCAGGATAGTATTGAAAGTTATGGCTGTGTGTGCTATAGCTTTCATCTCATTAGCTTAAATACTAGCAACAACAACAAAAAAAGCATTATTGTCATAGGATAATCTTGGAAGCAAAATCTTACAAACAGGAGTAAGTTTGCAAGGTCTGGGTTGTTAATCTTATACCTGGGGCTTTCCTTTTGGTATTTTATAAGGCTGTAGGGGAAGTTATCTTGAGCTTATTGACCCATGTTGCAAAAAATATGTAGAACAGATTTTTCAGAATTGCTGGTCTATTTTAATTGTGCCTCCTTACATCATTTCTTCAGTCTTCCTATGTCTGTGATTAGGAAAATTAATGAATATTTCCATTGAATAGCACTAGACTAAGGCATTAACACAAATGGCAACTCAGCTTCTATGCATGGGAACCATGTTTCTATTTTCACCTGTTTTGTTTATCAGGTACAGAACATGTTTAACAGTGAAAGAATTCCACTTCAGTTTTAGTAAATTCAGTGATACAATGATAGCAAGATATTTTACAAGGTGTTATAGTATATAAAAAATTTATATCTGATTTGAAGCATCAAAGTAAACTAAACTGTCATTTTCTTGCCATGTATTCTTATGGTATCTAATTATTTAATTATACTGAATATTGTCCAGTTCCTCCAACAGCCTGGGTGAAATTAACAGCACTGCTTGAAGAATAAGGAAACATAAATATGACTGAGAATAAGAATGAAAGTGTCTCAGGGAAACCTAGACTGGAAACATAAGGTGGAGCTACGCACCACTGGTTTCTCTCTAGTGGGCCCTAGAGAGAAATGCAAGATGAATGTGGGTTATGGTTGAGAGTGAACCTGACTGTTGAAACCATTGCAGGAATTATACATGAATGTAAAACATGCCCTAATCAAGTAAGCCCGATAACTAAAGCCTACGTGGTACAGAGGATAGTGGCTGTTGGACATCACTATTGCACACGGCTGCAAGCTCACAAAGGCAAGCATCATGTGTATCATAGTGGAGTTGACTGTCAGCTGGCTAAAAACACCCTATAGCCCATCTTACCACTCAAAACAGCACCTTGAAAAACAAGATCTTTGAGAGTATGGCACGTCAGAAAGGGTCAGATCAACCAATAGAACTTATTTCTGAAACAAGGTTCAAGTTTAGAAAGCAGATGTTTTGGTTGAGTTCATCACAAGTACTGGTGTCAGGAAAGAGATGACTTGAGAATGAGGATTATGTAAAAAACAAAGTATCTTGGAATTTTATTGTTGGAACCTTGAGCCAATCACACAGGGCACACTCAGATTCCTTTAGCACAGCAGGTAGTTGAGACAGAGAGAGGTGTGGGAAGTGTGCTCACTTATTTGTTGCTGGTAGTTCAGTCATTAGCATCATTTGACGCATCTGAGATGTTGGAGGAGTAGTTTCAACCATTCTCTAGCATCTCTTGATGCAGAGATTAAGGTCAAGAGTTTTTTCAGTCAAACTGAAGGCAGCAGACACTAGGATATTGAATATTTTAAGATGCATAAATTTTTCTGCTCATGCACATGGATAATACTTAGCTCTAAGACAGAATGTGGCATCTGGAATGCAAAAGATTCTGCCTTGACCAAATGTGGGTATCTTATGCCCCAATACAGTGTCCTATGTCAAAGTTCACAAAAGAAATACTTTTGCACTTTGTTTCACATTTGCTTTCTAAATAAACTTTGCTACTAAAATATGAATTTTCTTTATGCCAGCTTTCTCTTCTAATTCCATGTATATAGGTATATATATACAAATACATACATTCCCTTTCAGGAAAGCGAATGAAATCTTGGAATCAGAGAAGAAAGTGGAACAAACACTCTGGCAAGGAGATATGATCAAATAAAATGCAATTGAAAAAACCAGAAGATTTGCAAATGGACTGACTACGACCAAGTGTACTTTGATGAAATGAGGTGCAGTGAAAAGATGCACTTTTGAAGCTTGCCCAAACTTGCCCAAATTTTTCCCATTGAAATCCCAAAATCAGTGAAGAAAGGTAAACAAAGGGACAGGAGAAGATGTTGAAGAAATGAAGTGTGAAAAATAGAAGAGAAAATTCCGAAACAAAGTGAAAACAGTAAAAGCAGCTGGGATGACACAAAGCACAGGGAAATGGACCAAAGCTTGCCCAATTGATCCTCACTGAAATTGCAATGTCTCATTCTCTTTCCTGAAAGGTACATGTAAATATATACATGTTTATGTTTTTGTTCCAGAGAATAGCAGGTGATGTTTAAGGCATGCTTTTAGAGACAACATAACTTCCTGTATTAGAGAAGGGCACCTCAGGGGATTTTGATATTAATAAAGGCCTTTGAATCCTTGAAAACTCCAAAGTGAAACATAAATATGACTAAATTAGGGGTCATTTTGTGGAAAAATAACCAAGCAAAAACTGAATTACAAAACACCTTTACCGGGAGATGCAAAAACTTTTTACATAAATTCCCAATAGTAAAACCCTAAATATATATCCCTGCACAGTAAATTATGTTTTCTGAGTACTGGGCCAAAGTTCTGAAGCAGAACCTAAAGATCTATAAAGAGAACAAAGTTTAGCTGCAGATGTAAATTAAATCTATTTCTGTAATAATATGCTATCTACTCTAACATTTCTGGCCAGCTTGGCCAGATTTTTTACAATCCATCTGCAAAGAAACAGTGGGACTGGTGCTTCAGGGAAGAGACAGACTTGCTGCACATGTCTGAGTTGATGGCACTGCATGTGCCATAATTGTATGACATAAGGACTTCCCTGGCTTCTCACAGAAACTAGTGCACATTCCCACAGCACAAAAAATTCATACAGCCTATTCCTAGCTACATTCCTTCCTGAGGATAAATCAGAGAATATGGTGAAGTAATTGTCAGCAGTAATAATGATCCCAGCAGCGTGAGCAGGGAGGAAGCCTTTTTCTTGTGAGAGTGATTTTCCATTATTCTTTTTTAAAGTGTTTATGATTTTGCCTTTGTTGTGTGTAATTTACAGTAAATATTTGATGCTCAGCATTCCACACAAAAGTTATGCTCATCATGTTATTAAACATGTCCTTAGTATTATTTTTCTTATTTTGATTCACTTATAATAGAAGAAAATACCATTTATTTATTTATTTATTTATTTATTTATTTAGTGAGGAAAAGGCAGTTGGGTCATGAAAAGAAAGATAGACGAGAAAAAACTTTTTTCTTTTTCTTTTTTTTGATGATGATTTTAGTTCTGTTTTTCCGAACCAGTAAACATAGACCATTTGTTTTCTGAGGAATTCTTAGACCAACTATATAATTCAAATTTAATTTTCCTCTCACTCTCACATGTAGTTGACACATGCTCACTTGCATTTCTGGCTGCAGGTTTTGTGGTCAGATCGTTTCCCATGCATGTTCAGTCTGATTCATAATGTGGAGATTTCTATTTGGCAGTAACAGGAGAAGCATTTCAGCCTTTATTGTTTTTATACTGGACATCTGAAGAACAGTTTGTGAACTGTGGCCACCTGCTAAATTTGTAAGCAGTGTCCTGTCATATCTGAAATTTACCTATCTTAGACAAATATCAAAACAGATGAGTTTGGAATTGCTTTCTTCATATTTTGCTTCATTATTATTGGGTCAATAGATGTGAAATAGGAAGCAAAACAAAACTAATGACCTTGCTTACATAACTTGAAATTAATGTTGATACTTAGTACTTAACTCATAGGATAAGGAAGTTACTTCTGTGTCTTTGTAAGTTAATTTTCTATAGTAAGTCTTTTTCTGTAGAAGAAACAAGTAAAATATATTTTTTCTAAAAATTTATATTTTTAAAGTATGTCTTTTGAATTTCTGAGAAAAAAAATTGTTAACTTCATGTAGATATATTTAAAGCATAATTTCTAATTAGGATTAATTTCCACCATGTTATTTTGAAACTATTTTTAAAATTGTCAATATACAATTTTTTACTTATTATTTTTAAATGAAATTATAAAATAAATTGGGAAATATATAGAAAATTGACACTTGAAGAAGAAAATGTTTCAAATTTGGTGAGTGGTTATTTTGTTTTTGTTTTGAATTTCATCTGCATTTTAAAATATAAGAGATAGAAAGCAGAAAGAAAAGGTAGTTATTCATTCAGTTCTGGTTTTTAATATTCCTCACTCTCAATAGATTTAAATATCTTCATACTTAGAGGAAGATGTAATAGTGTCAGGTTCTTGTGAAAGCAGCATTGGAAACAGAACCTTCGGTTTCAGAGAAATCATGGAATATTGCTTGCTGAAATTATTTGTTGATTGAACATTGTTGATAATAGAGCGAATAGAATTAGGGAATAATGAGATCAGCAACTCACATCCAGCTTATTCCTCTTACGTCACGGCAGCGTAAGAACATTGACAGCACTGACATTTCTGATTTCTGGAATCAATAATATAAGATGATGTGCTGTCTCACTGAGTTGGCTCTACAAAGAGTACTGTTAGAAACAATTGAACAAAGATTTTAAGAGTAGATGTCTATGTTATGCTTCAATATTACAACTGCTTGTAAAGGTTAAGCTTAAAAGGATTATGTATAGGAGAATCCTGGCATCAAAAGAATCTGACAAGTCTAACCAAGTTAAATGGAGATTCCTTCCTTGCCAGTGCTGAGATTTTCTAAAAAGTTTTGATAGATATAAAATAGGATAAAATTTGTAGAGTGGAGTTAATCAGTTCATTTGCCTCTCAGAAATTTCCAGATACAATTTACTTTATCTTATTATAGTCAACTACGTAAAAGCACATCATGCAACCTGGTCAATACAGTAAATGAACTGAAAATCCAGAACCTAAACTATGAGGATTTTAGGGCATTGCGGACTAGTTGTGTTTGGTCTGATGAGCAGGTGACCATTAGCAGTTCAACTTCATCTAAAAGGGCAAAAGTTTGTTCCTCAGGTTGTTCCAGAGCAGGTTTAGATTAGATATTAGAAGTTTTTTCATCAAAACAGTGCTAAAGCATTGTAACCGACTGCCCATATAAATGATGTAGTCAGCATCCCTAAAAGTATTCAAAGGATATATAGATGTGGCATTTAAGGACATAGTTTAATTGTGGACTTGGTAGTGTTAGGTTGATGGTTGGGCCCAATGATCTCAAGGGTCCTTTACAACCTAAATGATTCTATGATTCTATATAAATGATAAAATTCTATGATACACATTATCCTTGGTTTGGATGCATCCTCTCTGGTGTCTTTGATGATGTCCGTCTTTCACAAACACTTTCTTATGATCTTCCAGCAATGAACTTCTTTTAAACAAAAGGGACAATCAAAAATATTTGCTATGAGATCCTGCACAGAGGTTGTTTATCATACACTGTTTCAAAGTGAACTTCATTATCATACTATTCTAATTTCACCATCCTTAATTGCCACATGATTGCATGTTTAATGCATAAAATGTCAGTCATTGACAAAGAGCACAATTTATCTGTGTTTTGCAAAATTAAAATACATCAAGACTCAGCACAGACAACTGCATTAAAATATTTGGCTGCACACAAAAAAATCCATGCAAGTGGTGGCACAAAACCCCCCATCTCTTAGTTTATTAATAGGGAAGCAAAGAATTTACCTTTGTTATATTTATAGTTTTATTGATTTCTGGTGACTTTTATAAGGACTCTGTTTTGGAACTCTGGGAATGCTCCTGTCAAAAGTGCATAGTATCCAGTTATCAATCATTACAGGGAACTGAAAAATTCTTTAAATTTTCTGCTCAGATTATCTGAGTGAAAGATGTAAACTCGAGAAATAATATGAGTTTAGAGCCTCATAGTAATTTTTTCTTTTTTATAGTTTATTTGTAAGCTGAAATATCTGTCACATAAATTATATTTTAATTTTTTTTATATTTCCTGTTACAGTCTCAGACTTAAGCCACCTATCTTAAGTGTGTAAAAAAAGTAGTTTTTAATTACATTTCACTGTGTACTGTTTAAACCCAGTTAAAAATCTGAAATTGCCATCATGACTTTCCTTCCTCATAATGTTAAAAGTCCAAATCCAGTTTTAAACTGCTGCATTCAGACCTCTAAAATACATCATCCAGTCCAAAGGGTATCCTCAATCATGAATTACTACAGGCTTTTCCTGCTGTGAATTTGTTCTGCTTCCCTGCCAAGTGCATTAACAAGACAACACCTAGTTCTCAACCTCATCAGTACTCACCTGACACCTCACAAATTGTCAGATGCCAGTTCAGGCACTGAAAACCAGAGGTCTCTGTGGAGTTTTAACCTAAACTGAAAATTAGTTGTAATGTGCCTACCTGTGGCTAATCAAATGACATGAAAAATTAATTTTTATTGAGTGCCAAAAAAGGCTGTTTGAAAGGTTTTGCTAGTTCTTCATTCCCCAGCTAAGTCTGAACTTGTGAACTTTCTGATTTAGAATACAGTTCCATGCACCTTGGCAGTGAGGTTAGAGACCCTTCCCCTTCTTTCTTCTCATGTCTAACTCTTTCCCCTTCCCCCCTTCCTCTTTTTTATTCCTAATTTTTTTTCCCCTCCCAGTTAATTAACTGTGTATCTGTAAGGTCTCATGAACATTTGTTCTACCACTGGTGTCAGAAGAAGGTGTGCATGGAACAAAATTGTAGTCAAGCAGAAAGACCAAGAGAAAGCAGGAATTTCTGAAATGGGGTGCTAGAGAAAAAGCATAGAGGAAAAATTTTGTCTAGGAATTTGAAATAAGATTACAGTGACATTTTATTTGGGATTAAACCAGTGTAGTGGTTTTACGTTCACTAAATTCTGGTCTTAGTACTTACTTTTTCTGTGGGAGAGAGACTAGGAGAAAAACAAAGCAGGCTTAACCTTAAAATGAACAAATAGCTTTATTAACATACACTAAAAGAATATAAATAAAGAAAGTTGGAAAAAAACTAAAAGAGAATGAAACTTTAAAAACCCTCTTCCCTCCCCTTACAAACTGTTCACTTTCTTACAAAACAACATAAAGAGACAAAACTTGTAATTTTCAGTCAGTTTTACTATTTGACAATAGTCTTTCATCAATTTATTAGGGGAAGAGTCTCTCTTAGAGTCATGGATCTCACTGACAACTTAGAACAGTTCTCTTGTGGGTTTTAAACTGTCACAAAAACAATCGCCTGGAGAAACCTGCCTTTGTGACCCTCCCAGGAGCAGTTTCCCAAGCTGCTTATGGGTCATGGGTCTTAGACTTTTGCATACTGGGGTGTCACCTTTTAAAGATGAATAACTCCAAAGCAAAGGATTCTTCACTTCAAGGTACAGAGATATCTTCTTACTTCTTCACTGGCGCAGAGGACTTCTCATCTTTATCTCTGTTCAAACATCTTATAGGATTAATATTACTTAGTCCATCACAAACACATTTGCTTAAATCCACACACAAATCAAAACAATCATCTCCTCAAATGTATATCTTTCCCATGATTTAAAAGAATAATCTAAATATAGAGTTCATTTCCATGGCTCAAGTAAGAATGGAACAACCAACTCTTCAACTCTCTGTCCCAATAGTCTTTTCACTCTTGCTTTACTGACTTTATGATGTTTTTCTTTATGCTCACTCTGTTCTTTCTTACTCTGCCAGAGAAGGGCTAAGCTCTGGAAGCTTCATGTTGTTAGGAAAGGGTTAAATCTGCTCGGAGTCTTTGTCTCTCTCTCTGTAGCTCGTGGTGTTAGATGTTCAAGGCTGCGCTGGTGAAGGAGGAAGAACTCACACAGAGACATCAGAGATCAGAGCACCCAGGCAGTCTGGAATCACAAAAAAACCAGGCAGGATCATAAATGCCTTCTCAGCCCACCCCTTGGTGTAAATCGGGGTGGCTTCAGCCCAAATGGTGCCCATAGCTCATATCAGGGGCCCGGCAGAGATCTCTCCCTGCTCCAGGAAGTTTGGAGAAGGTAGTTGTTGTAAAGCAGCAACCTCTCCTTCTCCTCCATCCAGGAGCCGATAGATTTCAGCGAGGCCTCAGGCCAGCTCCCCACAAAAAGGGGGGAGCAGCAGGCCCAACTAAATGTTATCTCTCTCTTTCTGGCTAAAGGAAAGAAGGAAAAAGCTCCACTTACAGGAAATTTAGGGGTTTTATATGGTACTTCCCAAAGTCGTAGCCAACAATTTTCAGTGGTCAGAACAGATGCCAACATGCCAACTAACCCTCTGATAGGTCCCTGTCCTTTCTAAAGCAATTCCCAGGTCCTGACCTGGGAATTATTCTATATTCTTTTATAACTAAAAAACCAAACCATGACAACCAGTTATGCCACAATACCAAACATAAGTTCCAGGCTATCAGATCAAGGTTCAAAGCCCCTAAGAATCCTAACAGATGAAAGCCCTTTGGGAAATAAATTATAAAAGCCACTAAAACGTCAAAAAATCTATGTGTCATTGTAACCTTTTAAATTATTAATAGGAATATATTTCTCTTAGCAATAAGATGATTTATTGCACAGTCCAAATGTTCACCATGTTCAAATATAAGACCAATAACCAGAAAATACCAATTGCTACCATGGGAAATCATGTTCAAGCACGCATTATACATCTTGGGTTTGTGTGCAAAAATATGTTCTTTTCCAGTAAGCTCTGTCTCCACTAGGATACTTGAAAATGTTACAGCTCAGAAAAAGAGAGACACCTTCAGTCTCTCAGTTTATAATTAGTCATAAGAGGTATGACTTAGATAAAGTGCCTATGCAAGTCATGTACCTAAATGCTCATGAAAACATGAGTACTGAAAGTCTTGTGGCTGCTGCTGAGACTCAGATGAAGTCTCTGTTCTGACCAGATTCCACCAATAGGTGTTTCTCTGGTGAGTCCCAGGGAAGGGCCCAGGCTGACCTGTCAAGACTGCACAGGAAATTTTCCAGGACTTGAATTTACCATACTATTTTGTAATTCTCTATGTACAGAGGGTGACTATGATCTTCTAAAAGTGCTAAGAAACATAGAAGAGGCACCATAAGTTTCCCAATGATGGCCATTATTCTGTAAAGTGCCCAGTGCAGATTTTAGCAGTGATTGAACAGGTTAAAAAATTTGTCAGTAGACTTGGAACAGTCATATACTCTTGTAAAAGAAAGTTTGGAATTGGTAATAGATTAATTTCTAAAGAAGGAAACTTTAAAACCATTAGTTTCTTTATTTCAAGTTATGTGAATATGAATTTTATATTGTAGATAGAAATGATGGGCCAAGATCTTTTGAGATGGTCATTAAGCTTTTTAAAACTTTGTTTTTCTTATTCTTTCTTCCCATATGTTCTACCAAATATTTTTGGATAAGTTTTCTCTTTTGAGTAAGGTAAGTTGTGTGCTAAAAGGTAAGGTAATGAGTGATGGAAATAGAACATGTGATTCTGCGGTATCATAGACTGTACTGTCTTTTTTTGAAATATCTCAATATTCAGACAGTTTTATACTGTTGTGAGATACTATTTAAAGAGCACAGAAAGACATTTTGTTGATACCTTTTAAGTATCATCTTGTAGCTTCATAGGTCATCTGTATTTGATTTGCTAAACAAAACCTTCAAAGGATCAGGAGCTCTGTGCTGAAAAGGACAAAATTGGCTTTTGTATTTTATTTCTGAAGCACAAGGAGTATTAGAGAATATTCTTTCACCAAGAAAAATAGCCCCAAAGAATTTCACAATTAGGAAAATTAATATCAAATAGGCATACCTCAGGCTGTATTTACCAACACTTAGTAGATTCAACTATGCTCTAGTAAACTTTTAAAAGATAAAATTAATGCTTATGAAAACTTTCTTTGCTACATGGAAGTTTTAAAAATGAATCTATTTTCTTTATTTTTTGGTATCCTAGCTTTTTCTGTTTCTTTTATATTGTCTAATGTTGCTGTTTGAACTTTTTTCAGGAAGTTGCTAAGAGTTCAGGAGTTGCTAAGGAAGAATAAGTTCAGAACTGCTCATGTTATCAGGGCCAAGCACAGCTGTATATACTCCAGTTAGCACCTCATTTGCAATGGAGACAGTTTCCTGCAAGACATGGTTAGTTAGACTCATTTTATTTTTTGGTTAGGCCGTAAATTCAAAACAAAGTCAGTTTTGTGAGCATCTAGAGTAAAATAATAGGTTATACATAATTAATGAAGGATTCATGTAAGTGTTTGTTCTCTTACGTTATTTTTCAATTATTTCTCATTCTAACTCTGTTTAAGAGTGCAACATAGACGTAATTAAGTAAGATTGGAATCTATTACATTCATATGAAAATTGAAAGAAGCTTTTAATCAGCTAGTTAGTGCTGGAATGAATTATATTTATAACCTGCACCAAAATGAGAAAGCAGCAACCTTATCAGAAGATTTTGATAAATTTGCTATTAAAAATGTTTATTCTCCTATGCATAGTTTTAAATGTTACTAATTGTGATTATCAAATCCCCTATATGTGTGTACATTCAGAGTCTGAATGATTAGCTAGGAAAATATTTATTTTTAATAAATGTCTTATAATTTCCATATAGGATATGCAGTATAACCTTATTAGAAATCATCATCCTTTTCACGCCTAATTTGATCTCTGCAATTACTTTATTGGGTGAGTTCATTGTAATGTTTTAGAAAGGCTTCTGTAGTTTTGAGACATGGAAGTGTTTATGAGTCAGTGAAACAGAGTTAGATGTAGATATTTGTGATCAGCATAATTGATCAAAGAGGACTTTTTTATATTACAGTTATAGGATTTCAACACGCACATGCTTTATATCACGGAGAAGTAAGTTCTGCAAAGGATGCCTGTGGTTATTTGTCAGGCTTTCAGCTGCACATAACTTTTAGGAATGAAAAGTGTTCATAATAGCATTCCTGTGTTAGTCCTATCCATCAGGTACTCTTTTTATAATGGGAAGGTAAGCCATTAGTCTCGGCTTGTGATTACAATCAGTTCTAAATTATTAATAATCACGGTGAAAAAGGAGAATAAAATTTTAATTTGCAGGGTAGCTGGAGGAAAGCACATTACTCCAACACTCCCCATTTTTCTCTTGGCTCTCAAAGCATTTTCAAGCTTCCTTGAACACCATGTCTTCCCTACGCAAGGATGATGCATGATGCAGAGCAATTCAATGATGCATCCCACACCCATCACAGGCACCCACAAATGTATTCTTCCACTTGGACACTTGGCTTCCATGATGCTTGTCCCACTCAGCAGCTAGTCTGGATGCATGTCACCCCATGCCTTGGTTGCTGGCATGCCAGAGACACACATGGCCCCTATGACCCAGGACTGCAGTACTCAGACACACACACAAACATGTTCACAAAATAGAAATCTTCTCACTGAGGGTGTGACCTCCACCCCACAGAGCTTATGAGTCTCCTTTGACAGACCTGGGAGCAGCTAAGACAAAATGTTACTTCTCTGACTGGGTAACTGGGGTTTTCCCCACATGCTGTTTTTCTGTTTTGGAGCTCCTAACATGTGCAGTGCAAGATTTTTATCACATAATCTAACAATATTTTCAGGGTCAAACAAACATGTAATACCATGCTATAGTGAGCAGCATTTCGGAAATTTTTTTATCTCTGTGCCTTTTTAACTTTGAAAATGTAGGAAAAGATTGTCTGTGGCTGTCTACCCTAAAGTGAAGTTCAGCTGAAACAAAATTAGTCAAACAGACAAAATATCTTCTTTGTATACATATATTTTAAGAAACATTTTTGCTTTTCATTTGGCATGCATACTTTTAACGGTCCACATTAGCATTCACTAAAGCTTTCCAGCTAATCAGAGAGGGTATTGATTTAAACCAAACATTGATGCTGCACAAGTCTGAGTTTAAGGAGTGTTTGGACAATAATCTCAGCTGCAATGATATGACTCTTGGGGTCTTCTGTGCAGGGCAGGGCATTGGATTCAATGAACCTTGTGAGTCCTTTCCAACTCAGCACATTCTGTGATTCTGTGCAAATCTTGGCCAAATGTTGTCCTTTGGCTCCCAGTACAAGCTGTGTCCAAGGGCTCAGCAGTGCTGCAACAATAGTCTTAACCCTATCATATATTATGACAGCAGATCTTCCTATTAACATTTTTTCCCCTGAAAGCATACACTGTAAAATTGCTTTTAGAAGTATTTGTGATTGAAGCACTTGGCCTTTCCTTTTAGATGATTAATTTTAACAATATGTGAGCAATACAATATATTTCCTGCTAGAAGCTTAGCTTGGCTAGTAGCATATAAAATCATTAATTAATCTGGGGTGCAAATAAAAATACCCCCTTATATATGCCAAACAACAGCTTTAAATGAGAATGTATTTTTTTTTTCCCCCAAAAATGTGACTATCTGGAGAAAAATAATTGCACTTATTAGAGAACAGGTACTGCAAAATCATGACCTTTTTCCCTAATACAAACCACCAGACATAATTTACGATGAATGGACTGCAGGAAAACATTGTTTAAATGTGTATGGTTTTATTTGGGTTCCAAAATTCTGCAATAACCTTCTCCTGTTCCTTTCCTAACCTAATTTCCATCTCTACCTGCTGTCTTTGTGCATCTGCCTTTCAATTAAACCTCACACCTGCAGTGGCTTCAGTTTACTGACCATAGCAATTAACCCTTTCCAATTTAGCTGAGTTCATTGAGTACTTGTGTGACTTAGAAATAAAAAAGAAAAAAAAGGAAAAAAGGAAAATGAAATGGGGTGGTTCTTTTATTTTCATCCATATATTCCTGGTAGACAATATGCTTTGTTGACAAAACAATTTCTCAAATTACTGTTTAACAATTCCATAACAGGGTAAAACACATTATTTTGTGCAATGACACATCTTAAAACCATGACTGTCATTGTTTTTCAGTTAAATGGACATAAAGTGAGCACACATATCTACAGATTGAGGGATCAATTCTTTTCATAACTAGATGCTAAACTTTGCCACTTTTTACTGAGTGCATAGAAAAAGCCTCAAAGGTTTAATAAATATAAAGCAGGAGGGGTTATCTTTTTTGGCAGACACAGTCTTCTTGAAGGATTTAAAAAAAACTGTGACAGAGGGCAGCCAAAAATCATTGTATTCTTTTGGAGATGTGTAACTAGTTTAAAAAATAGGTTTGAAGTATTTAGGGTCCCTTCAATTTTGAGCCATATAGTTTGGATTTTAGCCACATTGTAGGCACTCCAGGCTGTATTTAGACAAAAGAAACACCATAATGGATAAAATACTGAGGCTATTGAAGAGAATTGATATCAGTATAATTCTGGAGTCACGTTGTTTTTCTACAAAATCTGAAAAATATCTGTTACAAGATGTGAGAATAGGACTTCTCCCACTGTTGTTGTGAGAAATTCCCCACTGTGAAGTAGAATAACTTGACAGTTAGCGGCTGCCCTTTTTCCAAAGGGCCTGCTGTGATTTAGCATGGCTGTCTCAGTCTAATTGGTCAAACGCCAAATGTAAAGTGCTGTATAAATGTAAAATATTATTGCAGTATACTGTACTTAATTGGAGTAAGTTTTTTATTGACTTCCTCACTAGGAATTAATTTAACCTAGTGATACTAGACTGTGTTTACTTCTTTTCAATTGGTTGATATTAGCATATATTCTGCAGAACAGCTACATGTACGTATGTAGCTGATGCCAAGTAATTAAATAGTACTTTAACAAAAAATGAACTTTAAGGAGATAGGGTGGAATCCTGTACCCTTTAAACAAGTGATGAATCATGCTGTGATGACCTATATTGTACCCATAATTTTTGAGCATCTCTTTCTCAAATTAAGATCTTGTATATGGCATTTGGGATTCTGTTTTCCAGAAAAGTCCAACTAAAGAACGTGAATATTTACATACTTGCAATTTCAGGTTTGCTCATTGGTATAGATGAAGAAGTTAGATGCTTTTTCCTGATTGAAATTCATCAGGTACCCTAGGTTCACTCACTGTAGTAACACTTCTATCCATAACAATGCCTTTTCAGGTAGAATTCCAAATCTGTAGGGGGGACCTGCAATCAGAAGTGCTAAGCTGCTGAGCATTAATATGCTGTTCAGAAAGATGAGTCACAGCTGAGTTTCTCAGTGTGCTAGTTGGATGACAAAGCTGATTTAAAAAGCTCTTGCCACATGCTGCATTTCATTGTTCACTCAGTTGTGTTAGTATAATTGCGCATGGATCCCATTGTAAGCAAGGTTACTGAAATTATTGAAGTTAAAAGAAATATGCAAAAGGAATAGCTTGTAGTAAGGATTAAGGCAGTCACCATCCCTAGAGTCTCATAAGTGTTGTACTGACACAGCTGGTCTGATGACGAACCCCAGTTCAGGCATGTGCACTTTTAGAAGGCTTTGTTCTCAAAATCAGTAGACTGGAGGACTAACAAGTGAACTGCTTCTGGGCATTCCTTGATGCTAGTTATCAGTTTATGGATGAGAGGAGAATGAATTATTAAATGGAGACACATATAATTGCTATGGTGACGATTGATTGGTTCTACCTTTTAGGAAAGGCAAAAAAACCAACCCATGCTGCTGAAATTTGAACTCTGGATTCAGCTGGGAAGCAAGAGCTTAGAGCAGGACTAGCTGAAGGTTTTTTTCTCTGGTTCCATCTAAGAGAGAGTTAACAGTATATATTTTCCACTGAAAACAAAATTTTCTTGGCTCATCAGTCTCTGGTAGGAAGGAGGAAGTACCTTTGAAGTTGTTAACTACCATGTGTTGTGTGAGACTTCCTTGAATGGTTTCATGACTGGCAAATCAGAAGTCTAGAAGAGTCAAATTTTAGGCTTAAACCCAGTTTAAGCATAAAGCAAAGCATAAGCTGAACCCTAGATTGTCAGTTCCAGTCTCCAAACAAATTGCAAATAAGTGGTGTAAACATCTTCCACATCTTGTCTTTTCCCCAGTTTCTGTCTACTTTTGACATGCATCTTCTCTGGACATGTGCCCTTTTCAGGGTGAGGACCACCCCTTTGTGAGGAAAAATGAGCATATTGTGGCTATTGCTGTGAGCAAAGGAGAGTAGGGTGTTTCGCAAAAATCACAGCTCCTTAATTGCTCCCCCAGGGGGCTTCTAACTTCGGAAGAAAGTGTTGGAGACAGGCTTATCTGAAAAGCTGGTCACATATTTGGCAGCTAAATGACAGTTATCAGAATGGAGCTCTTTACAAAACAGTCTGATCCATACACAGATAGTATTTATTTGGTCCTCTTTCTATTATGTTGGTTTGGATGAAAATGCATAATGGCGCAAGGTTTCCTCTAATTAACACAGTAAATCATACATTATAAGGAAGATTTCTCTTATCAAATTCTATTTACAAATGCATGTACTTCTTCAGGCATGTTCTGGTTTCCTTTGATGATTGGAATTCATAATACAGATAAAGATAATTTAGAAAAATCCTCAAGTCAACAGTTTTGGAGCGCTGAATATTAAGGTTTATCTCCACTGTGAAATGCTTCTGCAGCTAAGATGAAATTTAAATACTGAAAGGTTTGATAATAATATATTTATAGAGGAATATGGTCTTATAAGAAATGTAAAATAGAATTGTATTATTTACTCTGGGGGCAGTTTTACCACGACATTATTTTTATTGTATTAAAAATAAATTTTATTGCATTGTATTATTTTTATTGTTTTAGCACCACATTATTTCTCTGGCATATTGAACCAGCTCAGCACACAGAGAAGCCATAGCCTACCCTACGCTTGTAATTAATTAGATTTCAATTTTTTTTGATCAGGAAGCAAACATTTCCTGGTTAGGAAGTCACTTGATTCCAAATTCTATCCAAAAATCATAAGCCCACACTTTCATATACAATACAGTTGAATTTGAATCTTATCTAGCTGGTGCTCCTCCTTACCTTCTTTTATAAAGCAATTATTAATGCCTCTCAAGGCCTTACGGTAGTCTAGGTATCTGTGCATAAAGATTTTTAAGACACATATTAAGCTAAATATCTCTTAAAAGTATTACGAAGTAAGTTGAATTTTGTGGGACCTTGAATAATGACAAACCTGTAGATTTCATTTGAATATCATCTCCATTCTACCCAGACTGAGACTTTTTTTCCCTCGCTTGTCTGTTTTATTGGAGATGAATTATATTTTGAGAGCAGTAATATTTTTTTTTTTTTTTCAGTGTAGAGGACATGATTAGCCTTTTTGTCAGTATTTTAAATTATTCTCTGTGGAATTTCTTTAGTGAGACCCAGATGACCACTGATGGCAAAAGGAAAGAGCCTGCTCCCTCACCAGGGGGGATATCACAGCTTTATTCTGGAGTCCTCCTCATGCCGGCTGGAGTTCTTTCCCCATCCACACCAGTGCCAGAGAGCCTGGCCCCCCCTGCACCAGGGCTTTTTCCCAGGGGGGCCGGGCCCAGAGGCAGGGACAAGCCACTGCCCAGTCAGGGACAAGGTGGGAGTGGAACAGAGTTGGGTTACATTCCAGTGGGGGGGATGGGCACGGCCAAGCAGGGACAAACCACGTGATACAGTTTCCAAGGGGGACAGGGAATAGAAAAAGAATAGAAAAACATTACAAACCCCAATATAAAAATGAAACTCAATATAAATCCAATTAATGCACTACAACATCTCCCTCTTTCTTATTAAATTGAGAAGGAGGAAGGCTCAGTCCGTGGGAGACGTTCAGAGTTCGGACCTTGAGTACCTTTAAAGTTGCAGAAGAAAAAAAATGACCTTTAGAGCAAACGAACTGTCCAGAAAAACTCTGTTAAGGGATAATTAGAAGAGGGTTCGGCGCTTTCTCCTTCTCCAGGCAGCGCTGGCTACTTGTGGGGCCTCTGCAGGTGGCTTTGCAGTTTTAGGGATGAAAGGTTTCACCCACTCAGCTGGCATCCATTTGAGACCTGGGGACATGTAGGCGTACCCACCACCCCAGGTGACCAGATCATGAGGACTTTCTGTTTCTCTGGTCGCTGGATCCTTTACTATCACATCCAGTGACTTTTGCTGAAAGGTAGAACTGGTTAAAGCAGGATCAGTCAATTCAACATTTACATTTTCTAGGTTTTTCTCCACCCTTCTCGGACTTGTTCTATTTATGTCAGCAAGCTTTTAGTTTTTTGAAAAATTCCTTTTGGGTCCCTGAGACCCCCCACCTCCATCATCCCGAAAGTCCAGTAATTGTTTCTTTAAAGGGCATTGAGATGCCCAATGTCCAGCCTGTTTGCACAGGAGACAGGTTGTTCTTCTTTTGGGCGGTGGCCGTGGCACAGACACAGGGGGCATGGCGTCTGCTGTGGCAGCTCTTTGTGGTGGTCTGAATGCATCTCTGGAACTGTGGTTTGGGTGAACTGTCATGAAGGGAACCTTCCTGGCCCACACCTGGAGCATGACACGTAAAGTTGGAGCCGGTTCCATGGACAGGCTGAGGATAGCTGCCTTGCACTGTTCGTTTGCATCGGCCAGAGCCATCTCCTCCAGGATCTGTTCCTGGGCTCCTTCACTCTTAACCTGTAACTCGATAGCTCGGGTTAACTGCTCCACGAATATTACTGAAAGTTCTGATGGAAGCTGCTTTATTTTACTGTAAGGTTGGAAAGACCCATCGGGCTGGATTGAAAAGAATGCTTTGGAAGCAGCATCTTTAATGCATTCTAAAACAGCTAAAGGAACTTCCTGTGCCTGTTTGAGTGCTGAGACTCATTCACCATCACCACATAGATGTTCTAATCAAATTGGCAAATTCTTATTATTAACAGCCATTTCAGGATTTTGTCAAAGCTCCAGAAGTAAATCTTTTTGGAGGTCAAAGGGAACTGTAGCATTTCTTGTTAAATTTGCTTTTAAACGGTTGCAAAAGTATTCTCTTTCATATCTAAATTTGGCCTGAGCTTTGCATAAATCCTGAATCGCTTGTTGGGGGAAGGGGTCCCAATTACTGTGGACAGCACCCCCTCTTTTTGACTGTTGATACGTGAAAGGGGTAGCAGAAAAGCTGGGATCGCTTCCTGCTTCTGGGTCCCCTGCTCCCCCCTGCTCCCCCCGGGGCGTGGGAACTGGGATTATGGGGGGGAAAACCGGGGGAACCAGGGGCAAGGAGGGGCTGGAGGCTTGACTCACACAGGGCTGAGTTGGAGGGCGGAGGTTTGAGGGTAGGGGGCAGAGTCGGAGGAGAGGGCAGTGCCAGGGGTGGCACCGAAGGGAAGGAGGGGTCTGGGGAGAGGAAGGGATTGCAAAAGGGATTGTGGGAAGGAGGGACAGACAAAGGGAGAGGCTCCTCGTGAGTGTATGGCTTCGGCCATTTTGGGTAACAAAGGAGTCCCCTCCATCTTGTGACCCCCCCACAGAACTGAGACTAGTCTCTACTGAGGATCAATAAGATGGGGGGTTTGAGCACTCGGACTGTTTGCAAAGGTACAAAATGGAGGAAATCCACAAAAAACTGGCTTTTTTCCCTTTTCATTTTTCTTTTGCAATGCAAGCTTAATTTTTAAGCTATAAAAAGCAAAATTTGCTTTTTCTTTATTACTAGAGGAGCCAGATTCAACTATTTTATTTGCAACAGCCTCCCAAAATTCTGGGAAGCTTATTTGCTCTAATGATACATGTGGAAACTGAGAAAACAAATACCGAATTAATTTTTTCAACTCTTACTTTGGACAATGGGTCCTGCCATCATCCAAGGCACTTAAAATTTGAGAATAGACTCTTTTTTGAGACACAGATAGCCTAGCACCCATTTATGGCCCAGATTTTAAGTTTCTGTGTCCCCTTTAACTGTGACTGGGAAACTGAAAGTTAAAAAACCCTCGCTGGAGAGAAAAAAAAACAAAACTGAAGGGGAAAGTTACCTTTTCCACCCCCTCCAGGCTGCCAAAAGGAACTTGCTATTAAAGCACCCTGAAGTTTTACTCTGGAAGCAAAAACCTTCCCCCAAAGGAAAAAACCTTTTTCCCTGAGGATCAGTGCCTCTTAAAAGGATTTTCCCTTAGAAAACCCAAAGTGGTACTCACCAAAATTCCAGTGTTCAGACGAATTTTTCCTTTCTTTCCCAATCACTCCTTTTGCCTGAGACAGACCCTTTTGGTGCAAAAAGAGCTTCCAGTCTCGGATCCCAGGATCAGTTTTCCATGAACATGTGGTCACTCTCTGGGAGCAGCCTGCCGTTCAGGGGGCTTCTTCGCAGCACTCTGATGGGTTTTTTAAGTCCAAAGGAGAAAACTGCAGTCCTGGCCTGTGGAATCCTGTGTTTCGGAGACTCCACAGCAAACGCCAAGCCTGATGGGTCTGTGTCTCTGTGTGGGTGGGCTACGTTTCGGGACTCAAGTGCCTCCGTGAGATTCCTTGGCCACGTACTCCCCAAGTGGTTCTTCCAGTTTTCTGGGAGCCCCTTATGGCTTCAAGCCACACGATTAGGCACCAGTTGTGGAATTTCTTTAGTGAGACCCAGACGACCACTGATGGCAAAAGGAAAAAGCCTGCTCCCTCACCAGGGGGGATATCACAGCTTTATTCTGGAGTCCTGCTCATGCCGGCTGGAGTTCTTTCCCCATCCACACCAGTGCCAGAGAGCCCGGCCCCCCTGTACCAGGGCTTTTTCCCCGGGGGGCCGGGCCTAGAGGCAGGGACAAGCCACTACTCAGTCAGGGATAAGGTGGGAGTGGAATTGGGAGTTGGGTTACATTCCAGTGTGGGGGGATGGGTGTGGCTGAGCAGGCACAAACCATATGATACGGTTTCCAAGGGGGACAGGGGTTACAATAGAAAAACATTACAAACCCCAATACAAAAATGAAACATAATATAAACCAAATTAATGTGCGACAACAATTCTCTTTGTAAAATTAATGAATTTCTACATTTTGTCTCTGCCTTTTTTTTTTTTTTTTTTTTTTTTAAATGCCATTCTTTGTTGCCCTTTTTACTTATATTTCTCTCGGGAAATTCTATCAGTCTCCATGTAAACAGAGGTGATCCCTAGGGAGACATCAATAATGTGATTCTTTGTGTCTTCTTTCAGGCTTTTGTACCAACATTTGGGAAATTAAACAAGGCAGAGTTTCTGATAATTTCAAACTGAGAACTAGGAATTGAGGAAATAATTATTGTCATTCTGCTTATTGGCAGAATATGTTTTCCTAAAATTTTCTTTATCCTTGATTTCAGATAAGATCAGAAGCATATGAATTTTTGTATCTTCATGTCCCCATACAAGAATTGAATAAAAAAGATGCATTAATCAAGTGAAGAAAGCAAGAATCAGAAGCAGAAGCCAGATGAATTCTAATGATGAATAAAATACTTTCTTTTTTTCTTTTTAAACACAAAGAATAAATGAAAAGACACCATATTAAAGGAAATATCTTCTCACTTATTCTTTTTCCTATTCAAGTCTGGAGACTTTTATTCTGGAGGTATATTGTAATTTGATGTATTTTAACAAGTTCAGGATTAACTGGATGGAATTAAAGGACACTTTTTATAGGCAATCAACTGGGCAATGACAGCGGTGAATGGCTGAGGAAAGCAACTGCTATGGTATTTTGTGTTGAATGGAGTCAAGTCCCTGTGGTTTGAGGTTATCTACAGGATTTAAGCTTCTCAGTGTAGATGAAAAGTAATTAAAATCTGCAAATTGTGAAGGTGTTTATGGCTGAAACTTGTATTTATTTGCACTGTGATGTTAAAGCTAAAAAAGAGCTGTAGATGCAAGGGAACATAAATTTAAAGACTGATTCTTAAGTATTTAACTTAATTCTTAAGTATTTAAAGGTTTTTGAATATCTGTATTTTGAGCTGAGGTGCTTTCATCTGTCTTCAACATTCAGTAAGAAATATTTGTCTTGTTTTGGTGGGGTTTGTATTTTTTTCAGGTCATAAATTCACAGGAGAATTGGAGTGGAATATCTTTCCCTAAATTCTTGGTACGGGAGGGCACTACTTGTGCCATTCTAATTCAGTTTAAATTTTTTGAGTTTTCCTGTGGGCAACCATTCGAAATGTCAGGTGTTTTTTTCTTCTGTTTCATCTCCATAATGGTTGGAAGCTACGATTTAATGGGACTCTCTCACTTTGAGGGGAAAAAAAAAAAAAAAAAAAAAAAAAAGTTTTTGTTATCAATTCCAATGTCCATCTTTCATTTCTATTCTTTTCTGATCAGATTTTCCTTTCAATAACTTTTCTGCCTTTGATACCATGTTAGGTGACCTCGTTATATTAAGGACTGTGGAAGGGGTCCCCTCCTTTTTTAAAAAAGGAACCACTGAAATATTTAGCAACAGACATGGAATCTCTGCCGTCCCAATATATTTAAAAACCTGCAACAATTTCCCCTAACACCATTTTTATCATATAAATGTTCTCATTACAAAAATACTTCATTTTCTGTTGGTTTTGTTGACTAATAATTTACTACGTAGGAAGTGTGTGTACAATGCATTGGAACATAAAAGGTTTGGTACAAAAAAATAGGATTATCTTGATGCATTAGACAACTGCCTAAATACAGCCATTCTGCTGAATTTGGTCATCAGTTAGAAGTGGTAACAAATTTTTGTTGGATGTTTTGACAATTTTGTCTTCCTCAACCTGTAACAAGATTAGGTATATATTTTTATGTGTGGGGAACTGGTTTTTACTTTAGTCAATATTGTGATGAGAATGGACATACTGGACCACAGAGGATATCTTAGAAAATTTTGTCAACATCTTATGCCTCATTGATTTAGCTTAGAATTAATCTCACCTGCTCAGTTCACATCAGTGTGATTAAATGGTAAAGGAAAAGAGAAAAACAAAAACAAAAACACCCCAACAAACCCTCATCAAAGACTTGATCCTGCACATTCATTATGCAGGATGTAATTAGCTTGTAAATTTACCTGGAGTATCCTGGTTTCCATGAGAGCATATAGCACAATTGCTCACATATGCAGAGCCACTTATGGGAGCAAAAGCCACAGTAGTTTGTTCTGTGAATAATGACAGAAATCCTAAGTTAAATGTGGTGATCTACTTTTCTGATAGAATATTTGTCAGCAAATATTACCCCCATGGAAACTGCAACAATGAGTAGTTTCTGTTTGAGATCTCCTCAAGCATAATCATTTTTGGCTAGCTTCCTATGTAAAACTGTATTTTCTTATTAGTATTTCATCATCAAGGCCAAGAACAAGTGGTTGCAGCAAACATATTTTCTATTAAAGAGATTTCTCTCAGATTAGTCTTCCTCTAAAGTGCTAAATCATTTTTTGTACCCTTTAACAAGCTTTTTTCAGTGTCAGATTGGTATCTCTATTTTAATTAAATTTTAAAATTCACATATTTGATTTCAGTTTCCTCTACTTTCAGCTAAACCATTGCCTGTTAGATCCATAGTCAAAAAATTTCCATTACTTTGAAAGAGACTATTAGTGTAATGCAACTGGAAGTGATAAAGAGTAGGAGTTTAGTTGTAATAATATATCAGATTGTGGTTGCCAGAGAAATCAAACAAATGGCAACATAGATTTCAGCTGGTTGTCACAAAACTGAAAAATGACCAATATTAGAATTTTGCATTCTCATTGTTTGAAGATTAAAAAACCTCTGTCAGTAGTGCATTGCTGCTTTCTTTTAAGGACATTATTAATCTGATTAGCAATCTTTCCATGAAATAGCAAGCAAGCATTAAAAACTCATTCTTCCCCCCTTTTTTTTGATATTGCCATTTTGTGTTGATCCAAGTAAAAAAGTGTTTCATCTTCTAAATATGTGTAACACAATGACTTTTAGGAAAAAAAAAAAAAAAAAAAAAAAAGCTATACCCAAGAACTGATTATTTCTTTACTCACATATAAAGCATGTACAGAATATATATATATTATGGATATGCATATACAGAATATCTGCTTCCTTGCTTTTGGATTGATTATATTTGTATTTATTGAAAACTGTATTAATTTTTCAGGTTGAACTATAATTTCTTTCCTATGAAAGAGCTGGCACTGGCATACCATTTTGTTGTTGTTCTCTTGTTATATCTTAGACTCCCATAAATTACCTGGAAACATCAGAGCCTTTGTCCTGCTATTTTTAGAAACAGATTAATTTGCATGGCAGGCTATCACAGTCTTCAAATGGTATATATAATGGAAGTACAAATGTCCCACTTACACCGACATGGTGTATTCCAGCTTTAAAACTTTCAATTGTTAAACTTCAATTCAATGGCTAAAAATACATTTGGGGGGGGAGGGGGGGAGAGGGGGGCTTGTTTTATTTTCCTCTGCTTTATTTTTTTTTCTGGTTTTGTGGGTTTTTTTGTTTGGTTGGTTTTTGTTTGGTTGTTTTTGGTAATGTATTTAGGCTTGTGGGAGTTTTGGAACTTTTTTTTTTTTTTAAACAAGCTCTTAAGAGAGTCGGTGGTGGGGGTCTAATGCTATTAACCTGCTGAGATTCAGAAAAGTTCAAGGACCAAACACATATAGATCTACAGAGAGTACATTTAGTGCATGACATGTAAGTTAATAAATTGCCTCAATGCCTAATATTATATTTATACGACACGTGAGACCTGAGGTCTTATCATTAACAAAAGTCTTCTGAAGCTGGGTTCTGCTTTTCTTGAAAAAACATGAAAAAACATAGGTGTTGAAATTAAATGAACTATTATTAAGGTAACCATCATCCTTCATAAGCACTCTTGTCTTTTTGCTAACCTGGGAATGAAACTCAAGATAAATTTAGTAAGTAGGTAATATAAAAGGCGATCTTCATTTGAAGGCCTTCATTCCACAAAAGCCCACTCCCTCCAGAGATGAGTACGTATTTATAGGTTTTAGGAAATTAGCATAGTTGGTTAAAAGCACCAGTTAGGAGGACAAGTGGTGATACAATTTCTCCCCAGGTCAAGCCCCTTCTTTGGAGTCCCCCCCTCGGCACTGGCTGTACTTTGCCCATGAAAATTTATCTATAGTTGTTCTTATACTTGGTTCCCAGGAATAACCAAGATAGGATAGAGGCCTTGTACCCCCTGGGGCTTGGAGCTCTGGAAGTTGTTTTGTCTTTCTTCTTAGAGAAAGGCCATGGAAAAGTACTGGGAAAATGAGTCACTAATACAATAGACTATAAAGTTACAAATACATGTGTGAAGAATACAGAGAACATAGAAAAGAAAAAAGGCAAAACCTTAACCATCATCACACTACAACCATGTTTATGCTTTTCATTTTCACCACAGTCTAGATGCAATTATTAACTGATTTAATTAAACAAATTCAGCGATTAATTAAGTCAAGAATGACTTAAAACTTTGTTCTCTTCTTATATTTATTTGGACCACTTATTTTGGTCATGACTAGTGGAGGTCTGATTACTGTCATAGAAAACCCACCCATTTAAGCCTTAGAGCACCTGAACTTTCAGCAGAATAACACAGATTATGCTGTACAGACTTAAGCCCCTTTATGAAGACACAGTCACTGGATAAGGTGGTCTTTCTATGCTCTTAATGGGATAGTTGATTAGCAGAGCAAGTAAAACACGGAGCAGTTCTAGATTCAAACCTTTCTTTTCCCTCAAACTGCAAATTAACTCCATGAGGCCATGAAAATATCTTAACCCACCAATCACTTGGGTGTTTTGTGAGGCGGAGGTGAGCAGTATTTCTCCTTAAATTACCCACATTGGATGACACATTTGAATGCTCATTACAGTTTTGTGAGGTGTGAAGAGCAGGGGTGAAACCATAAGTATTCTGCAATGGTGTTGTTGTCCAGGTACTGGCAGGCAGCACCACACTGAGGGCAGCCTCTATGGGGAAAAGTCAGGGCTGCCCTGTGCTGCACCCAGCCAGCTCCAACTGGGACCTCGGCTGGAAAATGTATTCAAGAGCAAAACACAGAGCAAGCAATGAGGGGTAAGGAAAAAAAGTGAAAAATAACAGTGTGAACACCAAGGCCAGAAAAAAATCAAGGGAAGGAGTTTCCCCAGGCAGCAGAACAGAGGTTGCCCAGCAGCTCACAGAGATGGCATAGTGGAGCAGATATTTACACCGCAGCCTGTAGTGTACCCTGCGCTGGAAACAGGTTGATATTTTTTGCGGGGACTGAGACCCATGGAGAGTCCGTGTTGGTCTTGGTTTGTCGTGAAGGATTTAGGCCCATGCTAGAGCAAGGGAAGGAGCAACAGAGAACTGTTACAGACTGATCCCATTTCCCATCTCCCTCTAAATAGAGGTAATGGAATCAGAAATGAAGAAATTAAATTGACCCTGGAAAGATGTGAGATAGAGATGGAAGGAATGTTGTTTTAAGGTTTGGTTTGCACCACTGAAATACATTTTTAATTGGCAATAAATCAAATTAATTTTTCCATAAGAAAAGGCTGATTTGCTCATGCTGGTAGTCAGTAGTAAACTATTTTCTGTCTTTGTCTCAACCTATGACCTTTTCCATCTTAATTTCTCCCCCTTTTATTTTGAGAAGGTGGAGAGAGAGAGGAGGTAGGTGAACTTTTGGCAACTAGCCCAGGTAAACCCGTCACAGAATGTTATGTCATTTCTGTCAAAAGGTTTCATTTACAGCTCTACAGTACACTTATACAATGTTGTTTGCTTTTTAGAAACTTTAGGGCCAATACATTTTGGTTTTCCTTTTGGAATGTATTTATTCATTTGCTTTTTGGCATTTCTCTTTGCTGAATGGGACAGACATAACTGCACTAAAAAAATCTGGGGAGATAGATATGCTGACTTTTTCTATGCTGTTAAAAACTTTAATGGAATATGAGTTACTCTAGGCCTTACTAAGCTGTGTTCTGCTACAGAGCTCATTCACCTGTTTTGGGTTTTTTTGAAAGTTTCCTGAATGTAAATTATTTCAGACAGATTATTAAAGGTTGAGTGCACTGGATTTTTCCAGTGAAAATTTGGCTTGATCTCCAGTGCTTATATAATTAGCTTAATCCCAAACTTGTCATAGGCTTGACATGTTTACCCATATTAAAGTCATTTATATGGGTAGCACTCACACACCACTTCTGAATCAGCAGACAGTAACTGACTGCTGAGAGACACAGAGGATGAATAGCCTGAACAGCTTTTTGAACTCCCGTTCTCTGCTGCTTCCTGGCTGTTTGAGCACTCAGAGTCCATTTCATGACAAAATTAAACATTAGTTCAAACTGCCACTGGAGGTAGTTTGACACAACATGCTTTACTTAGCTTTGAAACAGTCACTTAGAGCTAACAGGGATCTTACTGCTTCTCAGCTGCTAGCTGGTACTGGGTAATTGAGAGAGTTTCTAATTGTGTGAGAACATTTCCTTGATTCTATAACAGCATAAATGACCCCTTTCTTGTTCCAGCTCAAGCTGCTTCAGAGCAGGAGTACCCCTGTGATCAGACACCCTTTCCCACTGTGACTCCATGGGCACCAGCAGCTGCTGCTTTTTGGAATTGTCCAGCACTGGTTTATGCAGGAATAATGTTGTGCATTCCCTCCTCACCTTTGTGGCACAAACCAGGAATGGATAAATTTAGAGATGGCTGACATACACACTGATGTCCACAAGGGATTACAGAATAAGAGTGGTGGTTTTCGTTGGACTGAAGCTGATGGCAGTTGGGAAAAAGAGTCTTCCCAGAGATTCTGATCTTGGCTTTTATGCTGGAACTGCTCAGAGCAGTACCACTGACACAGTCTGTCTCTGCAGGATCCCTGCTTAAGAGATAGTTACTAACAGCTGAAAAATAGAAAACTTTTTATGAGGCCACAGATTATATTTACATTTGCCTGTCTCTTCATGGTTAGATTCAGCTGTTTTTCTCTGGAGAGAAGGGAAAGGTGAAAGTCATTGTCACATAATAATCTCCTTTGAAGCATTGGGAGGTGTATGCCACGTGTGTTAGAATAACAAAAGAAAAAATGAGCACAGGACAGAGGCTTCAAAATGTAATGTTTATTCTAGAAAATAATTAAATCTATCATCACAGACTTACAGATGAAATTCTAGTTGTGTTTGAATAGCGGATGACAGGAGCACTGACTACATCTTCTTGTGTATATCTTGTGGCATATAATCAACTCACAGTCAACCCTGAAATTGTGCAGGATGTGCTGCTCCATCTGAATTGCTACAAATCTATGGGGCCTGATGGGATTCATCCAAGACCTCAAAGAGCTGGCTGATATCACTACAAAACCTCTCTTGATGATTTTTGAGTGGTCTTAGAAATCCAGAAAGGTCCCAGCTGATTGGAAACTGACAAATGTTGTGCTAATTTTCAAGAACAGCAAGAATGAGGACCCTGGACACTCCAGGCCTGTCAGTCAGTGCCTGGTAAAGTTATGGAGATTATTCTGGGAGGTACTGAAAACACCTGAAAGAGAACACAGTCATTGGCCACAACCAGCACAGCTTCATGAGAGGAAAGTGTTGCTTGTCAAACCTTTTTTCCTTTTATGACAAGTTTGATCAAGGGAAGCCAGTTGATATTTCTGGATTTTAGTAAAACTTTCAATGCTGTCTCATAGAATCCTTCTGGATAAAATATCCGGCTCACAGCTGGATAAACACATCATGTGATGGATGAGCAACTGGCTCATGAGTCAGGCACTAAGGGTTACAGGGAATGGGGTGACATCAGGCCAGGGACCTGTCACCAGTGGGGCTCCACAGCGATCCATCTTAGGCTCCGTGCTCTTTGACATCTTCATGAATGACTTGGGTGCAGGACTGGAAGGGACACTGAGCGAGTCTGCAGATATAAAACTGAGAGGAGCTGTTGGCTCCCTTGAAGGCAGGGAGGCCCTGCACCAAGATCTCAAAAAATCAGAGGGCTGGGCATCACCAACCAGGCAAAGTTGAACAAGGGAAAGTGCCAGATTCTGCACCTGGGATGGGGCAACCCTGGGTGTACAGACAGAGTGGAGATGCTGGAAAGCAGCAGCAGGGAAAGGGACCTGGGGGTTCTGGTGAATGGAAAAGTTGAATGTGAATCAGCAGAGCCCTGGCAGCCAGGAGGGCTAACACTGTCCTGGGTGTGTCAGGCACAGCATGGCCAGCCGGGCAAGGGAGGGGATTGTCCTGCTCTGCTCTGCACTGGGGTGGCCTCAGCTCGAGTCCTGTGAGCAGTTCTGGCCACTACAATATAAGAAAGATATTAAGCAATTAGAGACTTTCCAAAAGGGGACAATGAAGATTAAGAAGGGCCTTGAGGAGAGGCTGAATGAAGAGCAGCTGAGGTTACTTGGTCTGTTCACCCTGGAGTAGACTAAGAGGGGACCTCATTGCAGTCTGAAACTTCATTGTGAGGGGAACAGGCGGGGGCAGGCACAGATCTCTTCTCTCTGGTGACCAGGGACAGGACATGAGGGAAAAGCCTGAAACAGGTGAGGTTTAGTTTGGATATTAGAAAAAGATTCTTCACCCAGAGGAACAGGTTCTTCCCTGGAACAGGGTCCCCAGGGAAGTGGTCACAGCACCAAGTCTGCCAGAGCTGGAAGGGGCATTTGAACAATACTCTCAGGCACATAGTGTGACTCTTGGGAATAGTGGTGTGCAGGGCTTGTTCTGTGATTCTGTGATATTTTATTACACTTGCTGCTCTATTTGACAAAACACTGCTCTTAAGTCTTCCTCTGATAGCAGGGCATAGGAATATTGCCTATCTGGTTTGTTTGGGAAGTTTTTATGACACATCCCCTAACAAGCACTTATTGTTTTTCTTACCGCTCAGAATGTGCGCCCTTACTGAGCTAGAAAGTTAATTCTCTGCTGCCCCTTGGAGAGAAGTTTGATTGTCAGATTAGATGAAGTGAACATTGAACAAAATGAATGGGTCTACAGTAAGAAAAATGAGACCAGTGAATACTGGATTGGTGCCAATGTCTCAGAAGTAAAGGTGCTAGGTAAAAAAGTTTTTATATCAGGAAGATATTGATCTCATGTTTCTGACCTTAAACATCAAGGAAAGGACTTTGATTTTAGTGATGCTCAGCATATTCGTCTTGGATCTTTTAATGGGAATTCTGGTTCTTATAACAAGTGTTGTAATATTTGCTAACTTTACTTACATGTTTTTGATGACATATTGTGGTAAGTTGACCCTGTCTGGAAGCCCAGGGGCTAAAGGCCCACTAAAGCTGCTATCACTGCCTTCCTCAGCTAGAGAGGGGAGAGAAAATATAAAGAAAGATGGTTTGAGATAAGGGCAAGGAGAGTTCACTTATCAGTTACCACCATGGGCAAAACAGACTCTACATGGGGAAATGATTTTAATTTATTACCAATCAAATCAGAGAAGAATAATGAAAAACACAACCAAATCTTAAAAGAACATTCTCCTTCTCTCAACTCCACTCTCCTTCTTCTGGAGTTTAACTCCACTAACTCCTCCCTGACAGTGGCACAGGAGTATGGGGAATGGAGGATGCAGTCAGTTCATCCATCACAAGCTGTCTCTGCTTCTCCTTTCTCTTCTGCAAGAGAACTCCTCACACTCTGCCTCTCCTCTACTGTGGGGTCCCCCACTGTGGAAGACAGTGATCCATGAACTTCTCCAAGAAGAACTTCTTCCCACAGACTGCAGTTCTTCATAAACTATTCCATTGTGGGGTCCTTTCCACAAGGTGCACTCCTTCAGGGACTGGCTGCCCCTGTGTGTCTCCACCTGGCTACAACCACCATTTAAAAATAAAGAACTCAAAATCACTAGAAAGATGAAGCTTATTCTGTATGTAGCATACTGAAATTGACTAAGGTAAGTCACTAAATGATACATATAAATCTGGAATACATTTTTGAGGAATCAAACTAGTAATATCTTTTTCAGTACATTAAAAAAAAAAAAAAAGTAGCAGAAACAGACCAATTTAATGAAGTAGATCCGTTGCTTAATTCAGTTTCTCATAAATCAAAATAAAATATTTTCTGCAAGGCTCCAGTGCGCTCCTACGAAAACAGAAGCAGAACAAAATCACACTTAAAAAATAACATTTTGCTTCAACATACTTACCTGTTTGGTGGCTGTTTATTGTACATATCTATTAGTGTTCCAATTTATTTCAATGGCCTACAAAAAGAAATAAAAGACAGGTAACATTTTTCCCTCCCAGACTCTTTCCTGTATTCCCAGTAGCACCCCATCAGTCTCCTTGCAGAAAAGCTCTCATTCATGAACATTTTTGGGAACACAGAACCACAGAGGCTTCAGTTTTTATCTGGCAGCTACACAGAAGGTGCAGCTGAAGCAGTATTTTAGAAACTCCCTAGCACTTGGTAAATAGCAATTTCCAGGAATTTGAAAAAATCCCAGCATAACACCGCTTACATAAATACTTTGACTGAAAACTTTCAGAACCAATTTCAATCTGAGAAAGCAACTGTTCTCTCCTGCCTCTGTATATGTTCTTTAATAGTACTATTCTAAAACTTTTGGCAGAGCATAAGATTATTTTTTAAACAAGCTGAAGTAAATATTTACAGACTATTTGAAACCAGTGCTTGAATCCAAAGAGCTTGGGGATGCTTGAAACAATTATGCAGTTTGATAAAAAAGGGATAAATGTTTAGCACTACCAATGTATATATAAATAAATAGTGAGGCAATTTAAAGGAAAGTCTTTTAATACATCCCACAGGAACAACAAGATATATTTTTGGGAAGAGGGCACAGGCTCATGACCTTTCTCAGCTAAGAGGATCATTTAAGAAGAAGAGTTGTTTGTGCAGCAATGAATACAGGGTAATCCTTGAAAATACCAACACTAGTGTACAGGGCATTCTGCACTCCAGTATACACTTCTACCATGGGATCTAAAGGATGCTGTTAGTCTAAGTGCAAACTGAATCATGTTCTAAACCTTCTGCCTGGGAAAAACAAAGAGCTACCAGCCTCGGTTTACCTGCTCTCAGAAGTTATATATTCCATGAAATACATTTCTTCCTTCTGACAAATAATGTGTATGTATTTCAGCTTGAAGCATTTCAAACATTGTTGTTTGTCCAGATGATATTTAGTTTCTTTAGTTTCTTCTATTCTAAGAACAAAAATAGCAATAATAATAACAAAAAGAGCAATAAAAAGACATTCTGCTTATTCAAGTAAAGGAATATTCCTAACAAAATATGTAGGATTCAAGGATGTGACAATGCATTGATAAATTTTTCACAACAGATGACTTAATCTGTTGCAACCTTAAGCACAAATTTTATTATCCAAAAGAACAAATATATTCTGTTATGTATACTGGAAAGAAAAAAAATAGATATTTAAGACAATATCTCATGTAATGCTTACCTGGTAAATTTCTGATTATTCATCTGTGAAAGGCCATTGCTGTTAATAAAAATATGCCATGCAGTACAATGTAGCTATGGGCATCTTCATTTAATTTTTCAATACCCTATTATATTGGAAATCATGACACCTGTAAACTAAATGAAAGCACGGGACATCTAATAATTGTTTGGGAAAAACTGCTAAATAAAGATGAATCTTGAAAATTGTCTAGGTGTTAATACACCAAAATAGTGTATTATCTCTCATCTTGATGGCAGCTCAGAAGATCACTATGGAACTTTATTAATATTAGCTGCAGACTCAAAGAAAGGTTGGAATTTTATTCATTCAAAGCCCTGCATAGTTCTGACTAGACTTTCATTTACTCTGATTTGGCTGTTTGGTCTAATCTTCAATGTAATTCAGAATTTATTTCACACGTTTACTCTTTTACCCTTTTTCATTGCTTTAACTTCACCTCATTTCATTTTTCCTTTTCTTTCAGTCTATCTTCAACTAGCTCTAAGTACCCTTCACCCTATTAGAAATGTGAATTAAAACACTGTTGCCAGTCATCATATAATTTATTGTGTCTGATTTTTTCTTCTGCCTTCCGGTGTTTCAATTATTTTAGCTCAGAGCCCTTTTAGAAAGAAATCCCCTGTATTTTCCCAAGAAAAAGAACTTACATATTGGGGCTCTTTGCTATGCTGATCCTTGGTCACAATCCTAAAAAGCAGAATTTGCTTACTATCCACAATAATACTTGTCAGCTTGACTAAAATACACTGCAGTCTGTTTCATACATGCTTACTTTATATGTCCACAGGTATTCAATTAGCCTTGAAGATGAGACTGTCATATAGGTAGTAGAAATCTGCAAAGTTAGTTATTACAAATTACTTACACCAAAAATAACATTTATGGTCTTACAAATATGGAACAGAGCAAGAATTTTTATTCTGTTCTAAGACCTGTCTGTATATATCCGCATACATAATTGATACCTATGTTTGAAAGTATAATTTCAGTACCAACTAGATGACAAATTACATTCTCAAGACTTTACAATGGTCAAAGTTAACCTAATATTTATCTTCTAGGTATTATTCTGGACATGGGTTTCATGTCACAGAACACAGGCAGGAAACTAAGTAGGTTAGATATAAACTAAACCTGTTGAGAGTCCAGCATCCAGAAATTCACTAAGAGTGTGCGCCTAATTCCACTGAAATACATAGGAATTTAATTACAGGTTTTCACTTGATGTGATACTGTGAATAATGAAATATTTCTAAGTTATATATATTTCATTAGAATTTTTTTATCATGTCATCCTTTTATGAAGATGGCATTGTACACATTATGATGCAGACCTAAAAAGTGTGTTGTTATTATTCAAGACATAATAAAATCACAAAGAGTTCATGTAATTTTTCCATTTCTTTGTCATTAAGAATGGGGGATAAAAGAAATACCCAAGTAATATAGATATTTTAGTGGTGTAACATCTCTGTAATGGTTGAGCATGTAATTTGTGCACAGATTTAAGCTGGGTATTATTATATGGGACAAGAACATGTTTCGGCAAGTGTGAGTCATTGTCTGGGAACACTTGTAAGAAGAGCAGAATACAGATGGATCATGGTGGGAAACTGGCTTCTTTAGAGCTTCCTGGGAGATGCTTTCCCTGGGATCCAATACCAGTGATGGGCTGCATGTGTTAATTCAATTTAGTATTATATAATTATCAGTGGAGGTTACATAATGATACATTTAGGCTGAACTATAATTGAAACCCTATATTCATTATATGTGTATGGAAACTGAGTATATTTTACCACTAAAATAAATCCCAAAGAAATTCCAGAAACAATTATTAAACTGCTATTTTAAAGTATCATCTGTTCAGTTACTCTCTGAAACTAGAGACTTCCCTTGATCTCTTTCCAAAAGCAACCAATCCTTAAACCCTCACAGACATAAAACACTTCAACATAAAGAAGTATACCTCCCTGCTTTTAATTTTTTTTTCTTTTTTTTTTCTTTTTTTTTTTTTTTTTTACTGAGGGTGACTAAGCACAGACACATGTTGCCTAGGCTGTACAATTTTCACCAATTTTCACCCTTGGAGGTTTTCAAGAGCTGTCTAGACAATTCTCTGGGCACTCTAAATGATCCTGTTTCAGCAGACAGGGTGGACAAGATGACCTCCAGAGGCCCCTTCCACCCTCAATCATTCTGTGATTAAATGATAAATTGCATTTGTTGTTGTGTCGCAGTGCCCTTCTCAGAGCAGCACGCCATCCACCCAGGCTAGCTCTGACACTGCGATCAGTCGGAGAACACTCCTCTGGATTTTGGGAACCAGAGGAGCAGCTAAGGGGGGTTTCCCATCACAGGAGGGATCTTGCCGAAGATGGAGGGAGGAGTCAGACTCAGTTGGAGAGAAAAGTCCAAGGTGCTTATTCAGTCCCAGCAAGGACTTCCAAGCCTCAAGGGAGCTGCTCCAGCCAAGCAGCCCCAGGCGATAAGCTTCGGGATTAAATACAGGGGAGGGACTAAGGGAGGAGACAAATCGACATCCAATGAGGGACAAGGTGGGGGTGGAACAGGGTTGTAGGGACATTCAAAGAAACCAATGAGAACATAAAGGGAGGAACCTCCTCGGCTCCTGTCCTATCACTCGATGTCCTTATCCAAACTTCCTAGAAGCTGGGAGGAACAATCAAATGACAGGCAGGGCCTGTAGGAGGGGACTGGGAGGAATGTGGGAGGATTGACAAGGAAGAGGGGCAGGGGCAAACCTCAGAACATAACATTTCTCAGGAGAACAGGGGAGTGTAGAACAAACCATTACAATGAAAAAGAATAACATAAAATACAATATGAAAATAAATAACACAGAGCACAATGCAACATTGCTGGAATCAGCTTCCTATTTCTTCTCAAAGTTCTTAGGCAACATATGTGTTTCTGACTGGGTAATGGCAACACATGCACAGCTGTAAATGCTGAGAAGAATGGATCGGGGGATGTACCAGCTGCTGGCAGCATCCACACCAGAGTCAGTACTTACACTTCAGGAAATCTTTTATGCAGCTAGAGATGAGAATTACTATATTATTTTAAAGAAATGCTATTTTACCATAGATATGTTAACATCTTAAAATATTGATCAATGTTATCTTCTGTTATTTATATACGAGACTGCAGTCAAAATTATTAAATGGAATGTGGGAGATTTAAGAAAGACTTTCTGTTCATGGTTACATGGAACAGTCAGTATGTCACTTCTTACATATGAGCTCCTGCAGTATTTGACATTTATTGGGTCAAATCTTCACTTTGATGGCCAAGAGAAGAAGTTATTATAAAGAATTCCAGTTTTAAATCTATTTTGCATATGCCAGTTTCTACTTAGTAAGTTCTATGACTAAATCAGACCTTCTTCACTAGCTTGACGAAAAGAACCCCAGAGCTCATCTCTGCCAGATTTCAGCTTCCTAGATACAGCTAATTCTGTGCAAAAAGTGGCAATGAAGTGTATGATATTGAAGAGTTTTGTTCAGTAATTGTAATTTCACTCAGTCTGAAATGTTTCAACTCCTCCTTCTCATGTCCACAAAATTTTCCCTGAACAGATACCAGATCTTGATATTTGGACAGGCTTAGAAAGTATTACTGGAGGAAATGTCAGGCAGCCTCTGCTTAGTGAGAAATATTTTCACTGAAAATATCTGGGTATAAAATAAATGCAAAGGCCATGGTGTCTCCTTTTCCAAAATAAGAACTTGGTAATGCAGCCACCTTTTCCTCCACATGGAAGGACAACCCTTCAGAAGCAACTCAATACATTCACTAGTACAAATTAAAAGTTCTGAGTGGCTCACCAGTGTTCTGCCTTCTTTCCCAATGCACACAGCTGCTCAGAGGTCACTGCATTCCCAAGTGAAGGGTCCTTATGGCTATACATGAACTAGTGGTGAAGGATGGATCTGTGGTCTGTACTGGACCTTATTTTGGCTAGATGTGCTTTATCCTCTTCTCTCTTCTTGAGAGAGAAGAAAGCAAAGATGATGGTAGGAAAAGATATTGCACTGCACTCTAGACTTGAGCCTTATCTGAAGGAACATGACACTGGAATCTCGGAGTGAGACATCACTGAGCTCCGGGAAATCTGTTTGGCTTTGATTGACACCTTGAAAAGTCTCTGCTGTAAGCACAGAAAAATTTCTGTGTTTGGACATCTTATCCTGATTCTTATTTCATCCTCCAAACCACACACTAATTCAGATTATATTTACTGGTTTTGTTTTACTTTGTTCCATGAACCCTCTGGTGGGTCTAAAAGATTTGAAAAAGGCTAGTCAGTGTGCTCCGTTGTTTGAAATTGTGCTCTATTCAGAATATGATGCAATGTGAGAAACACCAACTGATGTCCAGACACCAGTGAAAAAAAATCCCACGCTGACTACTTAAATCTCACTGATTAAGAAACTTGGGAATGGTTATGTGCCATTTCTGCTAAGTTGACAACAGCTGCCAAATCAGGACTCAGTGAATTATATGAAGCAAATGAACATTCTGTCACATTGTTGTTTATTTTGTCAAGCTGCTGGGTTGGATAAACTTTTTTCATCATTTTATCATTTTCCCATTTCAGATTGTGTTAGTTTTTATGGAAATATTTGTCATTGTCATGACTCAAGCTTAGTCATAGCCACATGGGCAGAATAAAACTGGCATATATATTAGCAGAATGTTTATGTAAAGGTTTGGAAACTAATAAAGATTTTTCCAATATTTGTGGCTGTTCATATGTGTGCATGTACATAAATACATATATATATAACTCACAAAGCTGAGTTATGCAGCTTTTTATCTATGCAGGCTTGAAAGGAAGGTAATTATATGAGGTGTCCTAAGAAACACTCTGGTAATAATATTTTTTTACGTATCTGGACAACACTTTGGAGCCCCTTGTGTGATTCTTGGCCTGTCCTGTGCAGGGCCAGGAGCTGTGCTGGATGATCCTAATGGGTTCCTTCCAACTCAGCATATTCAATGATTCTATGATTTGTCTTATGACCATATCTTATATTTTTGATGTCACATATTTTGAAGTATATTCTTTTTGGAGGCATTTTAGGGTTGTGTTAAAATATGTAGGATACATAAGAAATACATGGTGATATTTATATATACCTTATTTCCCATATTGTCTTCTTTGTAGTAATTTTTTAGTGCATTTAGACCAAATCCTTTGGTCACTGTTCTTCATGCTGCTCATTCCTTCTAAAACTTTAGAGCTACACACTAAGCTGAACGAAAAAAGTATCTGTACTATGGGAAAATCTATGATACGGGAAGGCAGAAGATCTTTTACACCATTTTTGTGTGGTTTAAACAATTTTTTTTAAAGACTTAAGGATAGCTATAAATTTCCATATTTAATGTGAATAATGTGTCAAATACATGTAGTCTGTTATGGTATTAAGATATCTTTTAAAAGTCAGTGAAAACTCAATTATAACAGAATGAACATGCAGGCAAATAGAGGTATAGAGGCATGTAAAATTAACCATAAGGTGTTAAAAATTATAATACCTTTATTTTTGATAACCTGGAAGATAAACCACTTATAAATACAATAAAGAGAAGTAATCATTTGTTGATGAAATAGATTTTCATGAAGATACTGACAAAATTTATATAAACCAATAAGGAAAAGAAAATTTTCTTTCTTTCTTTCTTTTTTTTCTTTCTAGACTTTATATTTGGGATAAGTAGTTGCTTTTTGTCTTTGAAATATTCACTTGAGATTAAACTCAGCTCCCTTCTTAATTGGACAAAATCTAAGACAAGTTAAACTGGGGATTCTTATATTAGATATCTTTGCAGATTAAAAATAATAGAGCTAGTATCTGCTTCACATCCAGATAAATGTAAAGTGTAGTTTTGAATTTTAGCTCTGACCATGAATTTCCACACCCTCTTTTTATGTCTACTCGTTTGATTTCTAAAATGTCATATCAGGAGATTTGATCTAAATTTCTTGAAAGTAAAAATTTGGGAAGGAATTAGGCTCATCTCAGTCAAAGTACATTTTAAATAGCATTGTTGTCTAGATCACCTTTATTGCTCAGAGGCATCATACTGGGATGCAGAGTCAAGAACCCCATTAATCCAAGAAAACCCTCTGAGTTAGTTATGGATGGGATAAATGAATCACTTCCTCACAGTGCTCACTTCTAGATATTGACTATAAAAAGAGCTGAAACAATGAGCATAAATTAGCTATGCTATCACATTAGGTGAGAGGAATTATACTTGTTTAGAAAATTGTGGTTTTGGTTTGAGACACTTCCTCAGCAAGAGATCAAAATTTAATTGTTTTTCTCTGAAAAAATAAATTCTGACTGTGGTATAAGATGTTGTTTCCTACTTCAGTGTGTTTGTTAGCTAATTCACTCAAGACATATGAAATGAAAGTTTAAAATACTCTCTTTAGGTCTCCATCTTATCAACTTTCACTTGAATTTGTATGTTGTATTATTTTCACAAACATGTTTTCCTTTATTCTGTAACATGTTTTTTTGTTTCTTTTTTTCTGACAGTTTATATTTTCTTGAATGTTTCTTTTCATAAGTTTTATATATTTCCTAGCCTTTTATAGCCCAACATTGATTGTTTCCCTGGTTCTTGGGAGGATTTTCTTTATTGTTTCTCAAAATTATTCCTCTTTATTGGCATCATCACATTTAGGTCAGCCTGAATTTTTTCTCTCTGTACCAGCTGCCAGAATGTAATTCAGACCATCAAAAAAGATTATAGGCTGAGTTTTCAGACTTGCTAAGCCTTGTCTCATCTCTTCTTCCATTAAAGACAACGGTAAACTCTCCCTAATTTTAGACAAACAGAAATAGTGGTAAGCTAATGGCTTTCATTCTATGAAAAGCAATTACAATTTTGTCTTTTTCCTCTGTTACTCTTCCAGAATATTGTAGAAAAGGTGTCATCCAAAACATGCTTATCCTCTGAAACTTGAGGATTTAGATACCATTTTCTTATTTATTCTTATTTTCTTATTTTGTGGTAGTCAAAAAGACAAAGCTGCTTTGGCTGTTAAGAAAGTGTACTAAACCTGTGTTAGGTGGTTGTTTGAACTGGTTTGACAGCTGCTTTACCTCACTGTATAGACCAGCAAGTCATTTAGATCTGTGTCAACTAATTTTGTTGTTTTATTTCTTCCTTCTATGGAAAAATATGATTTTATTTTGAAACAGGATACAGCTACTGTAGGTTAGCATAGGTTCATTAGAAGGTCATGTATTTCACAACTTTAGAGTCTGAATTAGAGAGACTGGAATGACATAATATATTCCCAGCTTTTTATATGTCTATTCAAGGAGTTTTATAAGTAGCGATATAATAAAAATTAGTAGTAGTAGTGATACCTTGTTTGATCACTAAAATAAGTAAAAAAATAAGGAGTTGCAAGTATTTCCAGCAGAATTATGCAATGACTACTTTTCCAATGACATAAAAATGTGATGGAATAAACCAGAATTATATTGATAGGCAAATATTTATAAAAAATGTTCATTAAAAAGGAACCTAAAATGTCTTAAAAGTACTGGACTAGGTCTTTTCATGTCGCAGGTTTAAATTAACCTCAAATGAGTTAAACAACTTTTTGCCAGTTTAGAGGCTTGTTTGTGGATTACAAGAGGTTTAACAGTCTTTGTCACTGTGGACATTAACAGTTGTGGTGGAAAGCAGGGAAAGAATTTGGAAAGCTTTAGAATTCAAACTTTGTATATGGTTAATAAAATGGTCCTGCCCCCAAGAGAAAAATGCTCAGTACTGTTGAAAAAATGTTACTCTTTTTTTTAGTTACATCTGTTTACTTAGAAAAGGCTTATACTTAAACACATCATAATTTCAAAGTAGTTGGTTGATATCTCTATTTACTATTGTTATAACTTTCCTACAATAACCCCATAGATACCATAGCTTCCTGACAGTTATGTAGCTGAAAAAGTCTTAATAATGAATTAATGATTTGACTGTGTATAAATGAGATGCATTTTTGTAATGCATTATAAGTTTCTTCTATAACTTTTTTATTTCAGAAAACATCCTACAATATGATTTTGTGTGTTTTGCTTTTCTTGTTACAGAGTAAGTAATTTCACTAGGTGAAATAAGAACATTGTAGGATTTATTAATTCTGCATTACATAACATTTACTGAGAAATCAAAGCACCTGTGGCACTACCGGTGGGGAAAAGGCCAAGTTAAATAAAATTTTGGAAAATCAGCAGTCTTTTTGTGGGGATTTTTTTGACTCCTTTTGCCAGAAATTTCCAGGTCAGTTTTTCCAGGCACTTATTGTCTATCAAAGAGAAGAAAAAAATTATATTCTTGCTTCAACTTTAAGATACCATATATCGAAGGAATAACTCACAATACAGAACATAAATCTATAATAAAAACCAGTCTGTATTGTGCATTGAAGTGAGTTTATATGTTTTATAAGCCTGAAGTGGGAGCTGATGTGTCTGCTGTAAAGAGCATTGAACATGAAATGAAAGACTGTATTCTGGTAAAAAGAAACTGCTAGAATGATTTGGGTACCCCAAATATTCAACTTGGTGTCAGGTCCCAGGAGGAACAGCAGGGGGTACTTGACTGAATGAACAAAAGAATAGTCACAGAAATACCTAAAATACATTGCAATTATAAAAATTATTGATGAATCTTTTTTTTTTTTTTTTCTCATTTGTGGAATCAGTAGTTTCAAAAGGTTGTCAGTAGAGTATAAGGAGCCTCCCCCACTCCCACATCCCTAAATACCCCTAAAAATGCCAACACCCCAAACCTCAGTGTAATCTGTTTGCACAGTCAGCCTGTGCAAACACTGCTACATTATGATCTGTATGCCTTACATTGGGTCTTAGGAATTTTGAACTAGTGAGTTTATTCAAACGTGAAGACAGTTGACCAGTTACATATTTGCACGAAAAACAGATTTGTGACTGAAGATAATATCTTAACTGGTCCCAAAAACATCATTCAGGGAAGACTTGATTCAAATATTGAAAATTAAATTGAAAATATGGGGACAAAATTAAGCAGGTTTGAATTATGAAGTATATTTGAGCAATATTTTCAGAGAATTGGTGAATTGCATAACATATAAGAACTGGACTGTTCATATCAGTTGTGTATAGTTTTATGAAAGATGTACTACTGACCAAGCAGAAGCTGAGGACTTGATATAGTAAGGCTCATTATCTTTTGCATGCAAGATATGCTCATATAAGTTTTCATTTGAAATTCTGTGACTGGAATTTGCTAGAATTTTGCTATTTATTAGAGAAGCATGGCCCATACAAATAGCCATAGTGTATGGCATCCATGCCATTTCTCATAAAATAAAGCCTGATAAGTCAACAGCAAAAATGGCAGCAAAAGGAATCCTACCAATAATTAAAAAAAAAAAAAAAAGAAAAAGAAAAAACCCACAAAAACAAACAAACAAACAAACCCCAAACAAAACAAACAAACAAAAACAAAACCAAGCCCCACAACAAACAAACAAAATAACCCCCACCAAAAAAAAAAAAAAAAAACCAACAAAAAGAAAACAAAAGACATCTCCAAAAAAAGGGGCACATTTCTGTAGCTGGATGCAACATGAAGGTGGGAGAGAGAGCTGGGTGCAGAAGGTGAATGCTGTTTACTTCACAGTGACTGCAGTACTAAGAAGATCTCACTGTGGATCCCAGAAATGCCACATAAACACAATAATTGAAGAGCCTGTCTCAGCTGGAGGCAGTCTGTGACTGCTGAATTCCTCCAAAGTGTCAGCTCATCTGGAAACACCTAGGCATGAATGATAAAGGTGAGTAGGAGGAACAGGTTCTTTTGGAAGCATGATATATTTAGTGGCCATTATTGCAGCTAACCAAATCTCATAATTTCTGTGAAGTTGTTCTGTTTTGGAACAAAATAAAAGGAAGGGGGAAAAAAACACAACACAAAACAAAGCAAGTAAAATTTCTGTAAGGAATCAAAACACATTTTTAAATATTTTGAAAAACTTAAAATACTTAATCTAGGAATGACTGACTATCTTCATGTCCTTGTTGTCTTTCACTTTTTAGGAAACACCCCAGGGTTCTTTATTGACAATCACACAAATTTGTTGCAAACAAATAATATAAGGTATATTGCCCATGAGACAGCACGGTCAGATGGAATTCTGGGGTTTCTGTGTATTCTAGATGTGTGGATATACCTGAGGGTATTCTGAAATGCAAACCATACAATCCCCCTTTTCCTTCTTCTAATTGGGTCATTCGGTATAGAACATCCAGAGCCAGCTTTTAGGATGCGCTTCTTGCTAAGCAAAGTCGACAGTTGGTGAATTTAATTTCAAACAAAGCCTTTAGGCCACTTCTGCTCTCTAATGTAGATGTGGAATTTAAATTTTATAATGCTCTATGCAGTGCCCAAGTCATATTTGATAACACTAATTGTAGAGTGGGAACAGTACTCTGCTTGGGGGGTAGTGCTTCAGAGCACTTCTCATAGGCTACGGTGCCTTGCATGCAGGTATTTATTTTCTTTTAAATTTTACTTTGTTCCGTTCTCACAAATAAGGTGTGGATCAGCACATGGGGGAAATTTTCAATGAATCAAGATGGGATACAGAACTGCAATATGATACTTTGTTTAATAAAATTTAGCATTTCTAAAAATTGCACTTTGTTGCACTTGTATGAACTGTCAGTCAGACAAGGTATGTTTCTTAACAGAAGGTATGATTTTTAATAAGTTGATTTCTGTCCTCTGGTTTCATTACATCAGAGGTACATCCACAGACTACTACATTGTGCAAATGAAGTTATTTTGTCCTCCTCCTCCAAAAAAAACCCAAAAAACCACAAAACCCAAAAAACTGTAGCAATATCCTGCAGTATTCAGGAGGCCAAATTATATAATCTTTTCTCAAAGTAATTTGTTCAGTTATTATAATAATATTCATAGGATTTATCATCAAGAAAAGTAATGCTTAAAGTCAAATAGGAAAATACATAAAAACCTTAATTAAAACTATCAAGATTTATTGGATAGTTGGTGCCCTTTTTTAAACACATTAAATTAATTTTTCAAGAAAAATAATAAGATTTATACTATTAATGGATTTATCATACTTATAGTTCAAAATTTGGAAGTAAATTAACATTTGAATATTCTCAGGCACTAAACCAGAAATTCATGACCCATTTTCTTGTGGAACAGAAATATTTGGAGCAGTGCAATCATCTCAAGTGAAATGTCTTAAATGCCCAGAATATACATTTTGTGTGTGTATACAGGTGTAGGCACATAAATACATATATTAACCCTTTCTTTTAGAGTGGAATACTTTTCTGCAGGTATTTTGTTGTGTTAAGCTTTATTTATCAACCAGGTTTGTAGCATGAGGAGCACCAGTGTGCCAGCTTCTTGGGATTGTACCCTCTGGTAAAGCCAGGGTCCTCCTTCAGGTTCTTTCCACATGCTCAACTGTCACTGCAACAGCTGTTAAAACTGGATACTGATGCTGATGATGCTCTAAGTATGCAGTGAGGCTTTAATTTTTGGCATGCCCATTCATTCACACAGATGGGAGAAGCTTAAAAGAGTTGACTTTTCTCAGTGCAAACAGCTGACTTTAATTAAACAGTTTAACCTAGTTCTTCCTCTTCGCAAGGTTATGGAAGACATGTGGAAAAGACACAGAAAGACAAGTCTTTATTTTCCTCCTGTCTTTCATGTAAACAGTCCTGGTTTTGTATTTTTCCAAGTTTTATACCACAGGGTGTCTTCTCTGCAATGAAGGAAATTTCAGATTTATTTGGAGTCCTAGAAAGAGATCTCAAAGCAGCAGTGGATGAGGAATAATAGGCAAGTTTTCTCAAAGATGGTTAGGACTAATAATGGTTAAACCTTGCAAGCTTTTCTTATATCAAATAGTTCTATGAGAACTTTCTCCATGATACATTACATTCACCTGTCACTGTGCTGGAGGTTATCTCAAAGTCTCTGCGACTCAGAGGCTTTACTTTGAATATTTTCAGATGAAGATTTACTGGAGAGAAAAAATAAGAGTAGAAGGAGCACTCTTTCCTCGGTCTCAGTACTGGCTGATATCCTGCACACACTATCTCATGTGACATGGATTAAGGCGTATGGTGCTCTGATTTTTGTCACTCCGTTGAGGTTTCCATCTACCACTGAATGTAAAGAATGTAAGTAGTGTCTAAGAGTGTTTGACACATGGTTAATTGCACTTACAGAAAGACACAAAATTAGCCTTTCTGTGTTTCTGTCCACTGTAAAAAACATAGATTTATTATATGATTCACGATAACTTCATATTCTCATCATCAGACAAAAATGATGAAGGTTTCTTATGAAAAGATGACAAATCATCTAACAAAATTTTCTTGTTAACTCACAGAAAGAGAAGAATATTTGAATATCATCACAATTTTTAGATTATTGGCTTTTATTTATCATTGTATTGATAATGCTTTCTATAATACAACTTATTTCTCCATACTAATTAGATTAACTGAAGCAAGACAAATACATATTGGGCTGTTTTATATGAAATTAACATATCACATATGAAGGTTCTTTTTCTAAGTTTATGTTACTATCTCCTAGAGCATCTGGCAGATTCATTGGCCTAATAGGTTTGATCAGAGTTTTAAACCTGTTCAGATTTCAAATTTCAAGTCTTATTAGACTGACCCTTTTCTCTAGCATACTGTTGCACATTTCATAGTTAATAAAACAGATCCTCAAAAGGAAATAATTCCTGGACTTCATTTTGTATTTTATCATAGCAATGTATATATACAGTTTCTTTCAATTTAATTATGCCCTGCAAGCATCAGAGTTAGAGAAGAAGGAAGAGGATAAAGTGCTCCCAGTGCTGGTGGACGTTCCCCTGCAGCCTCCGGAGCCAACCACAGGGACTCAGGTAATTCCCTGCAGCTTATGGAGCTGATTATGCCAGAGCAGGTGGATATTACCTTAAGAAATGACAGCCTGTGAATGACACACACCAGAGCTGGTTCATCTTAAGTACGGCAGTCCATGGAGATTACCTGCACTGGCACAGAGGAAAAGTGTGAGAAGAAAGGAGTGACAGAGAAGGAACTTTTACAGACTGTCTGAAAACCCCATTCCCCATCCCTTTGTGTCACTTAGGAAGAAGGGCAGTGGGTAGAGGAACAGGTAATGAAGGAGTTCACTGAACCCTGTTTTTCCATGATGGTAACAAGTAAGTGATCTCATTGTCTTCATCTCTAACTACAGTCTTTTCCATCTTACTTCCATCTTCCAGTTCAGGAAGCGGAGTGAGAGAGCTGCTGTGTGGGCATCTGGCTGCTGGCCAGTGGTAACTCACTGAATGCTAAAATGCTGAGCAAGCTCTCTCGAATAAAGACTTTTTTTTTTCTCTCTCTCTAAACTGTGCTGGGTTTTTTATAGGTGAGTAGTTAGTATATTATGGCTACTGATCTTATGTTAGGTCTTACCTGATTTTTATATTATATTTCTTGCTTGCCATCTACATCTTTCCATGAATTGTGATAGTTCACATGCTCTCTGGAATTGAATCTTTATGTATTGCCTTGTTTAGAATTGAGTGTTGAAATCAAAGTTTGCTTTTGACCATGTCTAGATTTCATGCTTTAGTCTTTATTAGTCACTTTATATATAGCATAGTTATATAATTTTGCTCTTAGAAATCTTATTATTTCACCTGACCTTTTTTAATCAGTTTTTCTGGTTTGAATTAAAAAATCAGAATTCATAGCAAAGTACACTGACAATCTGCTTCTGATGTGATATTTGAAATAGGTTGTTGATTATTACTTTTTTTTTTTTGCCATCTCCATTTTTTTCCTGAAAATTTGTTTTTACTATAGTCAAAGAACAAAAAAGTGCCAATTATTTTTTTAAAGTTACTAGACAGCTGAAATGCAGCAGCTGACAATATGAGCACTCCTACTTGTAGATGAGAGCTAAAACAAGCTTACTTAAGGCACTGAAATTCACTAATCACAAAATATCATCAAACTGTACCTTTAGTTCACCTTTGATTAAAGGGACAAAATGTTCAGCAGTAAATTTTGATTACTATGATCCAAATGCTTCTAACCTGTTTTAGTTAGTCTCATGTTTAATATGTCTTACTATAAGCATCATTTGCAAACAGTGCTTTAATGAAGTAATATATTGAGGACTTGCACATAAATTGTGCAAGCACTTCGCCTTCATTGAATTTTTTCATGTAAAATTAGCCCTAGTTTTGGGCTAAACTCCAATAGGCTAAACCCCAATGAATGTAAATGAGTAAAAAGATGGTATTGGCAGGTCATAAATGCCCTCAATATGAACAAGTTTAACAATGTCTTTCTATGGTAGGAAAAGAAAGATGATGGTATGTTATGTTCTTTAATGTCATGAGAACACAGTGCTGCACCTATGCCAATAAAGCAAAATCAATGGTTAGAAAGCTGCCATCTAAAATAATGATACAAGAGGCCAAAAAATCATAGAATCATGGAATAGTTAGGGCTGTGAAGGACCTTAAACATTTAAACATCATTCAGTTCCAAGCCTCCTGCCATGGGCAGGGACACCTTTCAGTTGATCACGTTGCTCTGCGCCCCATCCAACATGCCCTTGAATACTTCCAAAGATGGAGATGTATCTGGGCAAGACAGTGCTGCTTCCATTCAAAAAAGGGGAGCTTTGTTCTTGCCTGAAGCAGAACAGATTAATTTTGGAACTCTTTTCACAATGATGTACATATTCCATAGGGTTTGGAAACATGAAACATGGTCCAGTTCCTGCCACTGCATCTAAAACTTGAGTAGAGGACAAGGTGCTGTTCTGGATGCACATTGTTAAGCTGGATGTACTTCTCAGCAATCCTTTCTCTCTGTCTCTCTCAAAGCTGTTTCTGAGACACTCTGTACTAACACATCTTAACCCATTCTTGAATGGTATGGTCTCCATTGAAGAATTAAGCTGGTATAGATGTTGAATTTATGATTGGCAAAGCCACCTTGTCCAGTTCTTTAGAAAACCAGGTCCTCTCAGGTAATAAAACTAAGTCTGATCAGTGTCTTATGTCAGTGAAGACCTAATTCCACTGTAACAAAATTCTGCTGCTTTTCTGTGAGAGGAGCTCTAGACTGTCAAAATATTCAGACCTGATTCTGAAAGTATTTTTTTCCTGTTGACCCTTAGGATCGTGGTCAGTCCTGCAATGGGCTTTGCTGAAAAGCATTTAATGGTTTGCTCAATGTCTGTATTTTTTTACTACCTGCAAACTTTCGTAGGCCTATCAACTGATGTAATTTCCAACATGTGCAGAGAACTTGGCCAGATGCTATTGCTCTGTGTAGGGATTACCTTTAGTTGCCAAATCTAAACTACTGCAGCCTTTTCTATTACAGTTTGAGTGGCAGGCAACTGGAGGAATTTTATCTCGCATGATAACAGAAACCCTCCTCTTCTGTTAAGTAAGATAGAAGACGGTAACTTTCACAGCCCGATGCTCAAAACAAGTAATTATGGTCTTCATTCTCATAACTGACTATTAGAAAATGCCTGAGATACCAGGTTGTTCTTGAATTTTGAAAAGCAGATAAATGTCTCTAGCTCTCAATGCTTCTGAAGTCCCCAGTCACAAAATAGTTGTCATAGAGGAGTCATCTCATTGACAGATCCTAAAAATCTCCATTTTCCTGCAACTCACTGGGCAATTTGGCAAGAATACTAGGCAAGGTTTTATTGGATACTTGTCTGTGTTTTGGCAAGCATTAGTTGAAACAGATGTTTATATATAACATTTTTATTTCTGAAACATGCTTCATCTTTAAACTAGTTTGGTTTATTGCCCTTGCTACTCCTTTTGGAAAGTTGTTACAGAGTATTCTGTAATCTAATGATTACAGCTTCGAATTTCCAACCCAAATGTATTTATTACCCTTCTAGAAATATTTTTATTAGGTCAATATTGTTGTTTATTTTAAATACCTTTTCCTCTCCTTTTGTGTTTATGCCTAACCACTCCATATATTTATCCAGAGCAATCTTATCACATCTCAGTTCATTTTACTAAATTAAACAAGATAAGGCCTTTTTGTCTTTTTTCATATTGCTTGGATACTCTGGGGACCTCAACACATACGTCTTAGAATTACATTTGCTATTTGATGGATGTGACACATTGTTGTCAACAATCACCCAGCTGCTCCACACTGTTTTTTTCTCTTCCAGCTGTTGAGATCAGAACTTTTGTTCCTTCTTTAATGTTTGTTCCTCCTTTAGTGTCATATGATCCCATATTACCCATTTCTGTACTATGCTGTCGTTTGCTTGATATTGTTTTACTATTTTTTTATCAGCTAGCATTTATTTTTTGTGTCTTCATGAAATGTAATGAAAATTTAAAACAAGATCTCTATCATGGCTAATCCTTGACTAACTATTTCAGTAGTTTATCGTGGCTTGATTATTCCCTTCTCAGGTCTGACAGTTGCCAGCTGCTTTTCAGTCTATGGTGAAATTCTTGCTCTTACATTCTCCCACTTGTTAACTCCCATAGGTAATCTATCAGATGTTTTTCCATATGTCTGATAGATTAATTATATTGTTATTTCTCTCCTTATTTTATGTTATAGGTTATAGACATGAGGCTAATCTGAATCCAAGATTCTTAGAGCTTATTTTGAATTTTCTCACATTTCTCCTTACCTTGGGGTCAGGTATTACTTCACTAAATAAATGCATCCTTTACTTTAAAATAACTTAGTTTTAACCTGTAATTTATAAAGTCATTACCTTCAGATAAAGAATGGATTTATGTACAGTACTGAACTCCATAGGGCCCATGGGACACATACACTTCAATTCTTTTTTTTTTTTTTTGTCATAATAAAGACTTGAGTTATGTTTTATTAACTCTTAAATCAGTCCATTTCTTGTCCATTTTTTATATCAATTATGCTAATCAGTAAATCTCTTATTTTGCTCTTTCTGAAAGTTCTGTCTTTCAGATAAAATATCTAAATAGTCGCTGGAATACAGAATGAGAAATTGAGAATGAGTCCAGGCTGATGCATTTTGGAAAGAAGAGGCCTCTGTTCCTAAACGTAATGAATGTCCAATTATTTATACAAGACAGAAGAGACTAGACATGGGAGATTAAGGAGACTTTCTCCCTTGGTTTCCCAATGCGTTTTTAACTTGTTGGGCCTCCTGGGAAGTGAGAGCTAGGGTTCCAACACTACAGAATAAAAATTCAATTGGAGTACACTTACTTGTAAGCAGCTGATAAAAAAAAGAGGGTAAAATTTCTTTTCATCCTCTTCTGGTTTCTTTGTGAGTGTGGCCTTATATTTTTCTCTAAATTTCTCAGAAAACCTGAAAAGAAACATAGTGTTTTGTATCTGAAAGAACTGACTGTTTCACTTTACTTATATTTACTTGTGGGGGGAAATGGCAGTGAAATGAAAGTTTGTTTCTTTTGGCAAAAGATTTATAAAAAAAAGCAGTTTATTTACCACAATTGAGAGTAAAGGGGGATATTTTGTTTTGGCTTGTTTACCTACTGAAATGAAAAAATCAATTTATACATGGTTACAAGGAACTGATTTCTGTTTCTTAGCCCAATTTGTTGGTTTTCATAGAAATACCTAATACGTTGAATTGGATTAAATACTTCTTACACTAGATATCTAGGAAAATATATAAAGAGTAGTTCAGGGATCTCGATGCAGTCACATCTGTCAGGAGCTCTATGCACCTATGGATATATATGTGGTACTTACACTATTTGCCCTTGCAAATGTTGTATTTTAGTCATCATCTTTTAAAGCCTAGGATCATCAACAAGGACATTTTAAGGACAAAATCTAGTTGTATTATTGAATAAAATTTAATGGACTAAGCTTTCTATATTACTTTATATTCCTGAATTAACAAGGAAGGAGGTGCTTCCAAAAATAGCGATGGAACACTCTGCTCATATATGCATGTAACAGGCAAGTACATAAGTAAAATTTGTTGATTTATTATCAATAATACTTGTGATGTAAAAGAATGTTTGACTCATGCTTATTTACATACTGAGACTACTCCCCAAACGGTATGGTTTTATCTCAATATTTAGTTACTACTTCTTGGGGAAAACATTAAATATGCAAAAATAAGATCACAATATGAGAGTATCAGGAAATCATTATATTGCAGTAGCAATAATTTATTTTAAAAGTTGTATTACCTTTCCACAATCATGGAAACTGAAACTAACAACTAGATGTTGCCTTGTAATGAAAACACTTACCAACTTATCATAAATTATTTGTATTTACCCCTCAGAGTATAATGACTCATTGTATTCTGTTATTGGCTTTTCATCTAAAGTGGTGGGACCCACATATGAAACTGTTATTTTCTTTACAATAAATTTAATGAACAATCATTAAGCATAAGCTAACCTCATTCTTTTTTTTTCTAAGATCTTATAAATCAACCTTTTTTCAGCATGTAAAAGAAAAAAATCGCTTTTCAGAGTCTCTTCTTAGGAAAATAACTAGAAAATTATGATTTCATGAGTGTGACAAAATTAAATCTGTTTTTGCATATTTATCACAGAGTAATAATCTTTAGTTATCAGTCATTAAAAGGCCTAAGCACTTGCAGATTACCAAAATATGGCTTATAGCCTTGGACTATTTACTAATAACTGACCTTATTTTTATAACTTTTTTGAAAGCCCTGGATTAACATTGGTTTTTTGCAGTTTCCTTGCATTGCCCTGGAAGGAAAAATTAGACTTCCACAAAATACTTAATCAGCATTCTGCATTTTAAAATAGCATTTTAATTGTTTAAAAAGTTAGCAGCATAATTTCAGGCTTTTTTTTTTTTTTTTTTTTTTTTTTTAATGCCACTACATTCTTGTTTATTTATCGTAAAGGTTAGACTGCAGAGTTAATAGCATTTGGTATATATTTTTATAGCATTTAAAACAACACAAGGGAGACAGTGTAAACCAGGCAGTTTTATGTACATGATTTTTCTGTGCCTGCAAAAAGCTTCCTATGGATAGTAATTCTCTCTAGGAGCTGCAATAGCTGGAGCCCCACCTTGGAGATAAGTGCAAAATGTTGCCATCCATATAAAACCCAATGTCAGTTTTAGCCTAAGAAATCAAAGTGAACTGTTTTATAAAGGGAAAAGTAATATTCTTTGACAATGTTATTGACTGAAATCAATGAGTGCTGTAATGGTTCTGTTGCACAAAGATACAGAGCTTGTGGTTTTGATTTTTTTTTTTTTTAACTGCCATCCAACTGCCAGCATTGTTAAACTGGATAATTATATTGACTGCATAAAGCTTGTGTAACATGATGTGGTTCTATTGTTCCCTAGCTGTGCAGGTACCCTCTAGCTGTATGAAATACAAAGATGGGTGAAAAAAATCCCATACTTTTTTGTAATTTCAGGCCATTTTCAAAAAAGACACTTAAGAGATTATTGTGTACATTTCCATGAAGAAAAGAATCCCAGGAAGTCTTTGGGAAAATAGCTTCTGATTAAATATAGCTGCCCTGTCCATGGACAAAAAGAGAAGCTTTACTTGTGACAGAAAATCATGCGCTTGTATGTCGTGCCTGAAAAATGAAAAAAAGTTTACATCTTTCCTAAGGTTCCTGGATAACCTTTTGCCACAGCAAATCTCACAGGTGCCTCGAAGTTTCAAGGAGCAACAGCCAGGAGACACTGTCTTTATGAAGAAAGGATATTTCAAAATATCCCTTAGTATTTTTTTTAACCCTGTGCAGAAAAAAGTCAGAATTTCCCCAACAATTGTACATGGAATAGAGCATGCAAAGAATGCCTCAAAATGGGTTCTAAGATTTTATGCACTATAAAACTGACAATTTTACAAATGGCATTTATTTTGAATAGGAAAATGTGAATCAGTGTTGTGCTATTTTAATCTAGATTTCAGCTTCTAACCATTTTCAGGTTTCTAGAATTTTCATTTATTATTTCAGGAACATTAAGATGCATTTATTATACAAGTTCTAGAAATTTCTGTTTCAGTGCACTTGTTACACTTTATTTGTCAAGCTCCACCCTAGAGTTGTTCAATGTATTTTACTAATATTTTTCCATAATTGCCCTATTTTATCAATATCAGAGGTTTGAATTCTAATCCTCTAGTGATTTGTAGCCAGCATATGTGTTTCTTATTCATTAAAGCCTTTTCGAATGCTAATACTCTGAGACAGCATGTTTTGTTACACTTTGAGCAAAGTAAATGACTATATAAATTATCAGACAGAAAAGAAACAAATTATTTTTTCTTGTATCTTTTTACCTTTCCATTTCAAAGACAGAGTCAAATATGAGTAATGAATTAATGTTAAGTTTACATGTTTGTTTGTTCATTTGTGTGTTGTTTTTTTTTTTTTTTTTTTTAATTTAAAGGTAGCTTTCTTTAAAAGAAGCTTTCTGCTTTGGTGCTTACTATGTAGACATCAATCCCTCATAACACCCAGCATTTATCAAAAATTCCTTTGAGAATCCCATATGATAGCTGAGCTCCGCTGAAAATCTACTGTTAAATATCAGACAAGATTTATATATACACTTGAAATTCACTGTTTCAGCAAACAGACTTCAGAAATCAGTTTATGTGAACTAGTCTGGAACTAACCTCAGACAACTGAAAGCCTGCTGACCTTGGGTTGTTATTACTAGTTTTTACAGTTATATTGTGGTCAGCACTAGCTCAGCTAAATTGACTGTAAAAATAGATCAAAGATAAATAACAGGATGGACCTTATATTCTTTCCTCTTCTCATCCTAACAGCTTCTTCATAATTTGTCAAAACTACTGTGTTTTTGCTTCATTTAAGACTCAACATTTATTGATTTGTTGTTTCTTCTCCCTTCCCCTTCCTCTTCTCTCTCTTCTTTCTCTTAAATAAATAAGCTAGGGAGTAGCAGAGATGCACATTTTGACAACTGCTTTTACATATAAGACAAAGTCAGAAACATTCTGAGTATCAACTTGCATTTTTTTCAAGAAAAACTGGGGGAGGAAGGCAGGGAATTGTGTCTTTGCAAATATGAAGAGGTGGATCCACAAGAATTCTATCTCATACAGAAAGACATTTATTAAGGAGGTTTGATTCAAAAGCCATGGACATCAATAAAAAAATATTCTGGGAACTAGCCTGAGTCCTCATTTCACAATCCATCCAGTTTATTGTAGTTTCACTTCTCTCAGTCAGCATTGTCCACATGAAGTAAATTTTTAACATTTTTGGTTCATTTTCAAACCTCTTTAACAAAGAGTCAGCTTTCTGTAAACACAAACAGTGTACTTTGGTAAAATAAACTTTTCACAGGAAAGTAATAATCTAGACAGTCTCTTTAGTGGGCAATACCAAGAGGTAAACACAGTTTATGAGTAACTGAGTAGATTGTACAAGGTTATGAATTAACTAATGATGGAAAATGTAGCCAGTGCTATGAAAGCACGAGGTCTAGTTCTTGTATACCATGCTGAGTATTTAGCAAGTTTAATACCTATAAAAAATATCATGATGGCAGGTTAAACTGGAATAAGGGGTCTAATCCTGGACTGTATTAGGAAGAGCATTGTCAACAGGCAAGGGAGCTGATCCTGCTCCTCTGTTCAGCCTGGATGATGGCTCACCAGAAGTACTGCATCCAGTTCTGGCTTCTTCAGTATAAGAAATACCCGAAACTGTTGGAATGAGCCCAGAAGAGGGCTATGGATATGATTAAGTAACTGGAGCACCTTTCCTTAGGAGGAAAGGCTGTGGTATCTGGGCCTCTTTAACCTGCAGAAGGGACGACTGAGTGGGGACCTCATCAAAGTCTACAAGTATCTGAAGGAAGAGCATCAAGAGGACGGCTCTTCTCAGTGGTGAAGAGAAATAAGACAAAAGGAAATGGGCAGAAACTGATGTGCAGGAAGTTGCACCTGAATATGAACTTTACTGTGCAGGTGACAGAGCACTGGAACAGATTGCCCAGAGAAGCTGTGAAGTCTCCCTCACTTGAGATATTAAAAAGTTTTTTGGATACCGTCCTGAGTGATGTGCTCTAGGGGATTGCAGGGAGGTGACCCATTGAGGTCCATGCCAACCTAACCCCTCCTATGATTCTGTGAATATAGAATAAAGCATTCTATAGATCATAGGATCATTGAATTATGAAGTTTGAAAAAGATCTCTAAGTCCATTGGGCCCAACAGTTGACCAAACACCATCACGTCAATTAAACCATAGTTTAATGTTTAAACCAATTAAACCAGTGTCACATCCAGTTGACTCATCAGCACTTCCAGGGATGATGACTCCACCATCTCCCTGGGCAGCCCATTCCAATACAAAAACTTTAGATATAAGGGATGCAGCTGAAATAAGTGCTCTGTTTTGGAATACAGGTTTTATAACCTGTTTAATATCTGTAATTTTGTTATGTATATAAAAACCTTGAATATTCTCTGATAGTAGTTTGGAATACTAAATGCTGGAGGTAAGTATAACAGGTTTCTTCTCAGATAATGAACTTCTGCTGTAGTATAATTAACCTTTGACACAGTTGGGAATTTTTAGTAGAAACAATTAATTGTAAATTACTCTCCTTTATAGGTCATCACTCTTTAGCACAAGTTTCCACTGCAAGCATTTTATTGTTATATTTTCTAGTTGAAGATTTTTTGGGTTTTCTTTTTCCATTTGGGGGAAGCCTGAATAATTACAGTAGAGAAAAATATTAGCAAAAAGAATCAAACATTCCTGAACATTCTTAGGAGGAAGGAAATTTTTTCACCCAAGTTGAGTGTAAATCCATTGCTTTCAAATTGCCAGTTAAGGTTCATAATTCCTATGCATGAAAACTTATTTGGAATAAGGTAAGTTGTCACTTTAAACTGACTTAACTCATCTTTATTAGGTTCATATGCAATTTCTCCAATTCCAGAAAATCTCTCATTCCAGTTATCTCTCTTATTCCAAAAACTGAAGGTTTCACACAAGGAGCAAATCAGGAAAATCAGTTGAGAAACAACTATACCAGAGTAATCTCGCACATAGAGAAGCCTTAACACACTGGAAGATAATAAGATAGAGTCAGTGGTAATGGATTCAAATTTATTAAACAATGAAACCAAACTCATTCCCTCCAAGGTACAGGACTTCATAGATCTAGTTAGAAAACAAAGCTTTAACAGCTATTTACAGATCTACCTTTTTTTGGAAGCACTTAGGGCTCCAGTGCATGAAGTTTTTATTCCAGGGCAACTTTCTCCATGTCTCCTGCTCTATAGTAACTGTATTTGTACATATGCTGGACGAGAAAAAGGAAAGTAACAGAAACTGACATTTCTCCTGGTGATAACTGATTTTATATCTTAAGCTAGCATGTCTGATACTTTTAGACCCATGACTAGTGTATGCACTGATGATACTTCACAACATACCCATATATCTAGACTTCCAAAGCAGAATGAAACTGTAAATATTTCTATTTGATTGGTTTTTTAGGTATTTTCATTTTCCATTTTCCATTTAATCTATTTTTTGCAACCTTATACTTTAATATCATTGATCAAAAAATTAAAAAATAAGAACAAGAACGCATGTTCACCTAAAGTGTTTTCTAGACCAATGATCCAAATCTCAACTTTCTCTCTCCAGGTTGCTTCAGAAAATTTGTAATAATTCTTGAAATGGGAAGAGTGCTTTATGAAGCAAACCCAGATTTTTAGTTACCTGAAGTTTCCGAACAAAGAAATATCGCATTTTGAGCAGAAGTGATAACTTTAGATTAAGCACACTGGTGCCAAAACTTCTGTTGTGGTGAGATTGTTTGTTAAACTTGCTCTCTGTGCTAGCACTGTAATCAGTTCCAGGTAATAAAAGCCATATTACAGCTGTAGGGAAAAAAAAGAGATTAAAAAATCCATGGGTAATTTACAACTTGTTCACATGTATTCCTATTTCCCCTTTAATTCATATGTGGAAGCTTGTCATAGTAAAGTGTCTTTTTGATACAGTTTTTGCCTGAGGCCCTCTTAGCAATTGCCTCATAATCAATCTGATCTATTTTGTCAACATCACAGAGAAAATAGTCAAAAAGTCTTATTAGTGCTGCTTGAAAATACAGTTTTTTCTTTACTTTTTTTTTTTTTTTTTTTTTTTTTTTTTAAACTCATCATTACTTGGTAATGCTCATTTGTGCTACATAGCAAACTTACACAATCAGTATATGACAGTTTGTCTACATGGAAAAGAAGAATAATTAGCTTCAAATCTAAAGGGAAGAAAGTTTTAGTTTTGCACAGGAAAGATGGTGATTTGATACTGATTTTTCTGACATAGAAATGTAGGAGTTTGCTTATATAATTTGCTTATAATACATTCCTTCCATTACACTGAAGATATACTGGTTCTTTTTGGATCCCAAGAAGGTATGGACACCCAGGACTAATCAAATAGTTTATTGAACAAAGTATAGAAATAGTAGAAAACATGATAGCAATAAAATGTAGAGAAGGTGATAATAACCTTATGACTTTTCTGATGTTAGCAGAAACAATATAAGAGGTAACAGCAATCTGACATTCCTGGTGATGCTGGGAAAACTGATTGCTGCAGCATCAGATGAGTACTTGCATGTCAGGTTTATGGTTGGATTCAATGATCTTAAATGTATTTTCCAGTCTCTTGTTGAACTTTTCACACTAAACAGATCCCATCCGTAGTGAGGTGCATTGCCATTGTAGTCTTTGCAATTGAGTAGGGTTTTTTTAGACATTAGCAAATCTATGAATAATTTCTGCTGTCAGGTAAAGGCCTGCTAAGCACAAGGGTATGTTGTCTAATCTCAGCATTAGATAAGATTTGTAGATGGTGTCATCCACATGGACGGGCTTTGCTGTTGCAGGTAATCAGCCAAATTCATCCAGCTGTGTTGGTCAGTGTGTTGTTTTGGGCATGTTACCACACATTGACACAGGAACAAGATTGAGACAGCCACATTACAGGTTATATGCGGTTCCTCATGCTAATACACAAGTCTTTGACAATCAATGTCTTTGGCTATATACTGTGAAAATTCTGCTCAAAGATACCATCCTCTTTCAATACCTTCTGCGGGGAACCACTACACCAACGAGCATAACAAGGCAGACTCTTCCAAAACATAAACTCCTTAAGAGGCTGTCTTTCCTCCTTACTTTGCAATCACACACATCATACTCCAAAATGATGTTGTTCCTTGGCTCAATAGTCTTTGGCAGGATGCAGCTGAGAGTGCTTGTGATAGAAAATTGAAAAGTGCAGCCCAATGCCCCTGGTGATCCAGCAAATATTTTTTCTTTGCTCTTCTCTTTCCTTAGGCACTGCAGATGATCAGAATAATAGACCAGCTGAGGGGATGCTGCTACACATGAAATAACACTGGGAAAAAACAAGTACATTATTATCAACTATTACACTGAAAAGAAAACAAACTTATAATTCAGGAATTCCATGGCTTTAAGGCAGTCTGAATTTTCTAGTTCCATAGAATATGCTAGAAAATATTGAGCAGATTCAAATTCAATCTTTAGGCCATCCTAGGCAGGAAATTGGGCTGAGCATTCTTGATAAAATCTAATAAATTCAGAGGTAGATAAACCAGTGTCTAAATAGGGATATCTGAATATAAAAGTTATCCTTTAAAAATAGACATAGCTGAGCAAGGTAATTTTTAAACGGACACATATAATTCAAAACAAATTATTAAGACACAATGAAAGAAGCCATTGAGAATTTAAAATTATTTGTTTTAGTTAATGGCTTATCAAAACTGAACTCCATTGTCTTCTTTACGAATGAAAAAATAGCAGAAAGGAGATACTCCTTGGTATATTTTACTATAAATATAAAAATTCTTTTAGTTTGAATGATGGCATACTTTTGTAAACAATAGACTTGCACTGTACTTCATACCAAAGTGCACTGGGGCTTTATAGGGAAACTTAAAGTACTGAACTACATTCAGAAAGCTTATTTTGCAAGATTCTGAAGAGTGTGCGTGTGTTGTACTTGAAGCTGGTCATTTCCCACTGGTCACACTCCTGGCTATTTAGGATCTTTCATAAATGGAAGAGTATTTTCATTTGATGATATAAAGACCTTTATTCCTGTTGGGATTTGCTAGAAACTAGGACAGAACAAGGAGACGGTATCTGTTTGCAGTCTCAGTTTAAATTGTGTTGTGTTGATCTGGTCATAATAGGTGGATACAAAGAGCCCAGCTGATTTTGCAGCGAAAGCCCATGTCTCATTTAAAGATGAAAATAACTAAATGGAGTGTTGAATTGAGAACTGCACTATTTTTGCTGTTGTGCTCTTTACATATTTAAGTTGGCGCTGGAAAAATCTTATTTTCTTCTTAAAAACAAAAACCAAAAAGAACCCAAATACAAACCCATGAACAAACAAACAAACAAAAATGAACCAGAAAAAAAGAGAAAAATCTCAGACTATGGAGGCAGCCGAAAACAAGGTATGTGTTTTGTTATATCAACATGAATTTTAAACATCAAAATATTCTGTAGAAAATAGTGAGAAAGAAATCGGGAGTTATTCTCCTACTGAAATCACTGGGTATGATAGTAGCTCAGTCAGACTGTAATCTCCTGCATATTGACAGTGGTTTTTTGGCTGCTGCACATTTTATGTTGATATCAGACATGCTAATGCAACCATTGTAGCTAATGGAATTGCAAGAGGTCTTATACAGATGTGTCTTGGTTTGAAAGACAGGTATCTTCTAGGGAGGGGTGGGGCCTCTCTAGGAATGGGGAATTCCAATCCCCTCCCTCCAAGTTATTATAATTTAGAAGATTAAAGAGGCTTTTCAGGCAGAGGTATGGGGAAAGGATTAACAGTTCTTTACTTGTTGTAGCACCTTAATTTGGTTTATATTGTGTTTAATTTTTATATTGGGGTTTGTAATGTTTTTCTATCATATTCCCTGTTCCCCTTGGAAACTGTATCACGTGGTTTGTCCCTGCTCGGCTTCGCCCATTCCCCACAGTGGAATGTAACCCAACTCTGTTCCACTCCCACCTTATCCCTGACTGGGCAGTGGCTTGTCCCTGCCTCTGGGCCTGTCCCCCCTGGGAAAAAGCCCCGGGACGGCTGGGGCCTCGGTCTCTCTGGCACCAGCAGGGACGGGGAAGGAGCTAAGAGCTTCGGCCGGCGGGGGCAGGACTCCTAAGAATAAAGCCGTGATATGCCCCTGGACAAAGAGCAGACTCTTTTCTTTTGCCATTGGTGGTCATCTGGGTCTCTCAAAAGAACTCTTACATTTACTAGTAAATATAACAAGGCAAACAAACAACAACAACTACAGCATTAATAATAAACAGAACCAGGCACTTCAAGGGGCTTTGTTTCACAAAGCCCAAGGCAGTCTGATTCCTTGGGACTTCGAGAGTACCAAGCTTAAATGGTGGATGTCCCCCACCCAGGCTGGTGGATGGAAAGGCAGGATGTCCCTGGGAGGCAGGGGGGTGTCCCAGCAGGCAGGGGGTTGTGGAGCTACAGTGTAGCACAAAGAACAGTGCTGGAGAAACTGCGATGGCTGGATAGGGCTGGCCCAGCTCCAGCAGGGTAGGCGGAGGAGCTCAGAATTCCTGGGCACAGGAGCAAATGATGGTAGATTTCTGAGGACTGGACTTTCTGTTGACAATGGACTTCTCCTGCAGCAAGCAGCAGCCTGGCTGTCCTCTCTGATGCCCAGAGCAAGAAGAGCTCCCAGCTCTCCCGGCTCTGTCCTTTTCCTGCCCCAAAATTCTGATCTTCCCCCTCCTTTGTGTTGGTCAAGCCCCATCTAAGCACCAGTAGTCTCTTAGCAACTTATGGGGAAAAATTCTCTAAGACAAAAAAAAAAAAAACTGAACAAACCTAACCCCTAACAAGATGAAAGCAATTTAGCACATAGCTAAAGATTAAAACATATTGGGGGACATCAACATGAACTTGCTGCAATGGACTGATAAACATTGACTGCGTCTGATAAATACTTTCCAAGGCTTTGTAGGAAGCAGCCTAAAAACATTTAAGAGACAAGGTTATCAATATTTCAGCTAAATGTATTTGATAATGTGTACTTTCATATGAAAATTCTAAAGTTTTTCTCATTTAACTGCACATATTGTCCTATGTTTTCTTATATTGTCCCATTACTGGTCTTGTGTAAAAAAAAAATACAAAGATGAGTGCTGGGCCTGCAGTCAAGAAGTCTTACTGATTTGTATCTTCTGTGTATTTTAAAAGCTTTTTTTTTTTTTTTTTTTTTTTTAGCTTTGTGCAATATACTGTTGTACATGACATAAACTTAATAAAAATCCAGCACTTTTAAAATTTTAAAATCCTGATAAAAACCTCAGTATTTTTAAAGTCTGCATTCAGTGAATCTTAAGATTTGCAAATTAAGAAAACACAATATGGAGAGATTTGGATAACAAGTTGCAATGTCTGCTACAAAGGATAAAAAGCTTTCATAGTCTACATGTTCAAATATTTGCACCACTTAAAAGAAGTGGAATCACAAATTGACCAATTAAAAAACCCATTAACCAATCCCAAAAATGAATTTCAGCCTCCAAGACAGGATTTTAATTTAATTACATCAAGTAAAGATGAGTATACAAAAGGGAAATTCAGAAGTTAAGTCACAGCCACCCTTTAGCCAGTGTACTTATACATAACCTATGATGCTGATAAAGTCATGTGATTTCTGACCTCTGACATTTCAGAGGAGAATGCTTCACTGTGTGACTATTTAGATGGGAAGGACTGATTAGTCAGTGACTATATAAGGTCAACATTTCACAGTTTTCTAATATTGAGATAGGTATTAACTATATTCTTTATTCTTTTGCAGATCTTTTCTGCTGAATGTAGCAACAGAGTTAATGTCAGACCCTAATCTTATGAAGTGTTTTTCAGATAATCCTTCTGCAAAGAGAACCTGTCATTTATTACTTGTAACATCTCTCATTTGCTAAACCTCTGAATCTTAAGGTATAAGACTACTGATGAATGCAAGCAGCTACCTTTCTTAATATTATAATGTTCCCTCCATGGCTTTTCAGGGTAGCAGTGCAACTAGTTTTAAAATGGATGGAGTGGCTGTTCGTAACTCAGTATGACATCCTGCTGTTAGTGGACATTAGCAAATGGTTTCTGAGAAAGAAGAAATTACATACTTAAGTGTCATGAAAAATGAAAATGTCTTAGTTATCAGTTGTGTGTTTAAGGGTGATTATAAGTAACCAAAGATTGTATTATTGTAATAAATCTTTCAGGACACACAGTGAGTAAGAAGGATCAAAGGGCGTGAGATGAATTCTTTTTGCCCATAGTATTTTATCACTCATATGCAGCAATGATATACAGACAGAAATCACTGGTGAATAAAATTTTGAAAGTCAATATTAAAGCCACTGAGAAAGACTGTAGGATAAGATTATCAAGGAACTTGAACATAACATAAAAACCATCATGGAAAGGCATGCTTTTAAAACATCACTGGAGCAGTACATGTATCTTTGAAACCAAATGCAGAAGTGAGTTACCTTATAAGAAATACTCAGAGCCATATGTGAAGTTATAAAACCATGATAGATTTTTACTTTTTTTTAAATCTTTGACTGAACTGCTCTATTCTTGCTGCTAATTTTTATTTTCTCCCTTATAGTATGCTGCAGCATAAGTGATATTTACTTTGCAGAAATTTTTGTTTGACTAGATTATTATTTTTTCTCCTTGTAACTAAGTTGATTATGTTCTAACTGCTATAAAATACTAATATATTTTGTACTGGGAGGATATCTACCACAAGTTCAAGTTAAAGAAAAACAGCTGTCATCAATTTCACAGGATAATATTTCCTTCTCAAGTAATTTTTTTTTTTTTTTTTCCCCTGTGGTTAAGATATTTCTGTGGTGCACCCTACCTGATTATCTTATCTCTTGCCCTTGTTCAATTCAAAAGTTGCATCTAGTTGACTTCTAAAGACTTGAAGTAGTCTTTCATCTCTATGCAATTTCATTAAAATTAGCTTTGATGAAGAGGATCTGGTAGAGTGATTTTGTCTTTTAGCAGCTAAATATCTGCTTAATGAAAAAAAAAAACCAAAACAAAACAAACAAGGACATCAGGATTTGTTTTAACTTGGAAGTGTTTATACTAATTATAACTAGTATCTCCCCATTTGAAAAACACAGATGATGTATTTTAAGGATTATTTTTTATATTTGCTTATGGATGGATTCCTAAAAATTAGTTTATTATTTTTCAATGGATTTCTGGTGGATAATTAATAAATATTTCAGTTACAACTATTTCTTGTTTTGGTTATTTTCTAGTCTTAAAATATATGAACTTAAAAATTCTGTGATGCATACTTTGGAACCCTTTTTTTTAGAAAGGAAACTATATTTGTATGTTTAGATTTTAGTTTTCTTCTTTATGCTGTGCTATTTTATGACTAAGAGCTAGTTAAATGTAGTTTATTCTGCTGAATGGAGAAAAATTGTTGACATCTGCAGTAGTTTCTAGATTTAGAGGAGAGTTTTTCTCCATGCTGTTAAATATTTGTCATTTTTACAAGGCAGTTTTACTTACAAAATTATTAAACTTTCTACCAGCTGTCTTTTCTACCTGAAATAAGCCTTATTTGCTACTGTTAAGTAAAGCTTTTAATTAATTTTTTCAATGGCATGATATTTTGGCCAGTGAGGTAGAATTCTTATTCATTAGATTCCATTCAGTGTACAACTGACTGGGAAAGAAAAGTGGAGATCTTGTCAGTCATCATTTATTGAGAACAGTAAATCACCTTGTCAGAAGCTATAGTTAATGAAAAGAGTACACTCGGGCACTATTACCAACAGATAAAATAATAATGTAGTAAGTGCAAAATACAAGATTTTGAGCTTAACCAGAGCTTATCATTTAGTCTGCTTCTTCGGGTACAAAATTTGTCAGGAAATTGCTGGTAGTGTGCATTCTCAAGAGCTCCTAATGATGGGGTTAGAGCAGTGTTGTGGACTCAGAAGAGACAGGCTTTGATCTTGGGCTGGCACATGTAGGACAAGGAAGGGAACTACAGAGGAGATATGCTGGTAGCAAAAGAAAGGGTGAAAGCCCTTTGGCCTGATCTGCCTTGAGATAAATATGTTTTTGAAGTCTTTCCCTCTGAGAAACGAGGTCGTTCATGTTCCTTGTCCTTGATGCCAGTCTGCCTACACTGGGGTTTCTAGGTCAGCATCAGAAAGAAAGAGAAAGATTGACAAGATGCTGGCAACCACTGATGTTGTATAGCCTACTCAGCCTCTGCTCCATCCATTGTATTCTACCAGTCAGCAGGTCAAACCAGACAGTGCATTCCCATGGCCAGGGGAAAGCAATGATTAGCCAACAACCCGCACATAGCTTTGCTCTAAAGTGTGACTACTGGTAACCTACAGCTATGCAACAGAGGCAGAGGACATCCTGTACACGACTGTTGGTAAGTCTCCTTGCCAGGGGCAGATTATTTCGCTGTCACCCAGAAAATGACCCCTGCCAGTACTCTTGAAAGCCTGAAGCCAATTGATAACATTCAACATCTATTCTGGGTTTCACATCCACTGTGGCAATCTCTGTTATTATCTACTTTCTCCTGCTTTATAGGGCAAATCAGTCTGTTTCAGTGGGTTTGGTTTTATTGCTTCGTGATTTTAGAAGTTATAAAATGAAAGAGCCAGTCATATATACACACACAGTAGTAAATTAATTTTCCACATAATTTCACTTATCTCCATGGGAAAATTAGCTCTCATAAAGCTTTATGTGCCTGTTTGTGTTTTCAGGATTAGGCCCTGAGCAACCTGACAGTATTCTACAGTTACTTTACTGTCTACTTAATGTGTTTAGTGCACTTAGAGCTGTAAGTGTGATTTAACATTGAGTCTTGTACGAACGAGATCTTGGGCAACATTCCATTTTCCATCACACTGCTTTAAAAGTGTAGAAAGGATATGGTAATAGGACATTTTTTTAGCTTTTTCACTTTACCTACCTCTTACCCTATGGTTGCATGCCTATGTACACATGTCAGAAGTTATATTAAGAGTTTTATGAGAAGTATTACAAAGTCAAAAAATAAGTGGGGTTTATTTAATTCTGAAACAGTTTTAAGGGTAGACATATCCACTGTGTAATAGAGAATCCAACCTCTCTCCAGCTTTGGAAAAGTAGATTAATTTGGCTGTGCACACATTCCACTACTTATTTTCCTTGGATCTTGAGGGAAATAGTAGGGATGTGTCAAAAAGTCCTGTCAGGAAGTTGAAAATTCAGGACCATTAATTTGGTGATGTAATAGGCAAACTGTATCTGCTAGTTCCAAACTTCACAAGAGACCTTTAAGTTGCACCTTAGTTATAATTTTATTATGCCATCACAACAACAAACTGAAAATTTGTCAGTCTGAAAATTATTTTAAAAATAGATTATATCTGTGCAAAAATAAAATAAAGGTATTGTTTACAGGAAAGCATTTTAATGAGTCACAGTAAATTTCAACATTTGTACGTCAGAGTGTATGAAACATGCATTAAGAAACACTAGTCCTGGAAACTATTAGACTATGGTGGGTGTTTTTTTTTTTTTTTTTTTTTTTTTTTTTTTTTTTTTTTTTTTTTTTAATTTTACTCTTAGGTTTGAGTCAGGTCACTCAAATGCTTCATCTTCTAACAGCTAAGAAAATATTCAGTAATATCACACATGCAAGAGAATCTGGAGATTCCATGTATTTATAAATGAAAGGAGATATGCTGAACCCAGTGCACTTACAGTAGTTACACCAGCTAAGGGTTTTCCTCAAACTGTTCAAGAGGAAATTAGATTTGAACAAGATTATAATGAGAGTATTCATTTTCCTGCATGGATCATTGCATACTAACACATTAACCAAGAATACAAAGTAGTATAATACTCTAAAAATGACTGTAGCTATCAATATTTTTACATTTGTCTGGAAAAAAATAATGCAAAGTGAAGCAGAAAGTGAGTGAAAGCTATTACGTCAATTTATTCACCTACTAATGAATATATATGGAGATTGCTTGCAGCTATGCTTTATGACAGCACAAGTATTTACACTAGATTCTCAGAGCTGTCACAAGCTAGTCACAACAAAACTACTCAATTTAGTATTTTTTAATACATTGTAAGCATTATCAGAAGGAGTTTGCTAAAATACCCCATATTAAATTACTAAAACTTACATCTCTTTCTTTCACTGATTGTGCATATGGACTATTTCCCTCATATTCTCTTTAAGTTAATGTGTAAATTGAATTTAAGGAAAACAGTTGTATCACAGAATAGCTCTCAGAAATCACTGTATCCAATCACTGTATCTCCAGAGAGATCAGGAAAAAACCCAAATCTTTATATTACATTTGAAATTTCTGGGACTCTATTACACTAAGTAAGATAATGCTAAAATATAGTCACTGACCCAAGAGACCTGCAAAATAAATAGAGAGCAAAAACAAAAAAAACCTTTTGATGTGATAGCAGACAGGAAACGTACGCAAGTGTTGGGCAGTGGGAATTGGTAGCAACTGCAGTAAGATTTTTTCCCACCTGAAGTTTCTCATAGGCATAAAGATTGGGTTGATGTGCTATTGTGTGCATGGACCTTTTAGGCATCAGAAGACTTGAACAAAAACCATAAGACAAATGAAGCAAAAAGAATAAAGAAAATTCTGGCTAGATTTTGGAAAAAATATTATTGTGAAAAAGAAATTTTAAATTCTGAACAAACTTATAGAAAAGCAGAAGAAAGAATATTCAAATCTCAAGTACTATTTGTCCAATACATTGTAAGAAAATAATCAATACAGACTATTCTGTAAATAGTCAAATATTTGTAAGTAGTACCTAAGTACATGAAGATACAATCATTTTCTCTTTAAATTGCTGCATTTGTCTTGTTACCAAAATATACCTGATTACAGTTCTGTTGTAAGCATGGGATCCAACAAACAATTCAAGCATGCGTTTAACATTAAAAACTTTGGCTACTCTAAAACGGTAACAATTGTTTACCTGGCTCCTTGGATCTGGAGTAATAAAAAAATGGACTTAGGTTTTTGAAAATTATTTCCTTCCTCCTCCATCATTATGATATTAATATTTTTTATGAATTCTATGAGCAGCATTTAAAATATTGGAAGGAAGAGTATTTTAGGGAAAAAAAAAAAAAAAAGCAAAAATAATGTGCCAAGTGAGAAAGCAAAGTTTTTCAGAATTATTTACGTGATGAATTACATTTATTTTAAATTTATATTACAATATTAAATTTAAATATGATAGTTACTTGAATAAAATTCAATTTCTTTCTCACTGATATGATTAGAAACTAATTTTGCTATAACAACTTTTTATTGGTTTTAGGTGTGTGGTGGTGCAGAACTGTTTTATTAGATTTTTGTAAGAAGTTTATGTTATGGTTCGTTTCACTGTATCCCCAATTCTGTATCCTTTTGTGTTGTCTGTATAATAAGGTGTTTTGTGTCAATCATCCCATACCTCACATGACATGTAACATCCCCTCTGCCCCAACCCCCCTCTCTGGGGCAGCTTGTCAATCACTCCCGGGGTCCCTCCCGGATTGTGAAATCTCCGTGAGAGAGCTTCAGGTGATAGGTAGCCTGGGGGGAATTCCTTTGGCTCTGGATTTTAGTGGTCTGAAGCTTGGGGGTGGGCACACCTTGTTACCCCCTGAAACCCCTGATTTGTTGTCTTTTTGTATCCTCCCTGGGACCCTCCCCCGCTTATAGGGGGTGGGAGGGAGGAGCTAACTCTCTCAGCCGCGGGGTTCTCAGCCTGGAATCTCTCAGCCGCGGGGTTCTCAGCCTGGAAGCTCTCAGCCGCTCGCCTCGGAGCTTGGAGATCTCTGCTAATAAACATCCTTTAACCTGCTAAGCTGAGAGCCAGCCTTTTCTCTTCTGCTGCTGTTGACTGTCACCTTTGGGTCCAGCTGCCAAGCCGAGAAGCCAAAACGAACTGGAAACTTTGTGTCTGTGTTGACCCGAGCTAGCTGGGGGTCAGCTCCCACCCGGAGCGGGGACGCAACCGGACATAGGTGTTTTTCCCCTTGACTAGATTAGCTGTGACCTACATGCAGACAGTGTTCTCACCTCCTGGCCTAAGCCAGAGACTTCCCTGTTTTGGTTCATTCATTGTCTCTGGTACTTCATGGAGTCACTGTGGATATTGAGTAGAGGAAAGGATTTGTATTGTCTACTCTGGTAATAGCACCAAAAACATGTCTTTGACAAATCAATTAAATCAATTTTTTCTGTTGTTTAGTAAAGATGATAATGCATCACCTTAAATCAGTACTGTTGTTTCTGTATCATGAACTTGCACCCTCAGTTTTAATCAAGCAACTTTTTTTCAGAGCTCGAAGTTTCCAATTCTATCAACTTATAGATGTCACCTTATCCTGAAAATACTACAAAAAAGTCTCTGTAGAGGCTTAATTTAGGGGCTAGAAGATAGGTAAAGATTAGCAGGAAAATGCATGCCTGTTGGTTTCCAAAATCCATAGGTGTTGAAAGCCTCAGGTCTCTAACACATTTTTAAGCAGAATTCCAATTCTCCCATAAGAAGTGTGTGGGTTTTCCCGGTTCAGTGACATTGTCTGGTGTGCTACAGGCAATGCATACAGTGGTTTGGGCAGCCACGTTGCTCCCTTCATGTAGTGACAGTGGACATGTAACTGCACTTAGAGAGGTAAGACCAGTCTGACCAGGTTTGAGCAGAGATTCAGGGTTCCCTCTCTCCAAATAAGTGTGTCATGTAGACAATGTAGAGACAACCTAGAGCAAGGAGGCTTTGCAATTAGATATTTCAGTTAAAAACTCCAGATTAGATTAATCTGCTGGAAAATAATTCAAGTTGTCATGGAAAAGTTAGCTGTGCAAGGAAAGGACTATCTTTTGCATCATCTAAATTTAAATGAAGTGCTAGAAATAAAAAAAAAAAAGAGAAGTTTTACTACCTAGAATTGGATATTCAGTCCTTGTTCTGTATTCAGTGTAGGACAGCTTCTGGAACCATTCTCAAAAACAGGGAGGTTATTCGGTGACTACATTGAGGTGACTCATGCAATACAGTACCAAAATTTTACATTAGTAACTATGAGTGGTGACCCATGGACATCTGTAAGCTGTAAGGAAGTCAGTTCTCAAAAAACAAGAGTATTTTCCATTCTTTCATTCCCCAAACTAGGCCCAAAGGTACTGAAGAGACCAATGAATTATAAATGTCACCCAGATGACAAATGTAGCTGGACTGATGAGTGCTTAGGGAACCAATATCAAGAATTCCTTGATAAAAGATAGTCACTACAGTTCATCTGCTTAATGGGGGATTTCTCCCCTCCTGCAATCTTACTTTCTGTAAAGCTCCTGCCTCCAGCTCTACAGTGTTTCTGTTGAATGCAGACTATCAAAACACTAAAAATCCCTGTTTAGTGTGTGATTCTGCTATTTAGCTTAAATATACCCTGACGTTTCATATTAAGCGTTCTGTGATTATCAATGATAAAAAATCACATTGGGAAAAGAAAAAACACATTTTTTTTTCTGTTTCAGACCTTGGAATAACTAGAGCAATCTATCCAATAATATTTTGATGACAACCTACACTGCCAAAGTTGGACTATGTAGTTATATTTAAACCATATATTTTACTTTTTTCCTGGTCTGAAACTTAACCATTTTTTTTTTCCAAAATTGCTTTACAAAAATATATTGAAAGTAGAAAGTAATGAGGGCATTTAGAGAGACGGTAAATGTATTCTCTAGTTTGTTCAATCACCTGAAGTTGAGAGATATGGAGTGGTGTTTTAATGCCAACAGGCAGTAAAGCCCACAGAGCCACTCACTTCTGCTGCTTGAGCAAGCAAAGAAACTTTAGGAGTTCTTTCAGCACTTCCCATGGGCAGGCAGGTGTCCAGGCATCTCCAGGAAACACAGGGCTTCATCATGTCTATTGGTCACTTGGGACGACAATTGTCTTCACTCTGAACTTCCCCTGCCCACCCTTCCTTCTTGTACCCCCAGCATTATATGATGAGCACACCACCATATATCTGGAATATCCCTTGGGTCAGTTGTGGTCAGCTGTCCTAGCTGTGTCCCCTCCCAAGTTCTTGTGCAACCCCAGACCCCTCAGCTGTGTGGGGGGTGAGAAGGCCTTGCTGCTGTGTAAGCACCGCTCCACTGAAACAGCCCTCACTGATCAACACTGTTTCCACAATTCTGAAATGCAGCCCCATACCGTCCATTCCCACTAAAACCAGGACACTAGTTCATAATCCTCTTTTACTACAAGTCAATGCTCTGCTGCCTCAGTATGCCTATCTATTGAAAAAGTTGATAACACTTATTCTGTAGTTAATGATGAACTAGTAAATATAGTTTAAAAATACTTAGAACAAAGAAAAAGTTAGTGTAACTAATGAAATACAGTGTTATCATGTGCCTGATTATGTGTTAAAAATTTCAAGGTGTTGAACCACATCATGAGGTTTAATCGAATTCTCCCATCTGATGTGTCTGAAAGAAACAAGAGCGCAATGAAAGCTGCTTCCACCAAAACAATGTCGCCCCAAATCCCCACATTTTCTGAGTTATGAAAGAGAAATATATACCAAATTAGTTCCTAAAATCAATTACATTGGACTACAGTTATGGGTAACATACTTAATTTTTTGTTTCCTTTTTCTTTGCTGCTTTGCAATATTAATTTTCATATTTGGTTATGATATTTAATATTACCTATACAGAAAAATTAAAAACTGGAAAATATGCTTGGATACATATCTCTTGAACATGCTGTGCCAAAATAAAGGATAGTCTGAATTTTTTTGTCCACGAGAAAATTTTGCATCACTAGTTTTAGTGCTGCTCCTAGATAAGGGATATGCTATCCCTAGATAAGGGATATGCTGGGGGTTTTTTGCCACCATGATGGGGTTTAAACATCCTACCCATTTCTGTCACAAAGCATGTTGATGAACAAAACAGAAACTCTAGAAACACAATGGATTCAAACAGAGTGAGGGATCTAATCTGAATGTCCATTTCACTGGGATCCTTCTGATCCACTGTAATGATGCTTAATTTTGAGTTAAGATCATAATTCTGTGTCTTACCAATTGTTTTGGTAGATTAATAAATTATCACTCGGGCAACAGCATACTTACATATGCTGATTCATGACCGACCTGCAACTCTTCTAAGGTATTTGGGGACTGCTATTATTGTGTGTTACTGATAATTATGAGCAGTGTAATACTAGTTAATACAACAGCTTTTGATGAAGCAGTTTGAGGTACCCATGGAAACAGAACCCCAAAAATCTGAAAACAGATGTATTTTTTTCTTGCTTCATCCCATACTTGCTTAGTTTTAATTATTTTCTTCTCTATGCATGAATTTGCTGTTTTATATGTCCAGAAAAGCTGCTGTATTTGAAATTTTAGTAATGTGCAAATAAAAAATGTCAACAAAAAGGTTAAGCTAGTGTTAAGAAATTAGGAAAGAAATGTTTCTATTGTTTTGGTCACTTAATCAAGAAGTTTTATTAAATGTATGTTGAGGGTTAAGTTCCCTGTAGAATTCCACCCCCCCCCCCCCCCCCCCCCCCCAAGTTGCTAGGAGACTAAATGCCGAGTGCTTAACCTGGACAAAAAGAAGCTGATCACTTAGTTTGGGGGAGGGAGAAAAGCTCCCGGAGAGACCTGGGGGTGGGGGGTCGCGCAGCGCTCGGCTTTCGTCTTCGGGGAAGCACGGATCAGAGATGGCTGGCTGCCTGGAGTCCACGGGTAGCGGAGAAGTCTGGCCCTGGGAATTCTACCATCTGTTGGAGCACCCAGGAATTAGGAGTTTTCTTCACTGTCCTGCTGGATTTTGGGTGAGCCCGGGTCCAGCCGCTGCGGCTTCTCCGGCACTGCCACCTCTGCCTGCCAGGACACCCTGTGCCTGCGGAGGACAGTCCACCGCGCCCGGCTTCCAGCCATCAGCGCCGGAGCTTCCACCGTGTGCCCTCGGGGTTCTTGGTTCTGTTCTACTATTGTTATAATTGCTGTTGGTTTTTTTGTCTGTCCTGTTATATTTACTAGTAAAGGACTGTTATTCCTTTTCCCCATAGCTCTGACTGAAAAGTTTTTTAATCTTCCAAATTATAATAACACAGAGGGAAGGATTTGAATTCCTCATTTCCTGGAGAGACCTGCCTCTCCTTGGCGAACACCTGTCTTTTCAAACCAAGACAATGTACTACAATTTAGCTGATTTCACTCAGTGTTTTGAAGATATTCTGTTGTTTAAAATGTATCTTTAAAAGCATATGTTTCAATTGAGACAAAAGTATGGTCCAAGAATGGGCCACAAAACAGGATTCTTTTTGTACCATATGCTAGTGTTTATACAGAGCATAGTACAAAATAGGTGACTATCACAGTCCTTCAAATAACAGGTCTTTAAGAGATTTCAGAAAATTTCCATTCAACTACCATTAGTAGAAATTCACTTCTTTGAAACCCTAAATCAATGAAAGGTGATAAAGTTAAAAGTATTTTCAACCACATTGTATTAATACTAGCAATAGCTTTTAAGAGCAATAGTGTTTAACAAGGACAAACAGACAATAACTGTACATGTTTGATGGCCAAAAAACCTCTCCTAGTGTTAGAATGCACCATTTGGCAGCAGCATTGTTTTAAATTATAAATAATGTATCTCAGTGTATTGTGATGCACAATACTACTTGAAAAATGGCACACCTACTACAGGGAAAAAAAGGGTGTATAGATTTAGTTCCATTTTGAGATGAAAATTATTTAACTTTAAAATTAGCATAACACAGGAAACCTACTTACAGCTATAGCAATGCAGTTGCTAAAGATTGTTGACATAGGTTTTATATCAGCAGAAAATTTTGTGTGCATGAGAATTCAGAGTTCATGAAAGATTCTTGATTGACATGCTTAGAGACCAAAGTATTTGGCTGGGAGAATTTGCTTGACCATTACTGGTTTTGTACTCCACTCATGTAACAGTGTTAAAAAACCAAAAGACCAGAAATACACAGATATTTCTGGTGAAATTTAACCTGCATATTTAGGGGTGAAACAAATCTTGCTTTGCCACCACACTGCAGTGGAGGTAAAAATAAGTCATTTACCACAGAAACTAAGTGGGAGCAAGGTCTTAAATGGTGATTTATGTGACACATAAATCACAGTGGTGACACAGTGAGTCACCACCGGTGCCAGTTTCTGTTCACTACAATAATTAGCAGGAAAAGCTGATAAAAAAATTGACCAGGAAAAGCTATGTCTGGAATACACTACATGGAAAAGCATGACAAGTCAGACTGTAATCTGGTGCAACTGCAATAGCTCACAAATAATAAATAATAATAAATTAAGTAGGTATAGCTCAACAATATAACACAGCAAATTACATTATATTTGGTAGTCTCAGACCAGCATTGTTTTAGATGTCACTATTAATCGAAATATATCAATGTAAAACCTGGGTAAGTCATAGCAACACAGTATCTGTATGTGGATCAGCAGATGAAACTTCCGAGAGTCCGAACCCAGATGATTGGACCTTTTTGAGCTTCCTCAGGAATCTGCCCCGATGGTGACTTGCTAGGGAGAGGCAGCCTTGATCCAATTGTCTGAAAAGGAATTTTAATACTGCAAAAATAATGAACAACAAGGTATCCACTGTATTGGAGTAAACTGGAAAAACGAAGTAACAAGAGGCAAAAAGGCACAAAGCCAGGGTCAACAGGGGTATTTATACATCCCAGTGTGGGAGGGGGAGTTGAGGTGGGATCTGAGGGAAGGGTCCAATAGGGGAGAACAATTAGAAATATTAAAATTCCTGCACCAAAAATCAACCTATGGTAACACAAAGAACTAGGAACTTTCTAGCAATAACTTACATACTGGAACTGAGAAACCATGTGAATAAGCTTCTTGCTTACTGCATTTTGAGTGGGGTTTCCCAGAGCATTTTTCCAGGATTTTCTTCTTCCCTGAGGAAACCACCTCTACAAGCAGGATGGGAAGCTATTGTAAGAGAGAAATTCAGCTTTAGAAAATTATATTTCAGTTTACCAGAGAAGCAGTTTTGAGAGGATTCTGTTTGAAAGTGAAAACTTTGTAAAGCTTTTCATAGAAGCTTTACACATCTTGCATTTTTCCTCATTTGAAAAACTTGATTTACCGAAATTTTTTGTCACTCAAACTGACTTTTGTTTGCATGGGTCAGAATAATGGGATGGGATGATCTGTTTGGATGCACTGTGTTTTTCCATTTTATTAAAAAAATCAGTAGTAACTTTCTATATTAAACAAATTTAAAAAGAAACTATAAGCTATTCATAAGCATTCCCACTCCTATGCATTTACTACTGAGGTGATGAGTGGAAAGAATTTTGCTATCTCGTGTAAGTCTTTGTTAACTGAAAGTTACTATTTTTCACATTAAACAATTACAGAGGGAAAAGACAGTATATGTTGGCTTATAAGGATGTAAAACATCTTCCATGTTCTTTTTAATTCCCCTCAATGTTTTATGAAATCACAGGACTTGTATTTTTGGATCTACTCCATGATTCAAAGTGTCATAAGGTTAAAGAATTTTATTTTAAATAATGAATGAATAAAAGGCATACTAGTTTTTATGTTGTGATCATTAAATATGGATAACCTAAAATGTCCCAGCCATGGCATTTGACTACCTCATTAGAGGATTCTGGCTTCTACCAGACATTACTAAAATGGCTTATGGAAGTTTACCATGCAGATCTCATGGAGAACAGAACATGAAAGCCCTATACATTTTTCCTGTAATTATTTTATATAAATGCTCTTTTCTTGGAGAATTTTTGGTAAATCATCCAAGAGGACATGCAAATCTAAACTTCCGGCCAAGTTTATTGACTTTATTTCCCAATCAGTGCCTCTTCTGAAGATACTTACTATGTAGTTTTAAACTTGATTTGTCATACTCAAAATATAGCTGGAAGACATTTTGTGGGAATAATTAGGTTAGGTCAACCTCAACCCATTTTTATTTTCATTGTGTACATTAGTTAGGTATTCTGTAGTATACCAAATAGCACAAATTGCCTGCGTTCTGATGTCTGCAGAAGATTGGAAGATAAGAAAGGGGAACTCCTCTCCCAAAAAGCTATTTTCATTTTTCATTCATTTTCAAATTAAGAAAAAGAGATAGAAAATCTCTAAAAGTACCATTCATCAGTGAGACTCTGGCAGTTTTGTCCATGTAAGCTTGCCTGAAGTTTCAAGACACAAATATACTACTGTCATTATATCTAGAACAAAACTTCAGTGATTAAAATTACTTCTGCTACCAATTCAAAACTTCATTTCTGTAGGTAATCAACAAAATGCTGCCTGTTTGGACATGCTCCCATTGCTATATTTTTTTGACGTGGAAATGTGAACATCTGTGTACATTTATTAAAGAAAAAAAGAGCTCTCTGTAAAGGTTAAGTTTTATTTTGGTGACTTTTCCAGTTGTTGATTCCATGCTTTATAGGGTTGAAATGTTAGTCAAGAAAAATATGTCTTTTGAAGGACTAATTGTAAGTGTTAGATAATTCAACATCTTGGATAGAAAAAACTTGGAAGTCAAATAATATGCCATAGCTGGAAATCAGTAAACATTTACTGTTCCCATTTGACAGTGATTCAAAAGGGATCTTTCCAGACTCTAGACACAGCAAGGAAGCCAAATGCTTTCACTGTTTCCAAGGACTAAAGCTCTGAACTGTTTATCGTTATTTTTAAAGAATAATGTCAAACCCTGTGTTTGGTTCAAGTTAGAAGAACTAAGTTCCTGCCTGTCTCATGATACAAATAAAATGTTAACTTGAGCAAAGTTATTTTCTCCTCCTCTTGAAGCTGTGGATAAAGGATTCATTATTGTGTCTTTCTTTCACTGATTTGGTTTCTTGTTCTCTTCAACATTAAGAGTAATTTCCCACAACCTGGCCTCTTTTGATGAGGACTACTGTTTTCCAATGTAAATGGTTATTGATTTGCCAAAACTGGTCTAATTTAGAAGTCGAAGAGTGTTGTACAACTGGGAAGAAATTCTAAAACTGGCCAAGTCATTCATACTGTTCTTGGAGTCACATATGCAAAGCAAAGACTGATTTTTGAACTTGTTTTCCAGTCATTTTTATTTTCATGATTCTGCATGGGTATAATACTAGGTATCAATTACAAATATATTTAAAATTTAAAATACAGGTTTGTATTACAATATTAACCATCCACAGTACCTTTCATTGTTCAAAATCTCACAGCAAGCAATTAATATTTGTGGTTTTCCCAGATTGGTGGACTTGCATGTTATATTATTTTGAGAGAGATTCCTTTATTAGTGGCTTCATTGATACCATTATGAACATTTTTGAAGGAAGATTAAAATACTGCTTTGAAGGAGTAAGTGTGTCACAGTTTCTTCATCTCTGGCTTGAAATTTAAGAGTTTAAACCTTCACTATTCTATGGCATAGCAATGAACCCTTGGAATAGCACAGTTAGCTCAATGTACCTTTAGCTCAATTCAACTCTTGGAAATTTAAAACATTTTCAAGTAACTGATGGTATTAGAATATGGTCACTATGGAAATAAAAATACTCTCATCTGGGATCCTACTATTATGATCTATTTTGATATAAGACAGATCTATGGAATTTTCTAATTCTAATGTTATAGTACATATGCGTTTTTAAAATTGTTTAATGATCAAACCACATAACAGGTCATAGGAATGTTGTGGATAAAATTATGAAAACATACCCTCTTTTAAGAGTGTTTTAGAGGAGGTAGTAACTGATATGTACATAAATGAAGACACTTCAATACACATTTTGAAGGATATTCATGAGCAGCTGTTTATGTCCTTCATCTTTTAAAATTTGTCAGTTGGCTTTAAAAATAGATAGGTGCCTGATAATGTTCTAAGCATCTAACATGTCTGAAATGTTGTCCTTCAAAACCTGCCCATGAAAAATCAGTGAAGCTGGGATTCAAAGGATAGATTCATCCTCAGTCTTGGTTTGAAATCAGTAAAAATACACATTGACACACCATGCGGCATTTTTCTTGCTTCTTGGTCTCTTATCCTTCAGAGATGAATCTATAAACCTCATTTAGCATTGAAACTAGTTCAAAAAGAAATGTGGTTATTGTGATGTTGGAGACATCACAAAGTTCTCAAATTATGCTGAGTGGGTTTCATTACAGGGAGCTTAGTGCCTTAATCTCATACAGAGGGAATTAACAATTCTTAGCATGCTGGCTCATGGGAAATGTAAATCAACTGATAGAACTGGAAAATGAAAAAGTTAAATTCTAGCTTTCTTCTGGACCTGAGAAGCTATTTAAGTTCAGTACCCCATTAAAATGAGATTCAGAGCTTCAGAAAAAAACCTCATTCATGTTTCATTGTACTACATAACTGTGACTGCATAGCAGTTGAGACATTCGGCATCAAGTAAAGAATTATTCTTTATCAGAGTGCTTTCTCTCTTCCTGATGACAGTTAGCATGGCATAAGGAATATATGGTTTCATTCAGAGGCAAGTGTGAAGTCCTAAAACCTTAGCTATGGGTTTAGAATGATCAGCTGGCAAGAAGACGCCTAGGTTGCGTACATGCTAGTAATTGGATCTAGCCTGGCTGTGGTCTCAGGTAGACTTACGAATATGTCTGTGCCTTGGAGGTCCAAATCTCCATTCCCAGAGCTCTTTATGACTTTTACATTATAGAAGAATGAAATTATTTAAAAGAAAAAAAGAAAAAGAGAAAGAGGAAGAAAAAATAAACCAATCACAGTGATTGAATGAATGCGTTAGGGTTGACCAGTCTTACAAAAGCACTGCAAATCGAGGTTCTCATGAGGCTTATACATAACAACACACAGGTTTGTATCAGTCCTATCTTTAGAGATCTCCAACATAGAGGTCTGCATCTGTTCTTACAAGTCCAGGCCTTCACTGTAAGAATTGAAAGAACTTTTAGAATGAGATTAATCTGACCCATGTTAGATTACACAACGAGGAAGAACTGTGCAAAGTACCTATTTTTCTCCATTATCACAGAGAGGTTCTAAAATCAGCTTAGATGTGGGCACCTTTTCCTGGCTCTTTGAAAAACCCTCCTTAGAAGGGAAATTAGCTGTTATAACTTCAGATCAAATTCAACAATACACTGGTGTCAAGCACACCTATCTATTCTTCAGTGCATCAGCTGCAAAAAGTCTGCTCTCAAGAATTAGATTGGTACCTGCTTGTTTCCTTCAGCTGCTCCAAATCTAGCTGGTTGGCTAGACTGGACACACAGGATTTCCCATCTGTGTATTTTTGGGCTTGAGTCTAGTTAATCAGAATTAGCTCTGTTCACAAAGACCTAATATTTTAAAGAATTTAGGCGAATAAACCTGACTTTGACATTAACTAGACCATAGAGGATTCCAACTCCTTAATTAACTGACCGCAAGAACAATTCTGAAAAACCAGGAAGTGAGTAATGACAATCAGCTGGGTATTGTAACTAAGGGTATCTGAGTCTGAAAAATGAGTGGCCAGATACTTGTGTACTGCACTGAGTCTGGGTATGTGAAAAGATAAAATAATTGCTCTGGGGAGTACAGAACATGTACAAAAGCTTAATTCATTACCATTGCAATTACCGTACAAGAATGTCAGCAAAGGCAGGAGTTCCTAACACTATTAAATTCCATGTGTTTCAGAACTGATCATAGCATGACAAGGGGAGAGGTAAGACTATATGCCAATTTACTTTAGTTTAGGTCTGTGACTACACAGAAACTTATTTTAGATACCTCACGCTGTATATCCAGTTGTCTTTTACTGTATTGTCTCATTTTTGCGGGTTTATTATGATTGAAAAAATCAAGTTTGAGTTAATATATTCTGCAGAAATCAGCAATATTTTCTTGAATATAGGCCAACACAGTTCACCTTAGCTTCTAATATAAGCTGTTTTGGCATGTGGTTATTTGTACCCATGAAGCAAAGCCCCAGGACACTACATCAAGAAAATAAAATAATTTCCCTGCGTCTGTTTTGACCAAACAGATTTACATTCCGGTTTCTTGGTGAACAGCTTATATATTCTGCACTGAAGATGAAAAACAGGTTTTGTGCTTAACTGATTGATTATGGTGAAAATGACAGACATTTAGTAATAGGTTTGTAAGGATCTAAATCACAGAAGTTCCACATTGATTTTAGAGCAGTTTTCTTGGAGTTTTTTCCTGTCCTCTTGCATGAGTATGTAAACATCATATTTCTTGTACACATTCACAGAAGCACAATACAGTATTTTTTATACTTTGACTGGCTGCATTGAAGTACCAAGTGAGATGAGAGGTGGTGTTACTCCACATCAGAGATACGGGTCAGTACCTGTTAGATACCAATCCAATTGCTGTGATGAAGTTCAGCTGTTCAACCCTTGTGTGCCCTAAGCCTTCTCTGCTGAAAAAAATGCTGGGTGCTGTTTTTAGCTTTGGACCTGTAGGAACACACTAGAAATACCAATCTTGGTTCTTGTACTTGTCCTGTCTAGGAGAATTTCAGTCCAATTATCTGATCATAAAAGTAATGTTGTCTGAAGTAGATCCTGTTTTGCTTCAGCAGCCACATATACTTCAGTTCCCCTATGTCAACAAGGATCTCCCTATTCTGGCTAACTACTTGTATTTTTTTAAGGACATCCAATATATTTCACACTTGTTTAGTACCTAGTCTTTGTAGCTGTTTTTATAAAACCCTTTTTTGTCTGCTTATTTGAAACTATAGATAGAAATAAAATAAGAGAAACAAAGCTTAGATATAATTTTCTGCTTCAGTTTCAATGCTATTTCCTAATTATTCATATTCAGGATCATATGGGGGAATTATGGGTCTTTTTTATGGTTCATGGTTTGCAAATAAATTGTTATGATGTTGCTGCAGAAAATTCAAAAGGCGTATGAAGACCTGAAGTTTGTATTCTCTCAAAAGATACAAGAGAAAATACAGGACATGAACAGCAGCAACAAAAAACCCAGCCAACCAAAAAAGTAGACTCTAACCAAAATATTACATACCCAAGTAGGTAGAAAATAATGGCCTTTGAGGAAGGCAGGCAGGCAGGCAGGAAGGAATGAAATTAAACTTATCTAAGTACAGAGAAGAACATTTCTTTATCATAACACAGTGTTCCTTGAGTACCTGTTTTTTTCCCAACATACTGTGGGAAGAAGAGAACTATCTTTATATGCTCAACATTGCTTTATGTGACACAGATTTATTTTTTTTTTTAAATTACATTTGTAATTTTGTATTTACCAGAATATCAGTTATTTCTCTTTTACATGATTCTTTGTTTGACTTATTTTTTCCCCACTTGCAAGTATTGTAAGGGATTAAAAGAGAATTATTGTTTTCTGCTAGCAGTACTGAAGTGTTTCTCCAGGGTAAAATATTAAGTGCCAAAAGTTTAGTTCCAGTGAGAGTCAACTGGGAGCAAAATCATATTTCAGGATTTAGTTGTATATGATATCAACTGGACTGGACTGATTATGCTCAATTGGAAAAGAGGAAAAGGTTCAATTGATGTTGCCCTATCACGATGACATAAGGTAACACTCTGAAAATGTGCAGTACATTCTGATAAGAGGAAAAATAAGGGTAACCTTTCAGATTTGTCCCCTTGGGAGTCTAATGACTATTATACTGGAATACCAGATTTAGCTGATAATGGTACTTACCTATTTATATCTTTCTTCACAAGGAATATTTTATCAACGCTCTTGAGAGCAGAGATACCCTTTCACTGATATCACATAAATGGAAAAGAAAAATGTCAGCTATTAGCATCTGTATAACTGAATGATTCAGAGGTCAACACAGTGTTTCCAGATTTTATATAAAGAAATTAAAGTGCTGGCAGCAGGCCCCCCCCCTTTTTTCTCATGTCTCTTGAAATTCAGTCTTCCTCTGAAATTAGAGGAATTATCAATTTGTATTCCAGTGCTATGACTGCATATCCCTCTCTGTAAAGGTGAAGGGATTCACCAGAAACAGGGAATTCTTTGTATACTGTTCTTTAAAAAAAAAAATGCTAGAACTTGGCTCCTTTTCTGCATGCATATATTAACATTGACTTTGGAAGAGAAAACATGCCTGTTTGATATTTTTCAGATGTGGAGCCAACAGGGATCTTTCTGGCTATGGATCTGTAAAATGATTTGAAGTTTCTTCTGCATTTTACTCTAGAGATTTGCAAGTTGGTTATCAGGAGTGCTGTGTGAGTGGACATCATAGGATGGTTTATGACGGGGTTACGTTTGTTTTGGGCTCCAAACTGACACAATTAGGCTAAAGAAAATAGAACAAGTTTTTTAGCAGTTCAGATATTTCCTGGAAAGACATGTATTGAGCTGAGAAGTTTTCTAAGAAAATGTAGATCATCTTACTTTTAAAGCCTGGATATATCTAAAAAGAACCTGCCTGTTTCTGACCTCAGGAGCAAAGTTGCAGTTTTCAATTAAATAACAGGGACAGAAGTAAGTCTTGTAACCTGAAAAAAATACACCAAATCTTTTGAACACCCTCCTGATGTTAATGCAGTATCAAGGAAGAGCACATAAGGGTTAGATTGTATTCTATGCTGCATAAGTACACAGAAAAGCATGATTTTACGGTCTTGAATTATTGATTAATCTAATTTGAGTTAATAGACAGAAAAATTCAGTGCAGTGGAAAGGTTTGAGAGAATTTATTAGAATTGAGATTTGTTTAGTTAGCCATTAAAATGTAAATAAATAACTAATAGAAGTGCCAATAACTGCCAGTGACTACTGAAATATGGAACAGTCATTTAAATGGAGATTGTGAGCTAGTGGATAACTTTTCCTGTACAGCAAATCATTTTAGTGCCTTTGAAAAGATAATACACTGATTGATTTGTCGGAGTTCCGTGTATGACTTTGCAACTGTCAGACTAAATATTAAAAAGCAAGGACGTAAAGTGATTTTCTGACATAGAGTTTAAAAATTTTGCATCTTGTTGTTTCAGCTTAGTAGTGAATCCTGAGCAATGGATTGATTTAGCAAAATATCCTCCACAGTAGTTGTTAGTTATGTTTTATAGCATTTAGAGTGTGGAAATCTTTATGTAATTTCTGTTAAGCTAATGTAATTTTGTTTTTCTTTCATGCAATTCTATTAAAAAAAAAATCTAGTAAGAGGTGCAAGAGTTGTAAGAGAAAGATGAAAATTCCATGAAGAAAATATGAGCTTTGTCTCACTTTTAATTTTTTTTTTAAAGCTTTGGTTGTCTTCAATGGGTCTGAGCTACAGCCTCACCTCAAACTTCTGAGCTGAAAAAAAATTGATGTTTCATCCAGTAGATCATTTACACACAGTTTTCCTGCTCTCTATTCCCACAAGTATGCTTAATCTCACCTGCTCAATGAAGTCATTAGACTGCAGCACTTCTCTAGGTAATTTATTCTAATATTCAGTTGGGTTCACTGTAAAAACATCTCTTCCTGATAGCTAATCTAAATTTTAAATTCCAAGCCATTTTTCTTTGTTTCATGGCTCTGAATCACTACAAGTAGGTTTCTGCCTATTATTTGACTAGGCTATTAAAAAAAAATAGTGTATATTTAAGAAAAAAATAAATAGGTCTCATTGTATATTAGTTATAAGCAACCTTTTGTGTTTCATTTGAACTTACAGTGGTGAAACCCAGAATCGTCTTTAAAGGCCTTGACACATTCCATGTCTTTTAGAGGAAAGAAAGAGATAGCAGTGGCTTATTAATAAATATTATGACTGCCCAAGAGCATCCTCTGGCAAAAACGTCTCAAGGAGAAAAGACTTTAGATGTTGACAAGGAGGTATTGGAAATGACTGGGAGTTACTATATGGCAACAGGTTAAGGACACAAGAAATAAAAGGATTTAGGCAATAAATATAGGAATGGGCACAGCAGTTCACCTCACCAAACAAATAAACAAACAAAAATACACAGTGTGTGAAAATCACCATAAGCTAAAAAGTCCTGTTTTCTAGTGAATAGTGTGAACATTTTGTCCATTAGCAAGACTACATTAGATCTTTGTTATTGTTTTCTAAATAATTTCTTTTCCCTGAAACATTTTTGATGGCATTCCTAGTACTTCTATGCCCTTTTCATGTAGAAATTTATTTTTATTTTTCATTTAAACATTTATATATCAATATCTTTACTTTTAAAAAATTCACTGTTGGATATAATCTATCTAAATTGCGTCCTTCATTTCATCTTCTCAGGGATTAACAAAATTTATATTCTTCCTAGCTGCTCACACTTCAATTTTTTTAGTTTGTTGGGTTTGTTTGGGTGGTTTTTTTGGGTTTTTTTTTTTTTTTTTTTTTTTCTTTCTGTAGAAATTGTTAAAAGCAACTGCTCATAGCATCAGTTTCATGTGGCAATCACCTTTAGAATTTTGGTGATTAACATGACAGATACTTAATGGATCCAAAGCCTTTTCCACTTTTACGCCTTGCAACATCTCTACCTGAAATTAATAGTTTTTTACTTGAAATTAATATTCTTTTCTCTGTACTATTCTCTCATAATTGTTGTTAATTTAAGCCAGAAGAAAAGTAGTAGTGAATAATCATGCGCATTTTAGTTTAGGTAGCGATATATGTGGGGAAAGTAATTTTACCCACTTCAGGAATTTACTGTTCTAATGCCTTTGAGAGTCAAGACTAAGAATATTCTTTCTTAGGCACCAGATGACAAGGAGAAAACAATGTTATAATAAGGGCTGTTCTGCTATCCATCTTTGTAAAACGTAGTGGTGGTTTCTGTATGGTTTTAAATGATTCTAAAGAATATTTATAGCTTGGCACAAAGCCACACTGTGTTCAGTGCCTTCTTATCAGACTTCTGGTGAGTCAGACAGGACACAATTACTGAGCTGAGTGCCAAGGTTCTGTTGTCTTATCTGAACTGTGCAACCATTCTTCTCAAGGGTAAATGCTCAGCAGAATTACCAATAGAAATTACTTCCACACACAGGCACAGTGCAGGAAGCTACATTTAGAGCAAGAGAAAGGAGGACAGCAGGTTGGGCCCAAAGCCTTAGGCTTTCATAGTCTTGATTTCTACTTTGGCTTTTCTGCTGTCTTTGATAAGCCTACAAAAATTTTTGAACACAAGCTGTAATTATCCCTGCAGTGGAGCTAAAAGGGCATTTCCACATTTGTGAAACCCCTCTTCTTTTACTTCCCACTCATATATTTTCTGCATCTTTCAGCTCTGTGAACTTTATGGGGTTCAGTTTCCCCACAGTACTGTCCTGACTATCCTTGTCCTCCCATTTAAGAAGCAAGGATTACTTGGATTGGAGATTTAGGTGCTGTCATGGTCCCAATGGAAGCTTCTTTTTTAATTCCCTGACAGTATCTGACTGATTGATTTTTTTTTTTTTTTAATGTGACTTTGGACATAGATTTCATACTTTTTATATTAAAATTTACCCACAGCCTAAAACCATTATATCATTAGAAATACAAAATAAGAAAAGAGTTAGTAAGATGAATATTTGAGCTAATACTAAATTAATGAGCCCATTTAATATGTGTGCTGGGACTTTTAAATGCTGTTTGCTCTCAACTGGTTTTAGAAGCACAGCTGAGGCATTTCAAAGTGATTTTTTTTTTACTATTACTAGCAGTTAAAAAAGATTTAGAACAAAAATAGAAAAATTACATTCTTAGAGGAAAATATTTCTGATTTTGATTGTGGCCTCTCCAGGTAAACAACTGAGCTATTCCTCCAAACTAATTATTTAACATGGTTTCTTTATCCAATAAAGTTTTATTGCCCGTGGTTTCTGGTTATTTATTTTGTGTAGAAGTATATAAATTAAATCACATAAACTTGAAGGGATTATGAAACAATGTAGTAACTAAAGTTTTACCATAGAAAAGTAAAAGATTGAAGAAAAGATTGAATAATCAGAAGCATTTAGTATTCATTCAGGAAGAGGTCAAGCAGGAAATCCTAAAAGGAGAAAGGCAAAGATACTACAAAATGTTTCATTATAAGATGTTTATAATGTTTTTTGTATCTTACCATTATTCTGGAATATCTTTAAAAAATTCAAAGTTTTGTAAATATAGATATTTAACTATTTTGAATAATTTTTTATCTGAGGCTAAGTATTGTCAATACTTTCTTTGTTTTGCTAAGTATTATCAATACTTTCCTTTTGTAAAGGAAAAAATTCTAATATGCAATCAGTTTATTTACCAGTGATAATGTTAATTATAGCAATGAGTAACCCATCAGTCAGCACAATGCACAGTGATCAATACTGAGGATATTAACATCTCTGTTATTAAAAACCACTATGTAGGTGTGGCTTAGGCAGCTTTGATTACAGAAGAAAGGAAGCTTCATTTTGTTTCTGCAGTGATTAGGTCAGTTGCTGAGATTTGCATAGGTATTTATGTTAACTTGTAAAGTGTGTAGGCCACATTACAGTCCTACAGACATAAGAGCAGTAGTGTCCTACTGTCATATACCTCTTGAATGTAAAACTCAAATCTCATTAGTGGTTACATCATCAGAATGCCTTTTCCTTTCCCCAAAACTATCTTCAAACTTCTGTTTCATTTATGAAACTTGTCACCAAGCCAGTAAAAAACACAGGAGCAAGCAAACTACCTCAAAACTAATGTATATTAATTCTTACCTTCCCATTATCAATCAGTCCTCCAAAGCCGCCTCTGTGGGTAAGATGAAGATCAAAAGGATTATAGAAGGAAAATTGAATTAATAATAAAAAATTAAGTGAGAAAGCATGCCCTAGGCATGAAAATTGATAGAAAAATAAATAGGTTAACACCCCCACTCTCCTCCTAAAAACCCCAATCAAAAAAACCCAAATCCCAAAAAAATAAATGTTACAGGACTCAAATGTCAAAGTTCTAGTTCTGGTAAGAATTAGCTTGCACTGCCCAACATATAATGCAGTGACTGGTTTGATTGCATTCAAGTAGCTACAACAATGAATTTCAACTTGCATAACAGAATTCATTATTGCTTCTGTCAAATGGCATGGTTTTGTGGTGAGACAAAAACTGGCAGAAAAAAACCTGGCACTAACACAAAGGTATTCTCCATTTGGAAGGTCAGAAACTGACATGATGGAGACTTCACTGCACTCGAGGATCACCATCTGTTTAAAAACCCTACTGTGAGACACTAAAAGCTCCTGGATGCCTACTGGTGCATTCAGTGCAAAATGGTGAAGTCTGAAGGTTCTCTCAGCTGGGAATGCTGAGATGTAGTCAGTCCTCAACCCAAAGCAATTCCTTTATGCAGCAAAACTGAGGATACTGAAAAGGCTGGGAAGAAAAGCTTTCATTTATCTCAGGGCTAACTTAAATGACAGAAGTTTCATTAGCCCATTTAAGTCAGTAAATCATATTATTATGGCAGTCAAATGGAACAGAATCTGTCAGAAAAGCTGAATTGTATTTCTCTGGCATTCATTTTTGGAAAAAAGGAAACCCATAAGACCTTCTGCCATGACTCCAAGTCCATATGGTGAATTGAAGCAGCTTGTTTTAAATTTCCTCTGAAGAGGAATCAACTAGTGGGTCTCTCAATGTACAAGATTTGAAACAGTAATAATTTTAGAATAAATTAAATTTTCTTGATTTTTTTTTTAAATTTATTTTTTTTATTTAGGAGCTCCTTACAGTATACATCCTTAATGAACTCATTAAATGAGGTCTGCTTCTCCCCCCAGGTGTGCAAGTTTTAAAGCACATCCACACCATTTGCGATAGACATTTTCACAATATGTCAGTGTCAGCAGTGGAAGCAGAGCCAAGCTTCCAAATATCTTAATGGAGCTTATCAAATTAAAAAGGATGTAACTAACACTACATAGATTTTGCTCTGTGTTTGAACAAAGTTAAATATTAAATTCCGTATAATTATCTTTTTTTTTTTTTTTTTTTTTTTTTTACATTTCTTGAAAAACAGGGTAGTGTGAGAGGTACTGTTTTCCAGAGAAATGACACCTGGTTTGGTGAAACAGAGATACAAATGGAGTCCAACAGCGTGGGAAGGCAAATGGCAAAATATATCTGTTGGCACCACACCACTGCTTAAGCTGCAAGGAGTTGTTCCATAAGAAGCTTGGGACCGCAGTGAAAGCCAGCACTTATCTCATTGTTTTGTTCTCTTTACTCTCACAGTAGCTCTCCAAGATTAACCATCTCACCCACTCATTTTTTCTGTAGACCAGTATGCAGCTGTTAATTATTTCTACTTGGCAATTTTTTTTTTCCTACTCCTTCTATTTCCTGCACTATGACCTATTAACAATCTTTTTCCTCATAGAAGAAAAAATCAGTTTGCATGTTTTTTTCTGAATATTAGATACTTTGAGAACAATTTTAAGACATTATTGAAAGTGGGAATAATAATTTTCTGAGTTCCTTAAAAACATTTGAATTAGCCAAGACATTATTTGTTGGTAAATGGTAAAGGCAATAGGCTTAGTATCCTTTCAGTTGGAGACCGTTCTGTGTACCAAAGACAGCAGGTTCCTTAGAACCTTCAAATTACTGCCTTGTCAGCAATTTCCTGTGGATAAAATAATTTTGATCATTCAGTTTTATTTTTTCATTTTTACCTGCCTTCTAGTTCTGACCATTTAAGAATTTTTCTTCAGCTTATTCCTTTACTTCCCTCAGTCTTAACCAGATCCCACCTCTTTGACAGCCAATTCAAAAAAGTCAGCTTAAGATGTGGCTTCACATTTTACTTTATCCAATAAAACAGTCAATTGTCAATGAAAGAGGTGTTTTGTTTGGGTTTTTTTTTTGGGGGGGGGTTTGGTTTGTTTGTTTTTGTTTTGGTTTTTTGTTTGTTTGTTTGTTTGTTTGTTTGTTTGTTTGTTTGTTTGTTTTTCCTCTGGCTCTCCAATGCAGGCCACCTAACCAATTGAAAAGAACTCAAACATTTATTTTATTCCTGCACACATGTATGCACATGCACACACACACACAAACACACACATACACACAGAGACATACTCTGAACAACTTCATACTGACAGAAGATCTGATATGAACAAGAGGTTGGGAATTAATGTTGTTAGGCCTGAGAAAGCTAAAGAGGGGAATATGATAATTTATGGTCCTCTCATATAATCAGATACATTAGATGATGTGAACATAATATGAAACTGCATCCTTATCCTGAGGATGGCAGGGATGGTGTTAACATTCTTCATAGTAGCCCATATAGTATTGTTTTTCATTTGTGCCTAAAGAACTGCTAGAAAACTCCAGTGTTTTGGCTATCATAGAACTGTGTTCGCACAGCATCAGAGCTTTCTCTTTTTCCCACTCTGACACCACAGTAAGTACAAACCCAAAAAACCTCCTGAAATAGAATTTATTTTATTAGTATTTTCCACTATGTTATGATTAATTCACATTAAATTCATCATGAACTTAATGTGAAATTGGGGTTGTCATAGATTTACAAACTTGAGGTATGACCTTTGGTACTTGTTTCGAAGATAAGCTTTAACAATTATGTTTATATGAAGTCTCTTGAGCTGTATTAAGAATAGAAGTCCAACCCACAAATTACACTTCCATTTTGTATCATGAAGGATCTTTCTGGACATCTTTGAATACTCCAAACTGAGTCTGAAATTAAATGCATCTGCAAAACAATAGGTAAAACTGAAAATAAGTACCCCAAATCAGGTTTTATGTCCAAATTAATTCATTTGCAGCTGATGGAACTCCTGCCTAAATAACTGTTTGTTACAATATTATTCCTTTGTGACTGTAAATAATAGATGGTTCTGTGTACATCCAGTCCTTCTTCAGGCCACTTATTAGATAGCATCACCACATTTTGTACATTGTTGAAAATTATTGTTTTTCAATTACAAACACTAATTCATAAAATCTTGTTCTCATTCTGCCTTGGCCTTGCCCTGGTTTGCCAAAAGGTATGCAAAACCAGTTAAAGATTTAACCCTGCATCCTTTGGTGTGAAAATAAAACACTTTTCTTCACTAGGCCTTCAAACAGAGAACTCATAAGAAAGAACATACACAAACAACAAAACAGTTATTACATTACACCTAAAAAAAAAAAAGTCATTAAAATGTTATGTAATACTTTTTAACCCTCTCATTCCTTGCAAAAAGTAACAGGATATAATACCTGTACTGATGTTACTAGACTGTTAATGCAATTGAATCAAAGAGTAGCTTTATGTTAATAAACATATGTTATAACAAATAACACGTCTAAAATCTCTGCAGATAAAAATACTTGTTTTCTACCTTGAAATAAAAATGTAGGTATGTCATTTTCTAAGCATTTGGAAAAAATTCCAACCATATGTAACATTACTGCCATTACACAGATTTGTTTGCAAAAAGATCCACACAACTTTTTTCCTTGCCAGGTCTCTGATTTTAAAGGAAATCATCCATTAAACAGCTCCTAAATTCTAAAAAAGGTTTCTAAATTCATTACACCAGCTGTGCCCTTAATTTTATAACTTAAACTTCTTTAAACTGAAATCAAAGCCTAAATCCAAGAATTTGTCTGCTTTAAAGTCTGACTAAGTGTCTGTGCACTTCGTTTTGCTGCTGTCAGTTCTTTGCTGTAACTCTGAATAAGAAACAGGATGTTTCTTTCTTTGTCAAATAATAAAAACAAGAACATAAAACAAGTGTAGGATCTCAGTGTAATTCTTGGCTTGCGGTAGAGTTTTGAATAGTGTCATCTGACCAGAACAACAAGCTATAGAAACAGGCTTGTGAAGAATATTGCTTGTGGTTTTCATTGTAGGTATTTTTTGAAAAAGTTATCTACTTGTCCAATATATAGGTATATAAGGCATGGAAGACAGAAGTTCAGTACCTATTTATCGTCTGTGAGGATAAGATGTATTTTCTCAGGGATATGAAAATCTAGATAAGTGACATACAGTCCGATGTTAATATCAGATTTTTTTTTTTTTTTTTTTTTTTTTTTTTTTGGGAACTACACAAAAGATAACTTCATTACTCCTGGTGCAATCCAATTAACTGGTTTTAACTTCATAATAAGTGACTAAAATTATATGGAATAGACTTTATGAGAGAGACAGATTGCATTTAATTTCCTTTGTTTGAGCATGATATAACATCCAAGGTATGCCTATAATGAGATGCAGTAGGAGTGCTGTTTTATAATTATTATATCAACCCTTAAACCTAATGCCTAATTTCTACAAAGGGCTCCCAAGAGTAATCTGTAAATTACTTATCCACAGAGGTATGAATACACAATGGGACATTTATATAAATACCAGAAATTCCAAGTTCTCAAATGCATTGAAATCCACATGGTATTTTAAGGATCGCAGAAGGAAGACTTTTTTTCCAAGTGAGTTCAATTAACCACTATCTGTCTATAGGAAGTTCAAGGAAAAGAAATTCTAAGAGGAAAACAATCCTTCAGTATGGGCATTACATTCATGACAAGCCTACATTCCCCTCCCCACACACCAAAGGGAGATTGAATAATGTACAAAGGAGGAGGAAAAATCCTCTGCCATTACTTGGTAAATACACATCTTAATGGTTTCAACACAAAATGCATCATCAGAGGAAGGAGGGACACAACATGTCCTAAGCTGCAACACTGGTAAGAGACAACCCACAGACAGACACAGGCGTGGTGTAACAAATTTAACTTGGACCCCTGCATCTCTCAAGCAAAGGCTCGGAGGTATGAGACAAACAGCCATCTGCCCCCCACTCAGGGTGGGGGAAGAGATAAGGAACATCTGGAGACAAAATCCAGCCACTCTGTATGTCTTTTAATGGTAGGAAACACAGATTGCCTAGAACAAACCCTAAAATTATATTTCCCAAAAAAAAATACTCTATTAAAAGGACTACTGTAATGAAATGTGTCCCACCAGATTCCCTCCTCTGGGTGTTATTCCTTACAGAAACCAATATATCTATCTTCTAAGTGTCCACAAAGCAGTTAAAAATAGATAATAGCATTGGTAAAAAAACCTAGCCATTGCCGCTATCACATATCTTTTTTTATACATGCAATTTAAAAAGCTTTCAGTAGAAAAACAGAAGTCCAGTTCTCACCTCAAAGACTGTCAGAAACAAAAATAAATTGCTGTCCCTGAACTTCTATTTAGCTTTAGTTATTATGCAAAATATCTTCTTTCAGTTCACAGCTCGTAGAAGGGAAGGATAACAGCTATCTACATATGGAGACAAATAGCTGGTCAAAAGGATTCTTTCTGGCATTTGAGTTCATCCCAGCATTTTAACAGCTTAAAAACAGTTGCTGTTTTCTGCTGTTTCCCATACCTTGAAGGTCAATTGTGTCTTAGTACATAATGCATCAGCCTGAGGAAAAAGCAGTGTGTTGTCTAATTGCCTATTTTAGAAAAAAACCACAGGTTAAATGTTTTGTCAGGGAGAAAGAGATTGATGAGTTGCTTGAAAAATAGGAATAGCTGCAGCCTGCATTTAGAATCCTCCACAGGTATGGGCACAGTATATTTGATGGTTCAAGGTTTGTTAGCTGGCGGTTTTTATTTTTTTTAACTTGACAGCAAATGCTAGGTTGTATCATGGGGAAAAAACAGTTAGTACGAGCTCTAATTTAGGGCAGCTGTCCTTTTAGGAGGAAACTCATTCAGTTGAATTATTAATTGGTGTCTTCAAAAGAGTAATACAGACTTCCCAACTCTATCATTTAAACTGCTGTTTTTTTCAAATGATTCAAAATCTGTTAAACTATGAAATGAATACATACATCATCTATAAATACTTCTAACCATTTAGCTGACTATTAATACCTTTCTTATAGATGAATCTGTATCAATTTGAAGGCCTTTGCCTTCTATTGCCTTTTGTTTGGCTGTACTGTTGGGTTTTCCTTCTACCACGGAAGAAACTTTTAAAAGCATCCCAGAAAGGTTATCTTTTGCCTTGTGAGGTTACTACGCCTTCATTCAAACACAACAATTGAGCAAGACTGTTTTCAGGTGTCCTGAGCCACCTCCAGGACTGCTTTCTCCTATGGATCTGTGCTCCACTGGGGACACCCACAGGCTTCCAGGGAACAACCTTGCCTTTCCATGGTCATTTGAGACAGCCTGAGGTCACATTCACACAATTCCCTCTATGACATAACAGCAATTCTAATTTTTTTTTTTTGTTTTTCTTTTATCCTATAATCTGTTCTTCCATTCCCTGATTTTAAACTTTTATGTTTTCTGTTGGGCACAAATGTTTATGACATCAGACTTGTTTTCCTACATATACTTAGTTTATTGTGGCTGTGTCCTTCCACTCCTGGCAGGCGCTGACCACTGGCTAGCTCAGATCTGCACAGCAGCCAACGCATTTCGGTCGGGGTTGCAAGCAGGCGAGCAACCCCTTCCTGTGGGTCTCGGCTCCTCACCAGCGGCTGGCCTTGATTACATTGTGACTGCAGCGACGGACAAAAGGGCGACTCTCTACTAGGCAGGTTTAATGATGGTTTATTACAGTCCGAGTGGCGGGAGCTCCGCCACTCTTCAAATTGCCCAGAGAGAGCACCCCTTTGAATTTCCCTCCCCAAACTTATAAATGGGGGAGGATTAAGGGGTGGTAACAACAGGTCAGCAAATCAGGGAATTCAGGGGGATAACAGGGGGTGTCCACTTCTAAACCTTGGACCACTCACAAGGGGGGAAAAGGGGATTTCCTAGGCACCAGTCTATCAGTCAACGCCTCTCCTGGGACTTTCCCAAGCCCAGGGAGGTGTTCCAAAGTGACAGACAGGATGCCTCAGAGCAGAGGTGAGAGGGGATTGACAAGGATAGGTGGGGGGGGCGGGATGATCGACATAAAACAACTTGCTATACAGCAAACTCATAGGGAAGGAACCATTACAGAAAATATGGGCACAGTGGAATGAACCATAGCACAAAACTTCTTATAAAACTTACAAAATTACTTAAGAACTTGATAAAACAATTCTTGCACGGCCACAGTTTATCATATTAACAGGAAGCATATTAAACCCAGAATTGTGGCTTGTCTCTCTCTCTCTCTGAGCTCTCCAGCGCCATTCTCGCCCTGGCTAGCTTGAGAGACAAACCTCAGTTGGAAGGAATTTCCTCAGGGTCCTAAAATCCGTGAGCAGCTGAGAACCTTTCCCTTAGCAGAGAGAGCAAGACCCCGTCGACAGCAAAGGAAGGTCTGCACTTGATCCAAGGGTGAAACCAAGGCTTTATTCAGTCTTTCTTCTGTGGGTCAGGAGCCCCATCCCACTGCCCGAACCAAGAGAAAGACGGGACAGTACAGTCTGGAACTTATATCCAGGGGCTATAGGTGGGGCCAAGACACTACCCAATCAGGGACAAGGTGTGAGTGGAACAGGGTTGGATTGCATTCCAGGAAGGGGGCTGGGGGAAGGGTAGGGACAAACTTTGGGATGTTACATTTTCCAGAGGAACAGGGGGGTCCAGAAGAAACTATTATAAAACCCAATATAAAAATGAAATACAATATGAAACCAAATAACACGCACCAACACAGAATAATAGAGGTGTTCAGCTCAAAATTCTGATATATTCTGAAAAAAAAATCAAAAAAACAAAAACATTTTAGAGAGTGTCAGAACTCAATTTAGTTACATATCAGCTGAACAAGTGGGTAGACTTTATCAGAAGAAAAATGTTTTCAATGATCTTTTCTGTTGCAATGATATTTCCTTACTTCTTCTGGTATCTTAGTTTTAGGGACAATTCCAATTTGTCCAGTACCTAAGATATTACCTCCTAACTTACAAGAACTCAACACTTTTAACCCTAGAAGCAACATATGCTCAATGCAGAACATCTGTAAAATACCTTGGAGAGTTAAGAAATAGGGTTCCTTAGTAATTCTTCCATCTGTGAGTGATGACAAAATTTTCTCAGGGGTACTGGAATGGTGTGGATATGCAGCTGCTCTCCAGAAAAATCTGTTCATAATATCCTCAGTACCTTTTTCTATCTTATTTCTGCTGTAGCTGAGGGTTTGGACTGCCCACCAAAACAGCAGATACCTTCTAACCAGCCATGGGGAACAGCCTGGTACTGGCATCATATATGAATTGCTGGTGGCTCATTTCGCACAAGCCTCCTGTATTGACCTTTTTAAACACATGAAGAACCTTCAGTTTATGAATTTCTCCTTGACTGTCCTCTTGACTCTGAATTCATCTTGACATTTGACCACAGTATTTGGACCAATGAAGGAGGTTCATATTACATCAGAAATTTGTTCCTAGATTGGAATATCCTTTCTGAAAAGCAGAATACTACCTCTATAACAATGGTGGTTGGAGACTAAATTGTGGCTACTAATACTGCCTCAGAAGTGTGCCCAGGCAAAGGTTGAATAATGTGACCAACCAGGAAAAATACACCAAATTTTTTTTCCCCACTTTTTTTTTAACTTTATGAAAATATTTTATATATATTAAAAAAAAAAAAAAAATCAGCAAAACTTCCTAAACAGTAACATAGAACATTTCAAGTATTTAGGTACTTGCCAATAAATAATTACTATTTAAAAACATATCTTTTTTGTATATTTAGCAAGGAAGGCAAAAAGGTTTTGTTCAGGTATACAGGATTTGCAGAACCCTCGTATCCTGGTACATTTTGATAAAAACCAACAAATATCTGAAATGTAAAAATGTAAAAAAAGCACTTAGATCCAGGTGTTCATCATGCATTTTGTTTGCAGATGGTCAAGATCAAAATCAGGAGGCCCTTAACACAGAAACAAGAACTGAAAGAAATCACACAAATAGTAGAAAAACTATGGACAAATATTTTCTCTGGCTTTTCACAGATCAAATTATGGAACATAAGCTGACTATAACAGGAAAGAAAAAATCCATAATGGCATATGTATGCATCCAATGTCAGTTCAATACTTAAATGACCTACTGTCCCTCTGGTATGTTTCTTTCATTATATCTTTGTCTCCTCCATAAATATAGAAAATTCAATAAGGGCTGCCTTACCAGCTAAAGAGCCAAGCCTTTGCATAGCGTGGCTTTGACTGGCGTGTTTAGCTTCAGTCAAAGGAGCCAACAAAGTTACACTGTGGAAGTACTGTATAGGTTTCAAATCATTACTTGATATTTCAGCTACCTAGATTTTAAAAACATTTGAAACAATTTTGTAAGAGACTCTTAATCATTTGATTTGAATGGATTTTTTTTTTTTTTCTTGTAATCTGACAGGAATCATCAGCCTAGAAAGAACTGCTGCATCTATGAGTTAGTGATACCAACATATAAGACTTTAATAGAGGGAGCTGGTGAGTTCAGGGATGAAAATTTGAATATTGCACATTTATCTGTTAAACTGCGAGTGGCAAAAGTGGACAAAATAATTGCTGTGTGTACTATAAGCTGTTTTTCATAGTGCTCATCTTTCAAAATGTTTTTGATTACCTTTGTAATCAAATCTCTGTGGTATGCAGAGGTCTTCTAAGGAGGACTAAGAAACTATAAGAGTTACAAGTTTGAGTACAATATGCAAAGTTAAATATACAAAGTATATTTATGTATATATAAAAATATACAAAGTACAATATACAAAGATTTTAAACTTTAGTAACTGAAACAATTTTCTGAAGTGAATAGGTAACCTTTTGACACAGTGCTGATGTTTTAGAAAATGTGTTTAGTAAGGGCTTCACCATGATGTTTTGGCTGTATAATCGAGGCATTCTGGCATCTGCTTAGAGGAATGTTCCTTATTTAATTCCTTACGCAGGTGGGAACTGTCAATGGTGTGAGGGGACACTTGGTGCAGGCTTCTGTTCAGTGTCTGATTTCATCCTGGACTCAAGTGTGAGAGGCACAAAACTCTCTGGTCTTCTCTGGGAAGGCAAATGAACATGTGCTTAACTTTGAATTTATAAATGCCTTCTTGAACTCTGACAGAGTACTCTATGTATGACCACAACTGAAGTTTGAACCAAAATAGTTGTGGTCGGTAGGCATTAATCCCACCACATGAACCATTATGTTCTTTGGACGGGCTTTTGGTAAATGTGCTAAACTGCTCTGGGCTGAAATTCACTCTATTACTCCTATTGTTCCTCTGTATCTGTGCCTACTGCTTAAACTTTTCCAACACTAAGCTATTTCCCATGTAAGTAGCAGGAATGGAAATTACTGACTTTCTGCTTGCATTACATGTGCGTGCTTCTGTGGAGCACGTCACTGTGTGGAGATGACTGGTGCCTGTTTGTTTTTTTTGATTTTGAAACAAACCACCTCCCTTTTAAGTGCAAGAAATCATCCTGCCTAGCAGTGGGAAGTGGTCTTGCTGTGGTCTTGCTTATTTAAGATGGAGATGATTAAAGAGAGACAGGGTTCAAAGAATTGTGGGTTTTCATTCTCAGTTGTTTCTGTTTTCCCCCTTTTACTCTAAAAGAAGTCACTTATAAAAGATCTATTGTTTATCTGTGTATGAAGACATACAACTCTTCATCATTTCCTAGAACAATGTGTGGCACCTATTTAGTTAAGAGGACCCCATCCAACTTTGCTATACTTTTCTTTTGTAAAAAGACTCTCAATTCCCCTAGAGGATGGATATATTGAACAATCAGTAGAACAGAAAAGTTTATTTTGCCTTGACACCATACCTAGTTTAAAGATCAAATTGAATTGAAATACATTTATTTTATAACTGATTGGGGGGAATAATATATAAATCTATTGGAAGATTTTTGGAGGGATTTTTAAAAAATTTTGGTAGGCCCATATCAATCTTTCAGTGCTTTTTGTCTCTTTGCTTCCATACCCCACTGCTCGTCCTTTGATTCTGTGCAATTTTCTTAGTGAACCAATGTAGTGATCATGATATTTTTTGTGACATTACTTTTGCAATGCTAAAAAAAATAAAAAATAAACCATAATGCCAAAATAACTCTGTAAAAAATTATTGCAGTGACTTGCAATGCTATATTATGGAAAAAATGGGGAAAAAAGAGGGGAATATTGCCTTTATGTAAAACTGTATTTCTGATTTAACTGACACATGGCTGTTACATGTGTTTTTATTTTGGGAAATGTGTCACATGGTTGTTTTCCATAATGTCTGCCATATGCTGCCTGTTGCTTTTGCACAGAGTAGTATTTTTTACTTCAGACAAAATAGATAGATTATTTTCATATTTCTAGACAAACTAGTGTTGGAATGGTTAAAGCACTGACATTGCTCACATAATTTCTGGTTGAAAAGGTCAGTGAGGAGACAAAAATATCTTATCTCTAGGATCCTGCGCTATCTAATGCATGTTTTTTATGTACCCTGGATTTTCTAAGTGAGTTCTCTTCTGCTAAAATGCTTGTATGTGACTTTGAGAAGTTATGAATGGAATTATCAGTTTGGTTTAAGATCAGTAAGGCTAGAGTTAAATTCTTAAAACCTTTTCCCCCTAGATTCCGTAATGTTGGACGACAACACTAGAGTCATGGAGTCTGGACACCTTTGACTTCACCTTTGCTTTCCTTCATGACCTGCATATCCAGATTCTATCTGTGTTTACCACATTTAATAGTATATACTTTCAGCTTCTTCTAAAATCTAAGGATCCTCAGTTCCCCTCTCCTTTCATGCCTCACATACTGCAGCTTATTTTTTCGTTTCTTAACATCATAAAAATGACTCTTTCAAAATAATTCTGCTAGAATTGTCTTGAACCTTGCTTCACCCCTTCTCCTGAGCTATTAGTTTTCTTCTTCTGCTGAATAAAAACACTCATTTTATCAGTATGTCTTCTCAGTATTTTAGTAAACGTTCTTTTTCATAAGTTCTGTTTTCCTTTATTCTTTCTCATCCATATAACCCATGCTTTTCTATTTTCCCATCCCTTCTGTTTATTTTTCCTTTTTTTTCACCTAATAGTTAGAGATTGAAGTAAAAAAAATAAAATGTTTTCTTCGCCCATTTAATAGCTTAGCAGGATCTGGGTATTTTGTCTCTAGGAAAAACAGTAAAACAGTAAATGAAGGTTAATCAGTGCAAATTATGACACAAAGAACAGAGAGGTGGAAGGATAACCTGAATCATATAGTAGTGATTTAAAATGTATTTTTTCAGTGATCTTCTGTTAGATAGATGTTTATCCAGATGTCTATCCACTATCTGTGTTTCTTAAGATTTTGAATTGTAAGAGCTCATAGCACAGAACCTGCCACCTTAGTAGGGTCTTGATACTAAATAGTGTTTGTACAGTATTGTTTTTACACCATCATACTTAGAAAATACCAAAAAACTAGAAAAGAAAAGAAAAGAAAAGAAAAGAAAAGAAAAGAAAAGAAAAGAAAAGAAAAGAAAAGAAAAGAAAAGAAAAGAAAAGAAAAGAAAAGAAAAGAAAAAATTGTTTTTGCAGAGATAAAAACAATTTTGTACTGCAAAAGACCAGATTGATTTTGCTCTAACATAGTAAAAATGGAGTAATAAAGTCATAGAATTTTAGAATGGTTTGGATTGAAAGGGACCTTTAAAGACCATCTTGTCTAATCCTCCCCAGCCCCTGCAATGAGCAGGGACTTCTTCAACTGGATCAGACTGCTCAGAGCCCCAGCCAACCTGACCTTGGACGCTTCCAGGATGTGGTGTCCACAACTTCTCCAGGCAACTTACACCAGCATCTCCTCACCCTCATCATAAAAAATGTCTTCTTTATCCTATCCTATCCTATCCTATCCTATCCTATCCTATCCTATCCTATCCTATCCTATCCTATCCTATCCTATCCTATCCTATCCTATCCTATCCTATCCTATCCTATCCTATCCTATCCTATCCTACCCTATCCTATCCTATCCTATCCTATCCTATCCTATCCTATCCTATCCTATCCTATCCTATCCTATCCTGGTTTATTCCTATCCTTATTTCTTCGTTATGTCTAATTCAGTTAAAAATTATTGGCCCTTGTTCTGTCACTACAAGTAAAAACTCTGTCTCCATGTTACTTAGAACCTCCCTTTATATATTAAAAAAAAAAAAAAAAAAAAAAAAAAAAAAATTTCCCTGAAGCCTTTTTTTTTCTCCAGGCTGAGCTACAGCAACTCTCTCAGCCTTTCCTCATAGGAGAGGTGCTCCAGCCCTTTGATCATTTTTGTGGCTCTTGTCTGCATCCACTCCATCAGGTCCGTGTCTTTCTTGTACTGAAGATCCCAGAACTGGATGCACTACTTCAGATGGGTCCTCACCAGAGCAGAGAGGGAAAATTTCAACCATCATCCTGCTGGCTGCTTTACATGATTATGTTTTTTCTGAAATGAAATTGTGAAACAGGTAATTTTATGGAAGTAATGAAATACAGTGTATCAAATGGTATACTTTCACTTAAGTATTTTGTTCTTAGCAAGTACTTTGACATGTAAGCTCACTGAATCATTGTGACTATTTTTCTTTTGATTTGGAAATGTATATTTGCTTTCCCTCATCTTTCTGGAGAAGAACTTTAGTAATCACTTAAAATGAATGAAATGAGGAATTATTCTACAAAGCCATAAAATGTAGTGCAGCATTCAATATTGTATTTTGGACTATGTTGAAAAGTATTTCCCCCACATTGTCACAGTTTATAAAAAATTATTTTGTAACATCTTTTCTTTTACAGGAAATCAAGTAGGTATATGAGACCAGAAATTAGCTGACTTATGAAATGAGAACTTCCTGGGGACAAAACAGTTTCTGATCTTGTCTATGGTTTGGAGTAGAATATTAAAATTACGTAAAATTTTGACACTGCTTTCATCTTGGGACTTAAATATAAAACAGTGGCTCTCTGGGTCGCAGTGTTGAGGTCAGGGTACAGTAATTGCAAAAAAGACTAAAAATAACAAGGGCGCTTTGATCATACCATCTGTGCAAAACCAGAAGTGTCCTTATTTCTTAAAACTGCTTCATACATTTCTCAAAATGCCAGCTGAGCAGCCAGAGTAGAAGGCATGATGAACCATCCTGGCCAGAAATCTTTAACTGTCTAAAATCTTGATGGACTAGAACCTTACACTGACTACAGCTGAATAGCAAAAAACTAACTTAATAAGGCATTATAAATGGCAGGAGGACCATAATATTTTGGAGGCAGATTTTTCGCTTGGCTTTGCATAAAAAAAGTTGTTCAGAAATGTTTCTAACCAGATGATTTCTTGTCATAAAGTGGACTTATCTGGGGGTCTTTTCCATTTTTTCTCATTGTATCCATCTGGAATCTTCTTTCTAGTAAAACACGTAGAAAGTTTCATTTGAGAGAGAGTGAAAAGTAGAAAAGAAAAACTATTCTTCAACTACAAATTATAGTTATAGTTTTATAAAGAATCTCTATTCTTAGTGTCTTGAACTGAAAGGTCTTAATTTTCTCTTTTAGTAAAGAACAGTGTACAGTTTTTTGATCAGCACTAAAAAAAAAATTTTTTTATGACAGCAGAGGATTTTTATGATCATCTAGCTGGTCTTTGTAACACAAGGTATGCTATTGTATTTGAAATTTTTTGCTTAGAATTTGGAACTTTGTGATTGAGTCAGAACATAGCTCTTAAAAATATCTAGTCCTAAAGTTTTAAGGTTATAGATCATCAACTCCACTATTTGCAGGTTACGTCAGTGATTAGTTTTCAATTTACCTGCAATACCCTAGACAAGGTTTTTTTTTTAAATGATCACTTGGTAGCTGGCATTAATTTGCCTAACTCTTACTTCATTTGCTGCTGTAGTTTATTAACCTATTGTCTTCCATATCAAAAATCCTACCATCAAAATCCTACCTGTATGTACTTATAAAATGATCAAATCTACCTTGCAATTTCTCTTTGAAAAGCTAAACAAATTGATCTTATGTAATTAATGTGAGGTTGGCTCTCAAGACCATGAAGTACTCTGGATTTTGAAAGACGTCCATGCATATAACATAAATTTAATTTGATGGTATTTTTTACAATTGGACTCAGTGTTGTATCCTGTAGAAGTTATGGCACCTCATTCATTAATTTGTGCTAGTCTTCTAAAGATCTAAAATACTGTTAATGTCTCTTTTGGATATCACATTATAAAATGGATATATTAGCATAATCTCAGGCCCGAGACTCATATTTATTTCGTCCATATTGTTAGCGCTTAAAACTTGCTGAGAGTAGGAAAGTACCCTTGAATGTCGCCAACTCTTACACAGCTTACTGCTGGTAAGATGTTCAGAAAATGGGACAAGTCATGACCATGTACTTATACCAGTTTGTGTATGAGGTCCTCGGCCTCTTCAGTGTGAAGAAAAAACAAAGCAGTTTGAACAATGCTGATGAAATCCTGGTCTCGACACTTGAGCATGTTTTTTAGGTGAGTCTGAGCCCTCACCTTTGACATCAGCCAAGCTTTACACATAGACCTGATACACTGAGCATCCTGCATTTCAGAGAAGCACAAGCATCCACAACTATTTTGAAGTCACATTTCCCTTTTTGTTATATACACATTCAGAAACTAGGATGTTTAGAAAATATTGAACTCACAATGGAATTTCCTGAATTACTGTTTGGGAATGACTGTACACACTGCATCTTTTTCCTTTTAATCTGGACAGAGCCACTCAGAGACTCACAGTAACCCCTTTAGATTTGCAGTCCAAAAGCTGTTATCATTTTATTAACAACAGCAACAAAATCATTATATATAAGCAGTCTTGCTTATATATAAGCTGAACAGTGACAAAAAATGTGCAAAGGTTGAGTAGGTAGGGCTTGAATAGCTGTGAATGACACAGTGACCTACACATGAGAGAAAAGAGGGGAGTCCACCTTTGATTTTGCAAAACTTTTACTCACTCCTGTTTCATAGTACGTTTCACTTGATTTGATCTAATTAGCCACATTCTGAAATGATCTATTAAAACATCTTGAAGTTTCAGGAAAGGTTTTGTATTCATTCCTTTGTCTACTGTGCAGTAATGTTAGCAATGAAGAAGTGACTTCAGTATGAAAAAAAAAAAAAGAAAGAAATTGCTCATATGCTCTGCAGTGCCATCTACAGTATTTTGATCACAACTGAACCACTTAACAGGAAATAATGCACATTGCTCTGTAAAGGAAAAGTAAAGTTGAAAGTGTGAATATGTAAACAAACGTTAGAGGACTGAACTACAAGTTAACAGAGGACTCTCTAGACTAAAACTCTTCTTCCAATGTATTTTTATCTTTGATTTAAACATAAAATTTTATCAGAAAGGGTTTGAATTGTTTAATAACTTCTGAACAGAATCAGCAAATTTTAACTCCCATAATAATGAAAAAAATTGACATGACGCCATTTTACATAAATATGGCATCATCATGAAAATAAGGAACATAAGCATTACAGCTTTTAAAACAAACCTACTTATGTTGTCTTTGCCTCCTGTCTTCAATCTTTCAGTCCTTAACGTTTTAATGTTATATTTTTGCATTTTTCTCCATGCCTATGTAAAATAATGTAAAAAAAAAAGTAAAAAAATACACTGAAATAAATTATGTCACATTTCATGAGCCTTAAGATGTTATTTTATTTTAAAGTCTTTCTTAAAGAAATTAAACTTTTGAGAGTTGGCAGTAGTGTTCCAAATATTGAAAAAAAAGATAACTTTTTGGGTTATTAACTAAGATTTCATTACATTTTGTATATATGGTATGGCACAAGCATGGTACTTGACCTCATATTAGCTCCATTTTTGCTATAGTCTGAGGGTAATTCTTCATTTAGAAAAAAGTTTAATTTTATGAATTGCTAACTGTATATCTTGTGAGAATATAATATTTCCCCTCCCCCCCCCCCCTTAAAATCCTGATCTTTAAATCCTATACAAAGAGTGCTCTACATGGTGTACATTCAAGTGAAAAGCTTTTATTTATTAAACCAGATTTAACTAGTCTCTAGAAAATGTATTACCATCAAAGTAAGCAGTGATGAACATTTTTAATTAGAAGTTGTTTTTAATCATTAAAACTAAGGTGATATTTTCTTGACCACTGAGCCTAGAGGTCCATTTGAAAGTATTTTTTAATTCTCTAAAAAGTAGTATATAGAACAAAGCCAGTATATGTTCATTTGCCTGCTTATGACTGTGGAAAATCTTCACAGGAACATATGTGCAAACCTCATTTTCCAAGTAATTACTCAAAAAGTAAAATTGTTGGTGAAACACAAGGGCCTGCTTTTCCTTGGGTTTGTTGTTTATGCCTTCTAAAAGTCGTAGAACACCAACTTTTTCTAAGGTTTGAGTGGGAAGAACAATTTCTGTTTATTGCTTAAATTCTATCAAAAATACTGAGAACACTGGGTTCCAGAGTAAGGTCAGAGCAATTATAACATTCTTCAATGATGATAAATGAGAACTCAAAACTGGAGTTTATCACTCTTGTGTAACTTCACTATGACAAATAAAATGAAAGTCTCCTGTGTTACATACCTCAGCACCTGGCTCTAACAATTAACCTTAATCATAACATTCCTAGGGATATTATTATCACAGCAATTTACCTGAATTTTAAGTTCAGTGTCAAAAAAAATTTCATGTCATAAACGGTATGATTTGGCTATAAATCATTAAAGTGACCTGTCAGATTTTGGCATTCTGTGGGAGTAGGTCGGACAAACTAATTGATGTAAGTCCACTCTCCTGATGTGTGAGGGCTGGAGGCAGGATCCTTGAGAGGGAGACTGAACACATGGTTGCACATAACTGACCATGGTTACTAGATACCACCCATCAGCAGAAAGGCCAAAGCACAGACCTGCAAGGGACAGAGGTAAGGACTCAACATCAGATTTACTGGACAAGTCTTGCTGGTTTTTATGGTAAACCACAGAGAATGAAAATAACTTATAGTAATACAAATAATATATGTAAATATAAAAATAAATTTCCTCTTCAATTGGAATACAATGTTAAGACACAAACACACGTAACTATTTTAAACTCTGCATTAGTGATTCCCTGATATCTTCCCTTAACTGTGCATATTATCAATCCCCTGCCACCTTCTTTTAATTGTCCTATTTGCAGTTTATTGTTCAATGAATTAAAAACAAAACTAATAAAGTTAAAATATAGTTCTACTTTTAAAAATTGTATTTGAGTCTTGGAGAAGAAAACCTACACTTTTTAAATTAGTTTTCTTCTTGTATTTTAGCTGTCTCTTGCATTGAACCTAAAATTGCAAGAGAGGCACTTCCCTTTGCGTGGTCTTTCTGAGCCAGCCAAAACCACATAATGACGGAAACCTCACAAGGAAGCCTATTTTGGGGAAAAAAAAAAAAAAAAAAAAAAAGGGAAAAAAAAAAAAAAAAAAGCCTGGTTGTCTGCAATGTTTTTCCTTAGCCTGTTATTTCAGGGAAGGGGTGGGAACAGGGATGTTGTTCTTTGGGTAATGTGTGGGTAGTGATTAGTATTGCAAAAGCTGGACTGCTTAGCTGACAAAAACAGGGAGCATACAACGATATGAGGACAAAAAAGCAGGGGACCAGCTCAAAACCTCTCTAATTTTCTTTTTTAAACAGGAACCATAGCCAGTGAGGCTGTCAGTGTATATACAGCCTGGGAAAAATGCTACTCGTCCACATCTTAAATGCTAGAGTTGTCACATCCTCCAGCTACACTGGGATGAGGAGCAGGCAGCAAGGCTATGACTCTGCCATATGACACAATAAATACTCAGGAGGCCTGAGCTGTTCAGTTCTTGGTACGTAAGTTACTTTCAAGAGCAGAGTGACCGCTGTCTGTAAAAAGTGATCAAACTCTTTCTTGGAACGTATTTTTCCAAATTTGCAAGTGTGTGAAGGTTGCTGTTCTTTTTCATAAGCCACAGTTCATCATCTTCATGGTTCCTTTGTGAATCTGGCTGCCCAGTTGCAGCTGGCTCAGAAAATACATTTTTTTTTAAGAAAATGCACTGAAATGGCTCTTTTATTCAAATGAGGCGAGCTTAGCCTTAGACCTTTATTCAGAAACACACTTTTAACCAGATAAAAGCTTCTCTAAGGATGTCTAGGCTTATGTACAATTCTGCTGTGCTGTTAGAAATGCAGACTGGAAGTGTTGGTTGGACAGCTTTTGGAATCTAGATCATGAGCATAAATGTTAAAGAAACAAAATACCTAGGCCTGCAACAGCAAACATAATTACATCAAAACATTTTAATAAAGGCTAAATGGGATGTCTGTAATTAAGGAATATTTAGGAAATGTAGGTTAATAAAACAGGACCACATGGGTAGGAAGATTTTGTTGCTTTGGTTAGTGCTCTCTGCATTATCTCCTGACTTGAGGGATTGAACCATGGGCCCCTATTTTCACCCAGAAAAGAGGTAGGCCTTGAACCTTTCAAGGATTTCACCTCGTCAAATGAAAAACCTGTCAGATTCTGATCAAGAAACTCTGGCTTTTGTGTTACTCTATATGTTTTGGTCTTTTCAATAACCTGTCTTATTTTATTGGCTTTCAGTACCTGATGTTTGTTCCATGTTTGGAATGCTTCCTTCCCCTACTTTTCATATTCCTTTTCAATTAACTTCCCCCCATTTCTTCTTCGGGGAAAACCACGACAGAACAAACAAAACAACCCAAAAACAAACACAAAAAGCCCCACCAAAACCAACCAAACAGAAAATCCCCAAAACACCTCTGGGACTGCAATTCCACACTAAGTCATGCTGTATCTTTAAAGAATTTGCTAAGGATCTAGAGCTGGCAGCACTAAGCACGGAGGAACCAAGAGTACTGAGGAGCCAAGAAACCAAGCTAGTCTCTGATGCAGCTAAATATATGTTACCTGTACGAAATAAATGTTATTCCTGGAGGTGGCCAGTTGCATGTTTTCTAGAACTGAGAACGGGGAGAAAGGAAATAAAAAACAGGTGAAAGGATAAGAAAGGGTTGATTTAAGTAGGCATATAAAGATTTTTTTACTAAACTTCTTAATTCCCCAAGATTTGTGTGCACCCTATTAAAAAATCTGTTTCTGCTAAGGCTGTTGGCAGGGAATTAAATAAAAATTCAAATTGTTGAACCAGCCTTGGGCAAGTTGGACTCGGTTGGAAGAATTTCATCCCCTTGTTTCAGATCTGAATAAGTTTAAGCTGGCAAAACTGGAACAAAGGAGTATCAAACAATAAATTACCAGCCACAAGCACAAAAGCATAGAATAATAGAAAAAAATATGACTGGAAGGGACTTCAGTATATTATCTGGTCCAATCTTCTGTCTTAAGGCAGGATCAAGAATGAATTTGCCAATCTGGACAGAAGTTTGAACATCTGGTAAAAGGTCTACAATGAAGCCTCCCTAGGAAATCTGTCCCAAAACCCCACAATCCTTAGTGTTACAAGATTTTAGCTTTGCCTATAACATACTACTTTAACACCTTTTTAAAGACTTTTTGTTGTTTAGGTAGTATGACCATGGGCAACACACTTGAGGTATAATACATGCTAATACAGGTGATTTGGAAAAGAATGTGATATGGACCACTGAAAAATGAAGCTGATTTTTACAGAAAATAAATTATAAATTATTTTTAGTAATGTTTTATAGTAATTCACCATTAATTTCCATAAGTCATACTGTGGTTTGCATTGGATGGAAAATGTAAATGCAGGGTGTGGGAGAGATTCTGCATACCATCTGTGAGGTCAAGTCTGGGTTGGTGTGGGAAGTAAATCCTGATTGTAGGGTCCAACAGTTACTAATAGTAAATGAAGGACTAATGTACGATGCACTTCAAAATATGCAAAAAAGTCAATTTCACAGACAGTATTACTTTATCGAGTTAGTTTGATTTAGGAATTTATACAAAGCCTACTGATTAGTTTAGAAAAAATTAAACCTGCAATTTGCCTTTAAGTAAATTGTTCCTTTTTTTTATTATATTCACTATATAGTTTGATAGAAATATTATCATTACTATTACAGCAAGAATTTTTTTCTAAAAATCTAAGAAATTTACATTCTTTTTAAGTAAATGTGCACCTATATCATATTTCTGAAGTACTAATCAAATTTAAAGTGATTTTAACAGTCAACACAGGAATTACATTTTGCAAAAGTTTGCCCGTAGTACACCACAGCAGGAAATGTTAAGTTACTCTCTAGCTGTGCTTCAGTGGAAGCTTAAATAAAGAACTGATAAAGTTGTAATTAAAATCTGTCAATTTAAGTATATCTCATAAATTATTAATATCTTGCTCCTTCATATCTTGCTGTAATTATTCTGCTGTACTCCTCCAGCTCTTGCAATTAGTCTTCACAGGGCCATGCTGACACCTAAAGGGGCCATCTGCAAAACTCAGATAAGGGCCCTGGCTCACTAGAGCAGCTGTAGGGTGGGTGGGAGAGGGTAAGACTGCAGCCTCTGGGCTCTGGGAATGTCTTGGCACTCCTGGTGATATGTGGGAGTGGAGATAGATTTCTGTATATGGTTTTAATATATGGACCTAGATCTTGATTGAAGTGAGCAGAGTGAAACTGTCCAGAGAAACAATTGACACCAATGTTGAAATATGACACTTTGCAACAAATGCCCCAATCCGGGACTGTCTAAAACTCCTGAACTTTCATTTGTATAAATGAAATGTTTACTTCAAGGTAAAGTCAGAGGATTTCTCCTTAGGAAGCTTCTCAGTCCTAGAACCTCTCCCTGTGGAAATTGAAGGTAGCTCCATAGCCGGCAGGAGAAGGGTGCAGTTTTCGCTGTATGACTGCCAGTTTAGTTAGTATGCTGAGTGGCATACTAGTTTTTTTTACCCAAAAACTGGTTCTTAGGTAATTTGATGACTGCCCCATTTCACTGTGCACTTGGGCCGTTGCCAGAGCACTGACTATAGCTGATCTAAAGGAGTCAGCAGTAGAGGATTGCAAAGAATTCTTGGAAGGATTTAGTTTAGATATTTGATTAGACTAGCGACATTTTGATTGAGATGGTGGAATTAGGGCAACACATGAGACTGTGACTGCCAAGGAATCCAGGAGCAGTGGAGGCTTCCTGTGGGGAGGGCAGGCAAGGGGCTGCTGGCTTGTCCCTTCCTACCACCCCAGTCAGGATCAGGGCAGACATATAACCTGTGCCTGTGCTTTGGGCACTTCCCTGGAGACGGGGAGAGGCAAAGGCAGGGATGGGATGTGGTCCTGAAGATGGGCCTGCCTCAGAGGCAGGCCAGGCTGTGAGGAGCCAGAGTCTGGCCTTGCTGCGTCACGGGGGTGGGAAATGGGGGCCCTGGGACTGATGTGGGGTCCTGGATTTTGAGCAGCGCAGGGGAGCCCAGGGGATGGGCAGGGGCAGGCAGTGCTGGGGGTATTCTTTGGCCCCTAGCTGTAAATTCTAGTTTGTTATTTCAAATTTCCTACTGGTGTCATGGGTTAGTACAGTTTGGTTTTTTAGTTATAGAAAAATGTAAAATAATTCTCCAGGTCAGGACTTGGGAATTGCTTTAGAAGGGACAGGGACCTATCAGAGAGTTAGTTGGAATACTGACATCTATTCTGACCACTGAAATTGTTGGCTGTGACTTTGGGAAGTACCTTATAAAACCCCGTGAATTTCCTGTAGGTGAGTCCTTTTTCTTCTTCCTTTGGCCAGAGAGAGAGGTAACATCGAGTTGGGCCTGCTGCTCCCCCCCTTTTTGTGGGGAGCTGGCCTGAGGCCTGGCTGGATTCCATCAGCTCCCGGGTGAAGCGGGGGGAAGGAGAGGTTGCTGTTTTGTGACAGCTACTTTCTTCACACTTCCCTGGAGCAGGGAGAGATCTCTGCCGGGCCCCCGATAAGAGCTATGGGCACCATTTGGACTGAAGCCACCCCGACTTACACCAAGGGGTGGGCTGAGAAGGCATTTATGATCCTGCCTGGGTTTTTTTGTGATTCCGGACTGCCTGAGTACTCCAGTCTCTGATGTTTCTGTGTGAGTTCTTCCTCCCTCACCAGCGCAGCCTTGAACATCTAACACCACGAGCTACAGAGGGAGAGACAAAGACTCTGAGCAGATTTAACCCTTTCTTAGCAACATGAAGCTTCCAGAGCTCAGCCCTTCTCTGAGAGAGTAAGGAAAGACAGAGTAAACATAAAGAACAACAGGATGAAGTCAGTAAAGCAAGAGTGAAAAGACTGTTGGGACAAAGGGTTGAAGAGCTGGTTGTTCCATTCTTACTTGAGCCATGGAAATGAACTCTATATTTAGGTAATTCCTTTAAATCATGGGAAAGATATGCATTTGGGGAGATGGTTGTTTTAATTTGTGTGTAGATTTAAGCAAAGGTGTTTGTGATGAACTAAGTAGTATCCTATAAGATGCTTGAACAGAGATAAAGATGAGAAGCCCCCTGCGCCAGTGAAGAAGTAAGAAGATATCTCTGTACCTTGAAGTGAAGAATCCTTTGCTTTAGAGTTATTCATCTTTAAAAGGTGACACCCCAGTATGCAAAAGTCTAAGACCCGTGACCCATAACCAGCTTGGGAAACTGCTCCTGGGAGGGTCACAAAGGCAGGTTTCTCCAGGCGGTCGTTTTTGTGACAGTTTAAAACCCACAAAAAAACCTGTTCTAAGTTGTCAGTGGATCCATGACTCTAGAAGATACTCTTCCCCTAATGAATTGATGAAAGACTATTATCAGGTAGTGAAACTGACTGAAAATTACAAGTTTTGTCTCTTTATGTTGTTTTGTAAGAAAGTGAACAGTTTGTAAGGGAAGGGAAGAGTGGTTTTGAAGTTTCATTCTGTTTTAGTTTTTGTTTCCAACTTTTTTTCTTTTCTATTCTTTTAGTGTATGTTAAGAAACTATTTGTTTATTTTAAGGTTAAGCCTGCTTTGTTTTTCTCCTAGTCTCTCTCCCACAGGAAAGAGTAAGTACCAAGACCAAAATTTAGGGAACGTGAAACCACTACATTAATTGGTGTTTCCGCCCAGTTTGAAATTAAAACTCTGACAACTGGGAAAAAAGCTTGCCCTATTTTCATCTTTATAAACACTCTCTAGGTTAGTTTATTTTAATGAAAGCAAGAAAATGCTTATAATACATTAGATGTTAGAATAGTGCATAAAATCAAGAAATCAAGTGCTTTTCAGCTTTGCATGTCACCTGGATTTCCTCAGAGCACATCTCTTTCTCTCTGGGGAAGCTCTGCCTTAAACAGTATTAGTCCGTAATCCTTGTAATGTGCATACTGAATTTTAAGAGTTTTTAGGTAGCCTCATTCAATAAGGTTAATGTCTTCGTAAATGTGCACTAAACACTAAAGTGCTTGATGTGTTAAATTCTGATGCTGGACTTCATGAAAGCAATCACTCCATGAGGGGAGAATTGTGCTTAATGCTCAGGCCCTGCCTTGTGCTTGTCATCTACAGGAGACCATGGTGGGACTCTGCTGTCCTTCACTGGGGTTCTGCTTCCCTTTAGTAAAGGAAGCATTTACACCTAGTAGGTGCGGGCACTGACCTTCCTCTCATGGATTCAGAGGGTTTGGGCTGAAGGAATGGTAATTCAGTTTCTTCAGTTTTGAACTGTTCTCTGGTAAGGTCTCCCTTATAATTTCTTAAGTTAAAATGTGGGCTTAACTAGTGAATGTGGGCTTAACTAGTGAGGAGGAGTAACTATTCCATACTTACTCACAGACATTGTGTCAGACAGAAGGGAATTTCACCAGCAGGATATTTGGAGAGACCAGAAGTAAATTGCTTTCTTGTTTGGGAGCAAATGAGAGCTGGGAGCAAAGATATGTTTTGAGTGACTCAAGGCTAAATCTTGATAGCAATAATTTTGTTTCCTTTGAGAAGTGCTGGTGAGAGACGCTGTTTACTTCGTAATTCGTGAAGTTTGTGTACGAATGAAAGTCTTCGTGCTATGTTTCAGACTTGTTGGGTTTTTTTTTAACAAAAACTTGTGACTTTTTTTGAGATTGGAGTAACTTATTTATCTTGCTTGTATAAACCATGTCCCTGCTAGGACATTTTTCGTGGCTTAGTTGTATAGCCAAAACTTGTAAACATTTCCCAATCTAAGACATTAATCTTTTGGTGTGGTATACTTTGCTTGTTTCTTATAATTTTCTTACAGCTTTTCCCAAAAAATTTGAAACAGCCCTCTAGGTTGAATATTTTCTTTGACAGAATAAGCAGTAGGAAAGAGACAGAATATACTTGAGTGTACATGGGTGTTTCTAAATGCAAGCAACTGATGAAGCAGCAGTATTTAGTGATGTGAAGAGCAATAGGGAAGAGAAACCAGACTAAATATTTAAGCCCTAATTGATTCCACTCTATTCTGTCATGGCTGATGTCTAGAGCTCTCCTGTGATTACATAATAAAAATAATAATAATTTTATATGGAGAAATGAATGCTGTGAAGAACAATAAGCAATAAAAATATTAATAAAAAATTACAGCAAACAGAAACACAAGTCTGCATTCTGGATATTTTTAATTGCACGGAGACAAAGTTTGACTTACAATAAAACATTCTAATAGATATGTATATTAATTCCCTTAATTTCTTCTGGTATGAGACATACAGAGTATTTGTTCAGTGTCTTATTTTACAGTTTCCTGCAACGGACAATATTACTCGCTTAAGTTTTCTTTGACATCTTTTTAGAAAGAGTTTTACATTATTTAAAATACCAAACATCTGGACATTAGGAATCAAAGCCATCCAGCAAATATTTGTCTTTTCAGCTCTTGATAATCTTTGACCAAAATCTTGTCATCTGTTTTGATTTTTTTTCAAGACAAAATTCAAGTTGGGAAAAAAAAAGAAAAAGAAAAAAAAAAAGAAAAAAAAAAAAAAAAAAAAAAAAAAAAAAAAAAAAAAAAAAAAAAAAAAAAGTCCCTCTATGGCTTATATTGAATATCCAGAGTCCAAACAGAAGTACTATTCCTGTCAAGTCTTTCTGAAACAATGCATCAGCTATGCTGAAACCTTCCATGTCATCAAGTACATAAAGTACATAGTACCACTGATATTTAAGGTTAACTTGCTCCAACTTGCACCACATCTGGTTTCCCATTTTGTATTCCCCCTAAAAGTACTTTTCAGATTTCACACAGTCTTTCTGGGGCTAACATAAAGCACCAGAATGGTAAGTAAAATGGATCACCCTGTCTAAGCAGATGTTTTTTTAGTTAAAGCCATCACCTTGAATAGTTGAGGTCCAATTATAATTTTTCATTCTGCATAAAAGAAATCAAGTCTCCACTTACCTTCTTGGAGAGTATCCATAATTCAGGGCATTTTCAGGGTAGCTCTTTGCCATTCTTCTAGTGGGACTATTTTGTTTGGAATGACACTTCTAAACACTTCGTGGGGACTGGAATATAAACTTCCCCATCGCAGATGCATATCTCTTCCATTTTTTAAAAACTTCTCTCTGGCTTAATGAATATTGAATTCTTCTGTGTAGTTAAATATTTTCAAAAACAAGAAAAAGAAAAACATGGTGTGAGACTATCCTGTGATCACAGCACTCACCTGCAACTGAGAGCTGTGGGTGTAGGTACTCCGTGTCATCCTCACTCCTAGCAGGCCAGAAGAGATGACTTGCCAGGAGAAGCAGGTATTAGCCATAATAACAGAGTCTTCTCTTACTGCAGTAGTTTAGGAGGAGGGCATGACTTGAAGTTTTATTACCTGCCAAGCTCCAGAAGATGCATTTTTTGCAGACAAACACAAGTCGAAAAAAATGCCTACTTCCAGCCCACGATAAGGTACTTCAAGGGAGATGGAGATTTGGGCCTTGCCCTTTCATTTCTCATTTCATACTGACAGATTGATGCATATTTTCCATTAAAAATCTGGGTTTTATGGATTCCTGCCTTAAGATTAATCTTTGTGCATGCATAAAGAAATGTGACTACTTTGACTTGTTGGGATGTCTCCCTTGAAACTGCTGGACTTAGGACACTGTGATGCTGTATCACATAATTTTAAAATCTTTCGTGACTGCTGTGCTCATACCTTTCATTCATATTTGCTCAGCCTGGGATAGACTCCCGCAGCTCAACACTCTACTGTAATTTGGCTGACAAAAATAAATTGCAGAAGCTGTGTTCCAGGGGTCACCTCCTGCCTGGAAAGCCACTGCCACTGTTACGTGACAGCTGCACTTCTGTATTCTTTAGAATTTCTGAGACAGCAGCCTCCAGCAAGAGCAATCTCACCATTACACACCTCAGGGGAATATCCTGTCATTCTGTGATTCCCAGAGCAGACTAGAGTGTAATTCTCTATGTATACCAACCATGTACAGCCCCACAGCCTTCTGTGCATCTGTGCATCACTTTCAGGGACCTGAGAGTCTGTCCATTAGTATTTTCATATAGCAGTTTGAATCGGGCATTTCAGTTTGTGATGAGGGATGAGGAAAGGATTTTTTTATACCTCCCATATGTGTGCATTTAATCTCTTATAAACTCAGATTTCACTGCAAGCAGATGTGGCACCTTTCTTGAATTGTGCATGGATGGTAAATATGAGTGTGTTCTGTCTGGGGGGATTTTTCTGGGACATGTTTCTGTGGCCACATTAGCGTGGCTCTGGTCCTGAGCTAACATGTCTTGCCTCTGAGAAGGGGTTTTACCTTTAATCCAACAATATCTTGACTGTGGCTCCGTAGCTTTCATGGGGTTTAGAGAACAACTGGCATAAAAACACAAAATGTACTTGTACTTAAGGTTTGTTTCCTTCCAATCTAAAACAAAACACCTTCTACTCTCCTAGTCATCTATATGCCTCCCTGGTCTCTTTGTCTGACTGGTTTTGTGCAATCTACCCTGTTTAAACCGGCTTTGATCCTGCCCATGGGAGCTTGTTAGAACCATTAAGGTTCCTTGCTGTAGCAAGTGTTTCTTAATGAAGATAAAATGTATAAACTCTTAGGCAATTACTAAAGTTTCCTCTTAATTTTTCTAGATGAATGAGAACACTGAAACTGGCTGATCCCAGAAGTAAATAGCATTTTTGGATAAAGATTAGAAAAATTTAATTAATACAGAAATTTATGGTTATCGTTTGTTACACATACAGAAGTATTGGTTTTGTTATATAGTGTTCCATTTATATATATTGCAGTGTCAGGTATATCTCATTGCTCAGAAGAAATAAAAGACTGACATCTGTGCATGTAGACTAAATTGTCTTTGACTCTCTGAAGGCACAGTTGGTATGCTTTTGACCAAATAATTGTTCCAGTGAACCTAAAACCTACTTTGTAATACTTTCTGCTATTTTATTCATAGAAAATTTATTTGAGCAGCAAGTGGCAAAAGAGATGAAATATGCTAAAAGATACAAGAGCTTTTAGATAAGCCAAATCCTGTATTCGAGTGGAGGTTTTTATATTTAAGAATCTCCTTTAAGTGAAACCACTTACTAACAATTTTTGTTCTGAAGTTAATTGTCCAATCAATTTGTTCTGCATATTTTCATGTTCTTTTTCTGTTAAATTTCTAAGTGCTCTATGTACTTTATATTTGTGATCTAATCAGCACTACCAAAGAATTTCTTCCTTGAACTAATTTTTCCTTATTCAAAAATGTGCTAAATTCTTAATGGGCAGCTACAATTCAATCTGATCATGCTGCTCAGCTTTCCCCTCTTTCTGCCTATAAAGTTGCACGAGAGTGGAGACAAGCATTCATATTTATATTCCAAGCTTCCCCTACCCTGTAATAACTGGAGGAATCTTGTATCTCATTCCTTCCAATACAGTATATGAGTTGCCTAAATGGTCACTAAATTGTGAGAAAGAGAGGGTAAAATCACAGTTTTGCAAGAATTCCTGTTTTCATGTTATTTCAGTAATTTATTTTGAAATATATGCATTTATAGCAAGCTATATTCTAATATCATATATGTGCATCTATTTCTGGATATTTAGTGCTTAAATTGTATAGATCAGTATAGAATACTGCATAGTTTAACTGTTGGACCAGTATGATTTCCTTGGGGAAGTCTTTGTCTGGATGAAAGGATACTATTTTTTCAATGATAACATAATTATTATTATACCCTAAAGTCTTGAACTTGTGTGTAACTGAAAAGCACACTGAAGATTTGGAATAGCCAGAATGAATACAAAACAGCAAACAAAAGGAGTCAGGCAAGACCATCCTATCCTATGCAACTGTACATTTATCAATGCAACCAGGTGCTCTGAAGCTGACCAGATGTGCTGCTGGCCAACATATGAAATTAAATCTCATGTATGCAAACATACAGTAATGCATAAATAAATTATAATACATTAATTATTTGAACTGTATAAGAGTAATACAAATTAAATGCTGTGCTTGTTTCAAACACTTCAGAAAAAGCATAAAAGATACATGAAAAGATGCACAATGTAATGGATGGAATTGCTTCACAAAAAATAGCATTCCTCTCACAAAATTGTGCTTTTATAATATTCATAAATAAATTTATATATCCAAGATTCAGAGTTTAGATTTATAGTGATGTGAATATATTTTGAAGGTACTCATTGTAAACCATTGTAACTATGTATAGCTTATACATTTTGCTCCATTTATACATTTATCTCTACAGTAAGGTGATATTATATAGAGCTTTCCCTTGATGCTTTCCTGTACTTTTACACTTACAAATTGAATGAGTCTGCTTTTCTGTGATGTAGTGGTCAGACACTAAAACTGATTTTAATCAGGAAAATTCCAGGGACAGTTACTTATCAGCATGGAAATCCAAGTATGCTATGTTAATCAAAATATTCTTAGTCACATGCTCATTACTTGTTCCAAATAGCCCTTAAAGATGTGTAAGGATTTTTCCCTCTGTCCTAGTTTCAGTTGGTATAGTTAATTTTCTCCTTGTAGGTGGTACAGTGCTAGTTGTTTTTTTAATTTAGTTTGAGCATAATATTGCTAACACACTGATTAGCCGTGAGTTGAACTTGATAATCTCAAAGGTCTTTTCCAACTTAGTTAATTACGTGATTCTGCCATTCTGTGATGTTTTATTTTTTGCTAAACAGCGCTTCTTCCAAGTCCGAGATTTTTCAATTTGCCATGTTCTTGCAGTGAAGAGGTGCTCAAGAGGCATTGAGGGAGCACAGCCAGGAGAGCTGAGCTGGCGAAAGGGATATTCCATAACATAGAACAACATGCCTGATACATAAACTGGGGAAGGAGTTGGCTGGGAGATGCTGATCACTGCTTGGGGACTGGCTGAGCGTTGGTCAGTGAGTAGTGTGCAATTGATTGGGCATCACTTGTCTTTCTCAAGTTTTACCCACCTTTCTTTTTGTTATCTAGTTTTTCATTACAGTAACAACACCACAACATTATTATTATTATTATTAATAATAATAATAACAACAACAACAATTTATTACTATTATTATTGTTGTTGGTTTTAGTATTATTTTACTCTATTTCAGTTATGAAAATATTCTTATATCACAGGGCTTAATTTTTCTGGCTCTCCTCCTCTTCCTGTCAGAGAGAAGGGAGTGTGCAAGTGCTCGTGGAGTATGTAGTTGCCTGCTGGTGTGAGACCACACCTCCCTCCTTTTTAAATTTGCATATATGTTTTTGCTATTATTATTGATCTTTATTAGAAAATGAAGCAAATTTCTTAGTACTGAATATGGATATTTAGATCAATATTATCCACCATGCTGCTCTTAGAATGTCTATGTATCATTACATAGACAGGATAATTTCATTATTCATATTATAAGAGATTTGATGAATACAGAACAAAATTAATACTTTTGACAGGTTTAGGCAGTGGCCATATTATATCTACCAATTTCTTTATTATTGATCTTCATTTTATTTGTTTTGATTTAAAGCCCCTCCTTTTTATATGTCAGCTTGGAATGTCTTCACATGTGTCTCTCTCTTTCTTTTTTTTTTTTTTTTCCCGAAGTTCCAATATTATGCACTTTCTTGGAGTTCTTTCACTACATTTCAATTACTTGCTGGCCCTTAAATTCTTTAAAGTGTCTCTGGTGGGTCTCTTTGTGTAATTCGAAAAATAATTTTCTATTTGGCTATGAATGTATACTAATTCCATGGGGTAAAATTTTTTTAGTGAGTAACAGACAGAATATAATAAATTATTGATGAACTTTGATGAGTCATTACTAAATCCTGAGAATATTGCATGGGAATTTTTAATGATACATTATGACATAAAGATAGTATTATGGAGGTGCTCTGTGTGATATATTGTAATACTCTCAAAGCTATTACAGTATAATAGTCAGTCCAGAGCATTATCAAGCATCTGTTAAGCAGCATCAAGACACGGGCTTGAATTTGGGTATCTTTCTTAGTACTTGTCAAAAATATACTACTTTTGATGTAGACTGTTGGTGCATACTAAACATGCAGTGACACATGATTGAGACCCACTCACAGTATTTATTTCAGTCAGTCTAATCATTTATTTCAGCCAGTCTTACTGTTAACTCTAAGGCAGAAGGAAGAATCATGCTCTGACAGAAACCAACCTAAGATGATATTCTGCAGATTAGATGGCCAATAACTGCCTGTCTTAGTCTCATAAAATTGTACTTTATTCTGAATAACTTCACTGCTGACTCTATCATTAGATGAGAAAAGAAAGACAGACTGAGAAATATAAGAAGATTGTGAATTACATCTTTTAAGAGTTTGAATACTATGCTGTTTTAAAGAGATAAAAATATTTTACAGTAGATTACACAGTTAATAAATTGGAGGGGGGGGCTCAGTATTTCTTCAGTGAAGGTAGTTCAGGAATTTGATTCAAGTGGAAACTAGTTCTGAGTGAAAAATATAAAGTTAGTTCTGGGACAAATCTGTTCACTGAACCTTCTGAGTGCCATGAGAAGCAGTAGGGAAAGAACTGATGTAAAACCATCTTGACAGTCTCCTGTGGATCCAAATCTTGGCCTTGTCTGAAATGTTGGGATTGTTTGTATGAACTCAGGACCCTCCAACTATGATAATTCAGCCTTTGGATCACGACAGAGTCACACTGTTCTCTGGACATAGGCAGATGACACAACCTAATCCTTGCAATGACATTGGATGCACTGTTCTCTCCTCTCTTGCTATTTGCTTGCCTTGCCTTGGTAGTGTACGAAAACTTGGGGGGAATATTTTTCTTCATTAAGTGAAGTGCATTTTTTTTCCATGGCAGAAGAGATTCAGGTGAAAACACCAATGCAGAGATTAATTGAAAAAACTGGATAGAAATGAGTGGCTCAATTGATTGTTTTCCAGTGTATGGAATCTGTATACTCTTGTTATGAACAAGTTGCACAAGCTTAGTCTCAGGAACAAACAATGTGGCTCATGGGTCATTAGTCTGAAATATATCCAGCTGGAAATTCATATATTTTCAGTGTTCTCTAGAATGTGAAAACAAAAGTACAATTCATTTAGATGTTCATGCAGTAGTGATAGCCACAGTAATACCTTTGCAAAGTTATAAAGTCCTTAAGGTAAATGCAAAGCCTTCTTCCATTTCACTCAGGAGCTAAATCTGAAACAGATATTGAAGTCATCAATCTCAGTTACAAAAAAAAAAAAAATCACCCTGAAATACGTAGGCAGTTTGCTCAGGAAGCAGGCACGCGGGTGTGATAGATATATAAATATGCTACCTTGCAAAAGAGCACGTCAGACATTAAGCAAACTAGTATTCAAAGTGACATGATTCCGCTGAGCTCTTTAATAGATGCTCCAACAGTGGATAAAAGTAATCTCATGTCTATCCATTAGTTCAGTCTGGAATATCTGGGCCCATAACTGTGAAAGGATCTTTCAAAGAATTTAAATTTGAATATTATTGTAATCACTGCCTGATTATAAATTGGATCACTGAATTGGGACTTTAGATGTTCATATTAGAAACAAAATCAACCAGCCAACGAAAGAAACAAAAGTTTATATCTGCTTTTAAATAAGTGTATCCCTTCAAGCTAAATAAAAATTAAATTCAAAACAAGGTTTGAGTTTTAGAGGACTATTTCTCCTGGTTTTATACTGGAGTTATTCCTTTGATTACTCCAATGTGAGATCAGTATGGATACTGGTTATTGCACTATGGTGCTGCTTTATCCTTTTGATATTCATGACAAGCTAAAGTCTAATTTATCTGAGTGTATAATTCCTTTATTGAAACAAACATGCTGAAAGGACTTAAAGAGATTTTGAACTAGCATTTCTGGGGGTAGGGGGTAGTCTTAATTTTGAAAACCAAATTCTGTAGGATCTATTAAAAATGAACTACCATCTCATTTTCACTACTGGTAAATTAATAAATGGGCACAGATTTTCTCTTTATTGCTTTTGAAATGTAAAGAAAAATACCACATTACAGGGAAAGAATTATGTATCATAAGGAAAATAGGTTTAATTAGTGAATAAAAGGGATTCAGAGATATGGACTCTTAAAATATTCCAAAATTATTATTTCAGTACTTGTGTCTTCACTTTCTAGGAGATCTTGGATAGGATGCAGGTCAAGATATCCAGCTGGGAAATGACAGGTAGAAATAATTACAAAGATAAAAGGTCTGATGGAAGTTTAGTGAAGAAACTGCTGTATTTTTGAAATGTGATATGATTTGGGTGTTTGCTCCGTGTAAGTTCCAGATATCAGTAGCTTCTTCATCCTTCCATATGAACTTAAATAACAGGAAAATTTAGGATTTGTACAAAAAAATAAGAAAGAAGAAAAAGTTTGAAAGTTTTTATGTGATTTCTCCTTCATCTTCAGTTTGTCTGAAAATGTATAATGAAATTAACAGAGTTGCATGACTTTAACTCCAAGTAGACTTAGATATAAAAAATTATTTTTTTCTTTATATGTTTAGGACCTCAAGGGAACTGCTGAGAACACTTGTCATAGGCAGTTTGATTTCCAGAAAAGAGAAGAGGGAGCAACCAAAATTATTGGGGAAATGTGAGGCAAGAAAGGATCATAAAAGAGGGTATTCAAGACTAGAAAGCTGTTTAACTTAGAAAAAAAACCTGCTTTAGATGGGTAGAAAGTGCAGTGTTGTGACAGGCAATTTTTGAAGGGATTTAACAAGTTTCAGAATTATTTCTCTTCTTCTTAAAAAGAATGTCCTAGCCATACAAACTAGACATCTGGCACAGTTCTTAAGTATACCAGATTACACTAAATGGTAATGACACATGTACCCATGTGTGTTTAAAATGCATAAACTACAGCCTGCCTATCTTTCTAGGTGTAATCTATATCTGGACTTCTTTCTGTTCAGTAAAAGAAAAAAAAAAAAAATTATATGAGGATAATGTTTTTCTTTCAGGTTTGTCTTGCACTGGGTGGTTCCCTTCCCCCTGTAATTTCTTCTGGAGTCAGCTGGGGCATTTTCCCAGGCCTCACTTGCTTTGTGGATATAGTTCCTTGTCTGACTATTTGACTTCAGTTTCTCACTGGCATTGAAGAAAAGTAGCTTGAATCAATTCAATACCCACTCTGATATATTCTTTGGACCATGCTGGAAAGCTGTTGGAGTTTGGAACGAAAAATATTTTACACTGATTTTTTTTCTTTTCATTCAAGCACAGACACGGGGCAATTTGTCTTAACACTTCTTACTGTTCTGTGGGAACATTCAGTAAACATCATGATGTACTTAATTCATTTATACCACAAGAAGTCTTGTGGTCTTGGTTAGTGTGTTCTCTTCACTGGAGTTCCTGTTACTTAGTAGTATTCAGGTAAGAATTCAGCACTCCTTTTTCAGCAGTTTGCAGCATCTAGAAGGCATTATCAAGTGGTAAAGATATATATATATAGACATTGTCTGAACTTTTGACAAAGGAAATGGACAGTCTTTCTTTTTCCCCTTTTTACTGAGATTCTGAAGCTAATCAGGCTGAACTGAAGCTGCAAGAGAGAAAAACTGTCAAACAAGAAGATGATTTAAATAGGAGGTGTGCACAATAGTTAAATGCATGGATGCCTGGTTACAGACTACTTAATCACAAGATGTGTGTTTTCAGGAGGAAAAAGCCTCTTCCTTTTATTTCTCATACTGTCCTAACCTCCAAATGTCACCAAAAAGCCATATGTACTTTTGTTTTATGAGTTATGTGACATGAGAGTGACAAAAACTTAATAAGCCTTTGTGGATCCTAATGTTTTATCGTCAGTAAAACATACAATCAGCTGTTATGAGCCTTGTTTATAAGCTAAAAGGTAGAGCCTTTTTCTTGCAGTCAGAAGTTCTGAAGTATAAATCAAACATATAATTATGTGTTCTGCACTATGAGATATAAACATTCTTAAGGATGATTAGGATATAAGTAATTAAAGAGAAAACATTGGTTTTAAGGATTGTTTGAGGGACATAGTAGGCAGTATATTGTGCACATTTTGGGGTTGTTTATAGTTATTTGCTTCAAGAAATAATCCCAGCTGCTACATCTAAGCAACAGTAAAAAGAAAACAGTGATATAAATGAAGAGAAAATTATACAATCATTTTCCCTAAACAAAACAATTTGAAGAGTTCAAAACTGGCATTCAGAACATATAGTTAACAGTGCTAACAGAATAATAGTTCTCATAAATTTGGAGTATCCTATACTTCATTGGTCAGTTCCTGTGTTAGAGCAATAAATGTGCTGATAGCCAAGAAAATATTGACACAGACATCTAACAACTCATCCATTTTAGCATTTTTGCATTCATGGAAGATCTGATAGCAAATGTGGCAAGCTGGTAACACACACACATGCACACACACACAAAAAAAAAAAAAAAAAAAAAAAAAAAGGAAAATTTAAAACACAAAGTTAAAAAATATTTATTGTTTCCTTACAGAGGGATGTAACCATTATTTTCCTTCTTTGCCATGTCAAGTTAATTATGCGACTAGCATCACACACTACTTGCAAAAACTGTCTGTGGCTCTGTTAGCAGGGAAGAAGGAGCAGCAGTGGTGTTGGTAATTTGTTCAGGCAAAACTTCAGCGTTCTCTCCTGTGCACACACTTGGCTGGCCATGCTGTGGATCATAACCTCCTCAGAGGATCCAGTATTACATTCCTGCCAGTCTGCTGAGTTCACGAATGGGTTTCCATTCTCCATTCCCAGGGAAGCTCTGGCTTTCCCTGGCAGATACCTGTCTTTCCAAACCAAGACACAGGGTCATTAGTATATATGTTGACTTATATAGTAAAATTAGGCTGCAAGCTTGAGATTTACGTCTTACAGGACTATCTGACAGACTTATACCTATCTATTAGATGCGCCTGTTTTATTGACAAAGCTGTCAAAGTTGGGAAGCACAAAACGTAAACAGAGAAGGAATGGCAGTGTGTCTCACCATGCTAACATACATAATTTGGAAAAGATTTGAAGCCATTATTTTAAATGAAATAATCAGCTGTAGTAATCAATTAAAGAGCCTGTAAATATGCAAAAGTTCCTGCCTTGAAAGTTCTGAGTCTGTTCTTTAAAGGAAATAGATCAAATTTTAGATTTGAGGTTATGTTGGATCAACAATTTATTATAACTAGCTTACATGTAGTATATAGTAAAAGCACAGGGAAGAGTATATCAGGTATGTTACCCTTGTTACCTAAAACAAAACAAATGTCACTATGTCAAACTTCTGTGTTTTAAGGGCAGGATTCTACTGCCATATTTAAAAATGCTCCAAAATCTTCCTTTGACTTTCTTCTGGAAATACAGAATGCTAGACTGCTGGAGGTGCTTTCATGCAAAACCTTGTAGATTAAACTCTTCTGGCCTTTAAAATCTATGCACCAGGGAAGGCTTTGAGGCAAAATCACTCCAAAGTTTTGTTATTCAAGTAGATATTGAAAATTTATAAAGAAAGATAACTCCAAAAAAAGTGAATGGGGGGATTTTTGTGGGATTTGGTTTATTTGTGCAGCATTTAAACTTCCATTTTGTTAGTCCTTCGAGGCTTTTTGGTTTTATTTTATGCACTGTCATCTATATAATGGATTGTGGTTTTCTTTTACCAATTATCTAATCAGTTCTACTTGTCATTCTGTTGCCTTTTTAAACTTCTTTAATAAGTGCCCACGTGCAGAAATTGCCATGAATAAACCTTTGTTTTTATTAACATTTTTAATATAGCAATAGAAAATTTTAGTTGCATTTTACTTCGTATTTCTGTCATGTAATAAATATATTGAAAGAAACAGTTAAATGTTAGCAAGTTGTTCTGCCTCTATGGGAATTAGCCAGAAAGTTTATATCACTTTTTTTCTTGTCTGGCATGGAAATGTACTGTAGTATATCACTTCTGGATGTATCAGGATATCTCCTATTAATGTAGTCTTCCAAGAAACCTCTACGAAACTCCTTTATGTTGAAGGTCTTGATATATTTTTGGTGTGTTTTGCTGCCTTTCTCTGAAGCTTATGGAATTGAAAAATTTCTATTCATTACTTAGATCCAAAGGTCCAGGCACAGATATTTTAATGTTTGATTTTATTTAGAAAAAGGATTCAAGTCTACATAAGACTACTTAATTTAAAAACACAAACTTAATTTTCAGGAAGCACCATCATATTGTTATTTATCAGTATAAGCTAGCATCAGCAAACTGTGCCACTTGCACATTTGCAAACTGCAAATATTTTTGTAACTCTGGAAAACTTGCTACTGTTTTGTTCTCATCCTCCAAGGAAACTCATGTTTCCCTGGAGCATGCAAGCAATTATTTCATGTATATAAATATGCTTATATATACATCTATATATTTATACATACAAATGCATGTAAATATTTATGCATATATGTGAAAATTATGTGCATATATTGCAAATATAATACACATGTATAAAGATAAATGTATTTATAAGATGAGAATGTATAGTTTTTGTTTTATTATTGGCATAAAAGGCTCATTTGTTATGAATATTTTTTTGTTTTCATTCTGTTTTTCAAGATGAAAATTTATGTCTCCAAGAGCAGGAATTTGTTATGGGATCAGCTAGGTTGGAAAAGACCTTTGAGAGCATCAACTGATGAGCTAACTCCAGCCTGCCAACTAAACCAAGTCCCACATACAGTCTTTTCTGAAACACCTTCAAGGATGGTGACTGCACTGCCTCCCTAGACAGCTCATTCCAATGTCCAGATTTGAAAGAACTAGCTACTGAACTCAGAACAGGGGAAGGACAAGAAGGAAAGTGTTGCAGTGTCCACAACGCTTGGTCAGCGTAGCCCACAGGCTAGCTCAGCCTCACACTGCAGCTAGCACGTGATGGGGTCGGGGGGGCAGGCTGGGCAAGCCACCTCCTCCCTGTGGGGTCTTGGTTCCCCCACACCAGCGATGGGACCTGATGGAAGTCACGACTGCGGCGGCGGATAAAGAGTTGGCACTCTCTGACAGGGTAACAGGATGGTTTATTGGAGGGGAGTCCGGCAAGGTGCCCCGCCTTGGACAGCCACTGCTCAGAGAGAGCCCCGAACAGAGCTGCTCCTGATCTTTTAACCGGGGGAGGATGCAGGGGTGGCGACAACGGGTTGGCCAGTCAGAGCACAAGGGGGTGCAACAATGGGTGTAAACCTTCAGACAGGGATCCAACCACAAAAAGGGGGTAGGGGATTTCCCAGGCTACTCCCAATCACTTGACGCCCTCCCTGGATCTTTCCAAAAACCAGGGAAGGGCCCCGAAGTGACTGGCAGGGCACCCAAGGGGAGAGAGAGAGGATTGACAGCAACAGGTGAGGGAGAGGGGTGATTGACACTTAATAGATGGTTATGTAACAAGCACATAGAGGAAGGAACCACAACACAGAACAGGGGGTACACAGGAAGAAACCATTACAGAATCCAATATAAAATACATAAAACGAATAAAATAAAGCATGCACCACCACAGGAAAGGATGTAGGGAGATTTGGAAGCAGTTTGTTTTTCTTTAATTCAGAGAACCAAAATCTGGTAGCCTTGCTTCTACCTACCAAAAGACAGATAATTTGTCCTTGGTTTAGACTGAATTCTGGTCAAGAAGGGCACGCATTTCAGAGAGCCTTTAATTATTTCAGTTGTGATATGCCTGTTTTAGAAATTAAGAATATTAGATGGATTTTCCTTAACAGTGTGGAGTTTTAAGAACACCAAAACTTTCAGCTTCACCTGGAAGTGAATTTATTAGTTCAAATCTTAAGGCCCAGACACAGAATATGCTTATACTTATCTAGGCAAACAAGTCTTTCCTTCTGCATTGCATGCCCAATATGAACTGTTCAAAGCTGTGGATTAAATACTCTGAGAGGTAGACTTGTACTGCAGATCCATATAATTTTATTTTTTCTGGAGAAGAAAACAGGTTTTGAGGGACAAACCTCTCAAGCTTCACTGATAAAAAAATAATTCAATAAAAATTTATTGAGATAAAATTATTAAGGATATTTGACTATGAATAGTGTTTCAAGTCATCAGACATTGACATTTAAATGGAACAGTGATTTATTTACCAACCAGTTTGTGCCATTTTTACATTCTCCTCATGTGGAATAGGATTTGAGTAATATAACTGATTTGCATACATGACAAAAGAAACATTCAAAGCTGATTTAGCATTTGTTGCATTAGCATAATTATATTTTTTCAATCTTATTAAAAATGCTAACATCTTCAAAACAATGCATCCACATTTCTACCAATTTTCCATTTAAATCCCATTAGTCACAATAGTGGTTTTCACTGCAATCCTTATTTAAATAGTTTGTGAAAATACATTAATTTCACTGGATAACTTAAAGTTTCAGTATCTTGCTTGCAGTGGAGAAACCTTTATTCTAACATTAAAAATTATTCTAAGGTGGTGTTCCCACTATGCCCTAGAGAAATTTTCAGTCTTGAAAGGAAAATGGGGTATATAAAATAAGGCAGTTTGCTTGGCTATGCTTTAAAAAGATTGCAGTTGTGATTAACATTTAGGAACAAGTAAGAAATCTGTTCTTCACTATTGAGTTCAGTGCTGTTAAATCTTGTTTTCAATGCATGATATATTTTCCCACAGGTTTCTTTACAATTACATTTCATCATTTTGCCAATGTCCCTCTGAGAGCTTTTAGTAATATCTGAATATTGTTCATATTTGCACTGGCTGGTAACAGACATCTCATTTAGAGACAGTTCAATCTCTAGAGGTAGATCAGTACCACATCCCAAGAGACCTTTGTATAACTGAAGCACAAATATAAACATTGCACTGTTCTTTAATTCAGTCATGCATTGCTATATACACAATTCACACACATAGTATACACCTTTTTAAGTGAAAATGCTACATATTTTAGTTCAATTGTGGTATATTTACAAGTCAAATGTGGTATCATGTTTAGCGCTCAATTGTGGTGTGATGATAAGTGAGACAGATTTTTGAGAAATCGTACAGAAACTGCCACTAAAATCATCACATTTTTAGTGGAAAGAGGTACTCTTACTAGTAAGCTAATTTATGAGGGCACAAAAAAAATTTTTATGTATCATTAACATAAGAACTCATCATGAAGTCTTCCTGGAAAGACAACCGTGGATACCCTGCCAGGAGAACACTGAAAGGTTGGCTTCTAGCAGATGATCATTAACAAACTTGTTTCAATTCATTACTTTATATTTTCTTTATGGAGAACACCAAAGAAGACTACAATGTAGTCCATAGTTATAATAGTATCCAAAGAAATTTTATATGTTGCAGAACAGCTGCACAAAACTCCTTATCTGATTTGAAGTGCTGTGTAAATTTTAAAAGTTGGGATGTCTGAGGTGCGAGTTTTCTCAAAAAAGATGGCAGAGGAACACGTGAGAAGAAACACATGGCTGTAAGAAGGACAGAGATCTCTGGTTAAGAGTAATCACCATAAAACTTGTTCTTGGCTTGGGATTTGTTCCACCTTTTCTGAAAGTGAAAAGACAAATAAGCCTGTTTACACTGATAAGGAATTAAAAAAAGCTGTGGAGAAAAAAACACCAAACACAGATTTCTCTTATAACAGGAAACTTTCACACTGCCTGGTTCCAGAAAAGTCCCACCTTGCTACATTATAAAATTACTGTAACACATTTTTTTACCATTTCTAATTTCCCCCAGAATTGCCAAATTTTTTTTTTTTTTCCTTGAGTCTTGAGAAGATGTGTGTTTGTTATCATTTCAGTCAGTCCATCCTCTGCAAACAGGCTGTGTTCTGCCCATTGCAGTTTATGGGATTCTTCACCGTTGTGTCCGATATTCTCTTCCTTCCACTTTGTGCACAATAACATAACTAACAATGAAAATTATAACCCACAAGATTTTTATACTAAAGAGATTTTTTTTTCAAAACATGCAAAAGTAATTGTATTATAAATGCACGCATCTCAAAAAGACAGTGTGAATTTTGTTGAAAAATCCTTCCAAAATAATGACCTTTAAATAATCTACCAGACCACAGGCGATCTCCTCTGTTGACAAGGCCTTGAGGGCTTTTCTTGATAGGATTCTACTTCAAAGCAGGCAGCCTGAGTTGCACACAAAGAGAGTTTACACTCTTTTAGCTTACCGTGCAATCTGGTTTTAAATTGCTCAGCTCTGTATTGAACTTTAACTAAATTTCTGCTCTAGTTACTTCAAGTGTGTCAGACATCAGATCAGAGGTCTGAAGAGCACTAAAAAATGCGCTGTACTAACAACATTGTAGGCAGCTATCACAGGACACAAGTTAATTAGATACCATGCCAATCAAACAGTTGTCAATATTGCAGCAATTGGCAACATAAATTAGCTGAAACAAGTAGTCACAGAATTTGTTTTTCATGAATAAATAGAAGGTAGTAACTGGGGGAGAAAAGGGGAATACTTTTATCATATAGCAGTTTCTCGTATATAAAAGGATCTTAATTATATTAATTTTTTTGGTTAATTACAGGTAGATTTTAAATATAAATTAATAGAGTTTCTGAAAATTATTTGAGTTAATTTATGCACATGTTGAATTTAGAAGATCCATTTCAGAAGTGTTGAATCTGCTTGTAATAACAGCACTTTTTCCCTTTTTTGCGAATATAGAAAGGAGTTCTCTATCTGAACCAACTCCTTCCACAAGTCATTAGCTCCTTACCAAAAATCTGCATATAAAACCAGCAGTTTTCCAAAAAGCAGTGAGTTTGGTTATTGCTTAGCTGCACACTGGGTTCAGGAAAGTGGCTAGCTTTGCTGACTTGGAGCCATGTTGCCATTCTGTGCAAAAGTACAAAACACTGAAGCTTGAAGAGTGACCCCTTCTTTTCGGTTGCCATCCAGCTAGCCAGTTCAATTCGTGGAATGGCTGAGGCTGAGTTTTAGTAAATCAAGTTTAAAATAGACTAGATCAAAAATAATTTAATTATTTAAAGTCAATAAAAATACCTTCTTGTTAAAATCCCACAATTATAGAAGACAAAATGCTGAATAAAAGTTTCTCTTTAGAGGAGCATATTGAGATAAATATTGGGGAATATGCTCTTTGGAGGAACACTGTAGCTGCCACCGTTACATTTAAAATGCATGGACAATCTTCATACACCTGGGGACAAATTTAGAGGAAAGGTTATGCAGTGTGAATTGCAAAATTGATCCAATGGTATTTGGATATTGGATATTTGCATATTTGGATACTCATTCCCATAAATCAATACCCAAGCGGCAATAATGTAATAATATTAATAAGGTATCAAAACTAATAAATAGATTAATATTATATTTCCACTTATCTTTTTTAAGTGTCTGCTTGTCTCTTAAAAGATTAAAGTAGTGTAGATGATTTTTCTGGATCCTACATAAATTGTGTAGGTGTTATTCAACCTGTTATCTTCATGTTTTGCTTGGTTGCATATTTGACAAACTACTACAAAAGACAAAAAGTCTCCTGGCTCCAATGAGATGGGATCACAGTTACAAAAGCCCTAGATAATTAAGGGATACTATCCATCTTTCTGCACTGCACTATTCATCAATATGACCATAAATCTTGCACAATTAAAGCAAATAAGAAATAGAAGAAACAAATGCCTGTATGTCTGCAGAACATCTTTTGCTAATAAAAATGAAATTCTGATTGGAACATCCAGATGTGACATTAATTATAGATTTTTTTAAAAAAAATCTCTTATTTTCTTTAAAAAATATATTCAACTGACTAGCTATTTGCTCTGTGATAGTCACTTTTTTTATTTGTGAAGAAAAAATTACAGGGAAGTTTTCCACCTCAACTGCTGAGTTTCAGTATTGAATGTCCAATAAGAGGTCCTGTTAAACCTGCCATGTGGGACAAATTATTGTATCTTTATGATATTAATAGAGTATTTTAGATTTTTTCAAGCAGTCTTATAAAGATTAAAGTCAGAACTTGTTAACTTACTTGCTCCCTCACTTGCAATTCCACCAGCCCTCGAGCATTCACTTATTCAAATGAAGGAATATTTTGTGCATCTACTCATCTTTGGGAAACATTAAAAGTGATAAAAAAACCTATTTTATGAAAAATGCTGTAGTTCAGAACTTTGACACATGAGTTTTAAACATTTTTGGCCCTCCCTATTATGACTAGAAAAGGAAAGGGCTTGGATTTTTTTCAAAACAAAAATACTAAATTTTTTAAAGAGTCACTTCCTTCTGTATCTCCATCCCAGTCATCTTTGTAGTAGTACTACAAGATGTCATCTAAACTAACAGGGGAAAAGATAAGACAGGTAATATCAACTTTCTCATACAAGTTATCACAAAACTTTATGCCAGGCATATGATGAGAAAATTTTTTACACGGGAACATAAATAAAAAGAAGTTAGCATCGTTCCTTATTTTCTGCCAAGACTGAGAACTCTCTACTCTCTACAAATGACTCTCTCCCTGAGTCAGCACTGCAAGGAAACCTCATCCACCTCCACGTTTTTCACTCTATGTTACACTTATATTTCCTACTAGTGATTGCTGCACAGGGTTTGGAAGTTATGCTTTGTTTTTTCAGTATGAAGAGACAGCAGGTGCTCTGGCCAGCATCACTCATAACTAAACTCTCATCAACTCCCTCTGGCCCCTGTATCCAAAAATAACATTTTCAAATGTCAGCATTTCAGACACAGGCATTTTAAAAGTATGTGATGAATGGGGATTTTTCCAGCTCCATAGATAGCTTAATTCTGAGAAAGAGGAAAATACGGTAGGAAAGAAAGAACCTATCACAGTGGTAACACCTTTTCTGATTGAATACTTATATGCATAGCAGTTTTTTAGGGAAACAGTTTTTTGGGGAGACCCTACATTTTCTTGCCTTCCACTTAGATAGGGACCTTTCTGTCAGATGATGGAGAAAAAGCCATATTTACTCAGTAGCACTGTTAAATCCAGCCACAAATCAGATCTTCTAAAGAGTATTTTATTATATTGTTTCCAGAACCAAAATAATTGGGTTATTGTTGTTTTAAACCAAATACATATCATGAAACTGCACTTGGAACACTGCATCTAATTTTGGCATCTCTAGCACAAAGAAAAATCCTCAGCTTGTTGGAGCAGGTCTAGAGGAGGTCTACGAAAATGGTCAGTGCTGGAGACCTCTTATGAAAACGGCTAAGAGAGAGTGGGTTGTTTAGCCTGGAAAAGGAAATACTACACAGGGATCTCATTATAATTTTTTCATGTTGAAGCAGGACTTGAAAGAAAGATGGAGATATATTTTTTTATAAAGACCTGTGGTGACACGGCAAGGAGCAATGGATTTAAACTGAGAGTGTAGATGTAGACCGGACATAAGGAAGAAATTTTTTAGGAAAACTCTGGTGAGACACTGAACCAGGTTGCCAGGGATGCCCCTTTGTTGGAAGAGTTCAAGGCCAAATTGGTTGTTACTTTAATGAACCTGATCTGCTGGCAGGTGTCCCTGCCCTTGGCAGGATAGTTGGACTAAGCAATCTTTAAAGGTCTCCTCCAACCCAGCCCATTCAGTGGTTCTGTGGTTCTGTGATTAATGTCTGTCAGTAACTGAGTAGATCCATAATTTACAATATCTTGCCATGATATGTTCTGTTTGGAAAATGTGTTAAAAGGGACAAAGATGATACACTAGTAATTACAAGGAATGTTGCACAACACAGAATAAATTCAGCACAAGGTAGTCTCATGGAGGTTGATTAAATATCAAATCCTGGTACATTTCTAGTCATACTAAAATTAATGAGAGGTCCTAATCTGCCATAACTCAACTCAACTGAAAATTATACACTGGGAAGAGAACTCTCACATTTTCTAATTATTATAATTTTACTTGCATTCACTATACAACTGCAGTCTGAAACAATGCTTTCTTAACAATGAGCAAGTGTCCATAACAGGTGGGAGAGAAAAAAATCAAAATCAGGTTAGACAAAATCAAACATAGCCATTCGGTGGAGAAATGAAGAGAACATACAACCATTACAAATATAGTATTTGAAAGCCATCATTTTGTCCAATCTCAGACTTTTCTGACAGTACATTAAGAGTCAAAATAATATTTCCAGTATTGGACCAACTGAAGACAAGAAAAATATTTATCATCCAAGCATTTGTTAGGATTACAAGGTATGTTTGTGGAACCTTATTACAGGAATGAATCCTAGTAGTACTTTAATAGAAGAATATTTAAAAATGAGTTTAAATAATTTCAAAAGAAGGAACAAAATTTCAATTTATAGAAATGGACAATGTATAAATAGCATTTGTTTCTACCTGCTTGATTCCTGCTTGAACATAGAAAGCATGAGTATATTATTGCAAAGAGAACTGTTTGAAATTCTGCAAATATTTTGGAAGCTTACCATACTGCTCACACAGAGGAAACCATTTTATATCAGAAACTCCGACTGGCTTTTGTGGTTCTTCTAAACATCAGTCCTGCTTGAACAAGCTTCATTTATTTTCAGTAAGTGTTCATTCATGTAAAGCACTGTGGGGAAGTCACAGAAGCTTACAAGAAATTCACAACTGAATTTTTAAAATACAATATACATGTCAATTGTTGGAAGATGCAATGTGTTAAAAGAGAAACATTGGTTTCTATTTAAATTCTCCAAATACTTGAGCCTAACTTTCTACAGAAGTTTCATGAAATTGTTTTTGTTAAGGCCGGCCAGCTCAAAGTGAAGATAAAGTCCAGTTATCCAACTGTGCTATTTATGTTGGTTTTATATACCCTTAATCCAAAGCTCTTCCGATGTAAACCCTTTGGTGAATTCATTGACTAGGACTGACCCCATACATTGCTTATTTCACCATGTTTTAGTCTTATGCATTTGTTTGTTAGCGTTGCAAATTTTTTGAGAAGAAAAGATTACAAAGTCCACCGAGTTTTAGTTTCTGCTGATGAATTCCAATCAGAATGTCACTGATAGAAATTTATGTCTAAAAAAATACTTATTTCTGTATTTGCTGAATTTAGAAGCTGGTTTAAGCATTAAAATGTATGTCCATTAGGGCCTGCCAATCTCTATTCTATCTATCTGCTTGTTATTATGAGATTTAAGTATTCATCATTACTATTCAGTTTTAATTAAGAAACTATTTTTCTTCCCCCACATATTTCGATTCTCTGTGTAAATTCAGAAACTCTGAATATTTGCGTAAACCTGAAGTCTTTGATCCAGTTTTTCTCATGAAAGCCACACACTTCAAATACGCCAGCCCAAATCTGCTGAATACCCATGGGAAATGAGAAGAAATACTGCCTTCTACTCCACCAGTGTTCCTTTCCTCTCCTCTCAATTTTCTCACAAAGCAATAAATATTTACAGTGAAGAAGAAGAAGAAATGGAACTTAAGAACCAAGAGATGCACAGCACATATTTCTTTCTGTGGAAAACCCGGCAACACTCAGTGCTTTCTGTGCTCTCAGTAGCTGTCTCACACACTTCCTTGAGAGTCCAGGGCAATCAATACACTCTAAAATGCAAACGGTGAACCTTCCTTCATTAGGTGTGACTTCCTACCTGTGACTGCTATTCTGAAATCCATTGCCTTTTTAAATCTACCTTGTTGTTCCTTTGAGGTTAAAAAATGCATTTTAAAATGCGAGTGCACACTATACAGTCCAATACAGCAGCCTTTGGAAGTAAGAGTGGAATGAAAAGATATTTTCTTGTTACTAGAGAACTAAATCAAATACTCCTTTTCAAGAATAACACCAAAATATATGACTAGGTCTAGCAAGTTTGACAAGTCAGATTTTGAATTCTTGTTTAAGAATGAAAATCCAGTTAAAGCGGATGCTCCAGTCTCACTCTAAATAACTTGTTATATTTTGGATATTCACTATTTCTTTTTTTAATTGTTTCTCCACTGATTTCTATTTAAGAACCTGGAAACGTAATCAGAAGTCAGTAAACATGAGCAGAGTGGGAAATTACAAGAAAAGGAAGATAGGAATATTTCGGTCAGGTGACTAACCTAGTGGCTGATATTATTTGAAGAGACAACCTTTTGATTTATTGAGAAAAAGGAGACAACACTGATGAAATAAAGATAATTTGGAGGGGAAAAATGTGTTGCTGCATAAGATTTAAAAAGAGGGTGAAAGAACAATGCTTCACAGGAAAAACTGTCTTCACATTTTTTTAAAAATAAAATATGTTTTGTGAATATCTTCAACTATTTGACATATTATTTAAATGCATCTCATTATTTGCTTTACTGAATTCCAATATGCCTTTTCTAATGGAAAAAAAACCTCACAAGAACTTTTTATAAATGTAATTGAATTTTAATTTGAAAGTCACTTTTGACATAAACTTTTCAAGTATTTGTAACATACATCAGTCTTTTTATAAAATAAAAATATTACCTCCACCTTTGCACTTATGGTGTATATATAGACATAATAAATCCCAAATATTTTGAGAAATTGAAAAAGTTCTCATTTTAAAGTAGAACATTATACTACTTCCTAATATAAAACTTCTGGAGCATTCATACTGACTCAATTGAATCTCTCATAAAACAATCTACATTCATCTCTTCACTCAGTTTCAACTACTGAGTATTCAACACTTTGATAATTGCTTCCAAATGAATTCCCCAAAACACAACATACTTTCTGAGAGAAAGTCTCCTATTGAGTCAAGATAACTTTATCCATTGAGATGAATAAGTTAAGAAAAGTATTTACGAATCACTACTAAATACTTGCTCGGATAAACATAAAATGTTTTCTTCCCATTCTTCTGCTTGGTCTTGATATGTAATTAACCAGGATACTTTACAAGCACACAGGCATTATAAACAAGCATGATTTAAGCATTAAAAATTATCTAGCAGAATCTAATATAAGCACACATTTCTTCTTCTCTGTTACCCCAAGGTGTACCTTCCTTCATCTTGCCTGCCTGCTTCTATCAGTTTTAAGATTTCTTTTTAAAAAATGAGTAACCTTGAATGATTGATGACCTAAAGTATGAAATTGACCTGTTTTTTGAAATGGAGGTGTTTACTAAAACTTTTTTACTGAAAAACATAGTGATATGGAGAATGCACCTTACCACATCCATGTACCTAAGACAGGCAAAGTGAAAAAGCTCCTATAATTTTAAAATTGTTTATGCATACAGAGAAGCCCAGTTAACAGCTTCTTCTATATAACTTCCATGAACAAATAGCAATTTTGTGTCCAGAAACTTAATGTCATATGCACTATATAAATGGGGAAATAGGTGTAAACTTATGCTCTTTCTCAGTAAGTAAGTAAGGTTGGAAAATGACAGAGAACATTTTCATCAGCTGCTCATTTATTAATTGTCTTCACACAGCAATGTGAATTAAGCAGTAGGTGACCAGCTGGGGGCCTGGCTTCAAAAGTGCATCTGTAAAAGTTAGTGTGGAAGCATCCTGGAGACAGTCAGAATTCATTGTCTCCACATTGCTCAATTATTTACCTTTTCATAGGATAATTTTAGTTCAGTATCTCAGAGAGCCTCTATCATTAACTTTTCTTCCACAGCATTTCTTTTCAGGTGGTTGGGGAGGAAGGAAGCAGGGAGAGGGAAATCTCAAATTTCTTAAGGGACAGTCCACTTCTCCCTTTAACTTCTTCCAAATAATACCATTCAGTTGTGGGGTTTTTGTGTGTGTGTGTGTGATAAACACTTTATAAATTACTGTTCAGCCAACCTTAGGTTGGCTGGACAAAAATACTGTCCCTTGCTTCTCCATCAAAAATTCAATTATAGCTATAAAGGTCAAATCTAATCTTGCTCAGTCAGTCACATCAGACCTGTCTTAAGTTAAAGCATTTGCAAAAAATACATAAAAATTGAGAGTGCAGCTTAGACATGCCTACTATTGCACTCAAAATTTTTGGTCCAGAAAATAGAAATATGATTGCTAAAACCATTAAGCTCCAAATTTCTGGGCATTAGGATGACATAATATTTTATCTGATAGTAAAACATCAGAACCTCTGTTAACCTTGAGAGATGAACCTGTTTATCTAGTTTTTGACTTCTATTCAAGGCAGGCATGAAAAGTGTAATAGATTTTAATAGACTTTAGGTTTTTTTCCTTTACCCTCCCCACTTCACCCCTGCCACCCTGTCCCAATGCCCCATTAAATATACTGGAACTCCTTCTTATTCAGTAAGGATTCTGTTTCAAAAATCAGAAAGTATGTTAATTGATAATGTCTTGAACAAAAACATTTATTCCTAAGTAATATATTATAAGCAGTGAATGGCATTTCTCTTTACACAATATGAAGCACTGAAGAAGGAAAACAAAATTATTAAGCTAAGGCAGTGTTTGAAAATAAGGCAAAACCATCTATGTGATAGCATTTCAAAATTTTGATACAATAATGTTGTAAGTGGCTGATTATTTACCTAAGTCATTTATTCATTAGCTTCCCCATTTCCTCTATTCCCTTGTTTTCTTGGAGAAAAGAACATTACATCCTTCTTGGGTTTCTTATATTCTCTGGTGCTTTGTTTCCTTGGAAACAATATCCATTAACATTCTCCATTTCCTCCTTTGTTGCCATTTTCTGGATGCATTGAGTATCCCAAACATTTCTGCAGTGTAATGTACCAAAGAACTAAGAAAAGGCTAAAAAATAGACCATCAGAACCTTTTTTAATGATACAAGGCTTATTTAAAAAGGAAATACAACAGAAAATGCTATCTTATTTAATGTTTTTGAGTAAGGTATGCAGTCGGGAAAGTATATATATGGGCAGGGGGTGGACAACCCCGATGCAAATACATATATTTAATAGGTTATTAGATTTCAGATGACATTGCTGTTCCACACTGACACAGATGAAATAGCTTTTCAGTTACTCTTGGCAAAAACGCCAAAAGTTGCATCCTACAATAAGCAATATGCATGTAATTGAAGCTACATCTGGGTGAACTATTTGAAAATCAGTTCTGCTGGCTAAGAGTAAGAATCTTGAAAAATTTTTTAGCAATTAGTAAATGACTTTTGGAGGCATTTTACTCCCTTCCTTTCATCAGGCTGACATATGGGTTGGATTTTAGTGCCCAAATCAAGATTATTAACTTTGACCTGATTAAGTATGAGCTGGCAACAAACACACTTAAAACCAGAGGAAAGAAAATATCACTTGCAGAACATGATTCATTTTAACATAAAATACAAAACTAACATGAATCAAACTGGACCTTCTGGATGCTTTCATTGTTTTCTATTGACTACAAAGGGAACCAGGATAAATTTGATCATATAATTTTAAGTGTTTAAAGATAAGTGAGATGGAACATATTAGTACCCTCTAAAGTACACTTATGGCTAATTTTATTGTATTTATATGTTCTACTTACATATCACACAGCCTTTCCCATGTTTTCTCAGTAAACTGAATGTGATGGAAATTGTCACTTCACGTCTCAGTCTGCATGTGGCACTGCCAGATACACAGTGCTGGTTTTTTCCATGGTATTCCAGAAAAAGCACCTGCTGAATGTCTACAATCACAGCTGGGAACAATTAAGGATCACAAGCAATACTGAGAGGCCTAAAGAAAAACTAGAGTTATTAAATTCTCTGCTTAGCTACTGTCATAAGCAGAGGTATCTATATTTAGTTAATTTAAAAATTTCTGTTTGTCTAGATTTTTGATTTTGTCTATGCATATGCTCACTATTTCTGTCCTGTCAGAATCTAATCTGGATTCCACACTCAAAAAAATGGATACTTTTGAACACAAACCCTTAGTTGCTATGGGTGCTACATATCTTATATTTCCATTGTTATTCTTATTTAAGATTGTGGGAAAATGCTGTGGTATCAATGGTACTTTTTGTATAAAAGCACTCACTCAAAAGGTGAGAAGAAGAGGTTGAGTGTTTTCTAGCATGAAAGGGTTCCAGTCCATACCTTTTCTCCTACCAGCTTATTGGTTCAGCAGAGCTATTTGTTATTTTTCTTCTGAATGCAGCTATGCCACTGCACATATAATGTAATTTTTCTGGGTCCATGAAAAGGGAGAATGATTAAATGGTTATTTACAGACATAATTCTATACTTTTTCTACTGATTTCTTTAATGTGGAAAGAATAAACATTGCTTCTTTTCCCTCATGTAGGGTGTCACATAGTAGAAAATGCACTTAACCTGCTCCCTTGGATAATGAGGCAGGTCAGATGGTCATCACCAATCTGTACAAAGGACACTGTAATGCATGTTTTAGTGTCATTCAAGTTGATGAGACATCCACTTGTTCTACCTGCGCATATCTGTGCATCACAGATTCAGTGAATTAGCCTGTTTTCGGGGGTTTTTTTCCCACTCTACACATAATTGATATCAATTTTGTTTTCCTGGAAGGCCTCTCCATAGTTTTGGAAGGGTTTAGTTCAGCCCTTTAAGTATATCTAATCTCCAAGAAGATTTGGTAGCAGCTTGATAGACTGACGCAGCATTTGTGCTCCTAGTCCTTTATGAAATAACCACAGAAAAGAAGAATAGAAACACCTCATGTTTAGAGCATCAGTAGTACTGCAGAACATTGTTGAGAGGAAGGGTCTAATGGGAAAGTATGGAGGACATTTATTTGTGGCACAAATATAAGAACAACCCAAAAAATGGTGAGATAAGTGAGAGAAAATGATAGATGTTAAGAGAAAGAGATTATTAAGAAATATTCTGTATTTAAGAATCCAAAGCTATATAGACATCATAATTCTACGTTGTTCGCTGTTGCCTTGTTTTTTTTGAACAGTGGTTGTGCTCTGTGCTTATTAAGTAATAAACACAGCAGATAAAAAGATAAAAAGAGAAAATGTTAGTTATTTATGGTCCTTTTCTAATAGAAATAACACAACTTTTAAGTGTTTTGACTCCAAATACTTTACAACGAAGTAAAAAACCAAAGATCCTACTGTTTAGAAGGCATAAAACCACAGGGGTTAGAAACAGAAAATTAAGATAGAAGCATGTATCAGATCATTCATTTTTCTTTTATGACAGTATAATATTATAATGTCTAAGACATTTTAGAATTCCAAGTAAATAGGTTTTATATACCTAATACACATAGGCTGACTATTTTAAAGAGAAATTAAGCTGACTGTTGGTGGTTATATATTTCTGGATTTTTGTTGTTGTTCTGTTTGTTCTGCCCCACCTTTCCCTGGGTTTGTACCTGTTTATTATGGTAGATATCTTCTGACAAGAACATTGGATTTCTCTCTGAAATTTTCTGGTAAGAGAGTTTTTCTTATTAGCCTTAGTGTTCGTACTGGACATAGTTTTCATAGGTTGCTCTGTTGCTGCCATAATTACAGCTCCAATTTCACTTTTTCTTACTGTATGCACTGTATTTCTTTACATAATTTTGCAGCATGCCCATCTGTGTTCAGGTTCTGCAGTCATTGCCATATGTAGGACACTTATTTTCGAGATGCCAAGTGCCTCAACTCCCACAATTCCAAGAGAACTCAGAATTGGGCCCTGCCCAAACAAACCTCCAACATATTGTAGGAGGAGATAAGGTCCCCATTGCACACAAATGACAGGGGAAGGTAGTGTTGATTGCTCCTCTCTTGGGAAAAGACAAGCATATTCATGGGATTCTCTTCCCTCAGGGACCTGGGTGTAGTTTATGGTAGCGCGCAAGGATGGGGTTTGAAACATCATCCTTGTTTCTCCTTGGGGAAGAATTGTGATATAAATT